>NC_046167.1:74888614-75190280 GCF_011064425.1 Rattus rattus | reverse complement strand
TCCAAGAAATCTCTCCTGGAATTTGGGCACTCTCCAAATCTTTAGGTGTGGTGATCACTAATTTTATATTTTCCTTAGTCAGAGACATTATAAAAGGATTTTGGAGAGTTTGGTTATGTGGTTAACAAAGCCCTTTTCAAGTCCTTTTGTAGCTTTTGTTTTGAGAAAAGGTCTCATTTGGCTCAGGCTGTTCTCAAATTCAATAGGTTCAGGGCTGGTGAGGTGTCTAAGCAGCCAAAGGCTCTTGTGAGTTCAACCCCCAGAATCCAAATAGTGGAAGGAGAGAACTTACTACTAAACATTGCCTTCTGACTTCCACGTGCAACCATGGCATGTGTGGACCCACGCAGAGACATAAGTAAACATAATTGTAGTAAAGAATTAACCCACATGAACAAAATGGTTTAATACTTGGAAATTTAAAAATGAAACACTACATAGCCAAGATAACCTTGAACTCCTGATCTTTCTGCTTCTTCCTCCCAAGTGATAGGATTACAGGCAGGAGCCACAATACCTGGTTGCCTATCTTTTAAATTATTTTTACTTGATATGCATCAGTGTTTTGTTTGCATGCGTGTCTATGTGAGGGTGTTGGATCCTCTGGAATTGGAACTACAGACAGTTGTGAGCTGTCATGTGGGTGCTGGGATTGAACTCAGGTCCTCTTGAAAAGCAGACAGTGTTCTTAACTGCTGAGCCGTGTCTCTAATCCCCCCGCCCCTGGTTGCCTTCCTAAACCCTTAGAACCTGACTCGGTCCTCAAAGAGGCTGAGAGAATTTCTCAATCTCTCCCATGTGGGAAGACCATCCTATGCTCCTTACAACACAAATCACCATTGTGCAGTCCCACAGTAAATGGCAGTGAGTGGTTCTACCACATGTGACACAGGTAGGCTTGGACTCACAGGTATGTTTGTTTTATGGTTCATATTCAGATGCACAGCCCAAGCAGTTTACTTTAGCAACTATATTCTTTGTCTTCCTTGTGCTCTCCCAGGCTCTGAGCATACTGTCATCTCCGTGTGGGTGCTCTGCAAACAGTAATTGATGGTGACCAGGGTAATGATGTTGATGAATGGCTCCATGAAACTGATGAGTCACTTGACTGGAAAGGCTCAGGCACAGCAGTTATGTAATGTTTCACCAAACAGGTAGTGTTTCATACCTCAGAGCAACACAGAGCATTCAGCCTGATGGTGCTTAGTCACCATTTCTTGTCCAAGCCCCAAAGGCATCTGTGACTTGATACCTTTTGAAAGCCAGTGGCTGCGTAGGTCAACCGTTCGTGTGAGGGGTTCAGCTGCTTCATTTGGCTCAAGATCTACCAAGACTTCCCAAAAACTCCCACAGAAATAAGACATTAAATAAATGAGAAGGTGAAGCAAGAAGCCTGACTCAGATAATGAAAACAATCTGACATGAGACATACATATGTTCTTAATTGAAAATTCAAATTTTAAACCTAGGGTTCCCCTACTTTAAAATTCAGTTGTTAAAGCAACATTTCCTTAGGCAATAAGAGTCTTTATTGTTTTACATGAGGAGTATATTGGAAGCCAGGTGTGACTCACAGACTCATGGCAGTCACTCTGCCCAATGATGAGTACTCTGTAAAAGACAAGTCCTTTAGGGAAGGCAAACTCTCTACGGAAAGCATCTATTGGCACTTTTGGAAGGACCCTGCAAAACATCTCATTGCTAGCCTTCTTAGAGGATGAAGATACTTCAAAATTTCTTCTCCTCATATTTCACGTGAAAAGAGTCTTCTGGGTCAATCAGTCAGAGAAGAATCAAGCTCCCTCTGAGGATCCCCCCAGCTCCACAGCCATGTCGTAATTGTCAGTGTGAGCAGAAGGGAACACACTTCTAGGAGATAAGTAGCCCCTTCAAAATCCAAAACATGTGCCTCAAAATATCTTTCAAGCTTGCAAACTCTAAGTTTTGAAAAAGTAAATAACTTCATGATATTTGGTACTGTTGATAAGGTAGAGAAAAGGATATTTTTATTTGATGGTGACTGATGTAATTGTTTTTAGACAGGGTCTTGAGTAGTTCAGGCTGGCTTTGAACTTGGTATTCAGCCAAAAATGAGATTGAACTCCTGATCCTATTGCCTTTGTCTGTAGAGTGGTATTATAGGTGTGTGCAGATGTGCTCAGTTGGGCTACATTCCTTTTCCTTTTCTGTCTGCTTTTCAAGACAGAGTTTCTTTGGGTTACCTGGGCTGTCCTGGAACTACCTCTGTAAACCAGGTGAGCCTTGAACTCACAGAGATCTGCCTGCCTTTGCCTCCTGAGTGCTTGGATCAATGGTGGTGACTGTTGGCTTAATATATTTCTTCAAAACCAGAAAATCGGAAATATTCGTAATTTAAAAAATTACAGCTGGCCATGGAGGGTCATGCCTGTAATACAAGAATTCAGAAGGTACATCCAGGAATATTTTGAGTTCAGAGCCAGCCTGGACTACATAGCAAGTTACAGGTTAGCTCAAGATGTATATAAAACCCCATCTCAAACAATAAAGCAAGACAGTATATACCGTGTGTCTCGACTTACCCCTAACTAAAGCAGATGCTTAAGTGGGAGTCATGCGTTTTATATCTCGATTCTTGTCATAGTATAGATTGTAATGGGGGGGGGGAGCCTGAAAATGACCTAAAAGCCGATAGAGAAACGTGTGACACAAAGGGTCAGAGAGACAAAAAATTATATTCTAACACGTTGGGTGGTCTAGAAGAATTAGATAAATCTCCACACATGAATCCTGCGGAAGTAGAATCTTAACGAATAGGAACTTTGCGGGCTGGGATGTGGCTTGTCTGGTAGAGTACATGTCTACTATGTGTGAAGCCCAGGGTTTGATCCTCAACATTTATAAAACTGAGGGGGGCAGTGTACACCTGTAACCCCAGGAACTCTGGGGAGGCGGGGAGGCAGGAGAATCAGATTTTCAAGGTCGTCCTCAGTTAAATAGTGAATTTGGGACCAATCTGGGTTTCATGAGACTTGGTCTCAAACAAACAATGCCAACTCCAAAAATACTCTAAGAAATAATTTTAAAAAGCCAATCTTGGTAGACTAATAAAGAATAAATTTAACCAGTACTAAAATCTTTTCCATCAAAAAATAAAAAAATAAAAAAATCCAAGACCCAGGCATGGTGGTGTACACCTTTAAGCCCAGCACTTGGGAGGCAGAAGTAGGTAGATCTCTGAGTTTGAGGCCAGTCTGTTTTACAGAGAGAATTCCAGGACACCCAAGGGCTATACAGAAAACCGTCACAAAAAAAAAAAAAAAAAAAAAAAAAAAAAAAAAAAAAAAAAGAGAGAAAAAGTCAATGACTTAATGGCCTCACTAGCAAACACTTATTAAACATTTAAATAATTAACTTCAGTTGAAGAGCCAGAGATACAGCTTAGTGGCAAGTGCTTGCCTGCATCTGTGAGGTAAAAGCACTCCTGTTCCAGTTGATGTAAGTTTGATCTCTGGAACATACATGGGAGAAGGAGAGAACCAATTCCCACAAGTTGTCTTCTGATAAAAAAAAAAAAAAAAAAAAAGAGGTTTGGTGGCCTGGGAGGTGGTTTAGTGGGTTCAGAGTATTTGCTGTGAAAGAAAGAGGACCTAAATCTCTAGCACCCATGTAAAAGCTGGGATATGGCCATATGTGCCTGAAACCCTAGTGTTGTGAAAGCAGAGATTAGTGGATCCTAGGAGCTCACTGGTCAGTTGGTCTAGTCAAACCGGTGAGCTTCAAGTTCAGTGAGAAGATCGGTCTCAAAAGATGAGGTAGACATTGGGCGTGGTGGAACATTCTTGGAATCACAGCAGTTGGGAAGCAGAGGCAGGGAGATCTCTGGGAGTTTGAGGCCAGCCTGGTTTATACAGGGAGTTCCAGGAGACCAGGCAACACAGAGAACAGTGTCTTAAAGACAAACCAAACCAAAATGACATTCTCCTCCCCACCTTCTCTAAAGAAGGCAAGTGAACATCCATTTAAATGCTCTGTAGCTCTGAGCATGGAGCCCAGTAGTGGTGTGCTCAAAGCCTTGGGTTCAACCCTGGGAACCATGTAAAACCTAGCATGACTGCCCACACCTCTTAGTCACCATACTCAGGCGTTGGAGGTAGGAGACTGACTGTACAGTTCACTTAAGACTAGTCTAGGCTACGGGATACCGTCACTCTCAAAAAGAAAAACAACAACAAACGAAACAAGAAGTGTCACTAATGATTACAGAAAAGCAGATTACATTTCATACCTGTCAGAATAGCTTTTGTCAAAAAGATGAAAGGGGAACCGGAGAGATGACTCATTGGTTGAGAGCGCTGGCTCGCTCTTCCAGATGATCAAGGTTCAATTCCCAACACACACACACACACACACACACACACACACACACACACACACACACACACACACACGCACACACACACACACACACATACACATGCAAGACGCCACACACACACGTAATAGGGTGTATATATATATGCAAATGCAAAACACCCATACTCGTTAACAAATCAACAAATTAATTAATTTTTAAAAAGTTGAAAGAAGCTTGGTGTGCAATATTGTAACCCCAGTACCGTGACCAAACTGGTCTACCTAGCAAGTTCCAGGTCAGCTCAAGATGAAACTTACTGTAGGTAAAAATGTCAATAGGATCTTACTCAAGGTTATATATCCATAGAAACATAAATCAATAAAAAGGAAGGAGCCATACTTTTGTGTTGACTTGTGTGTAACACACAATTGCCAAATCAAACCATGTGCCAATTAGTGGGTGAGTGGATTAAGAAAATGCTTATACACCCAGAAGGAGAGAGATCAGCTGGGTGTGGTACCCTGTAATAGTACTTTTTGGCTACTTTATTGTTTTTGTTTTGTTTTGCTTTGTTTTTTTTTTTTTTTTTTACCTACCACCCTTCTCCACCCCAATATTTTACAACCCCCAGCACTAGGTAGGAGAGAAGGTTAGAGAGGAAAGGGGGTGTCTATCTCCTTAGACTACTTCCTGCTGATTAGGGACATCGAGTTCCTTGGAGCAAGTCCAATCTTCTTCCTCAGGATATTTACTACCAGCAAACCACCAGCAAGACCACAAACCTGCAACCAGCAACAGCAGCAGAGGCAGCTGCAAGGGATCTAGCATTTTTTTTTTTTTTTTCCGGAGCTGGGGATCGAACCCAGGGCCTTGCGCTTCCTAGGCAAGCGCTCTACCACTGAGCTAAATCCCCAACCCCCGGGATCTAGCATTTTTATACCCTCTCAAGATGTGTGTATGGTTGGCTGCATGTGTAGGGGGTATTTATCCATCTGTATATTGGGAGGTCATAGTCATTCCCATGAATACAGCAGATCTACTCCTAACATTTATAAAACTAAAGAATGATTAAATTTTTTTTTCAAATGAGACAGGGTTTCTTTGTGTAGCCTTAGTTGTGCTGGAACTAGTTCTGTAGACCAGGCTGGCTGGCCTCAAACTCACAGAGATCTGTGTCTCCCAAGTACTCAGACTGAAGGCATGCACCATCATTGCCCTGGAAAACAATGGTTTAAAAGCAAACAAAGTTATCGCAAGAAAAGGATACCTGATAGTGAATCTGCCCTCTCAGTACTGATTTTGCTGTATTTAAAAAAGAAACACCCCTATCTTTAGATAGCTGTGTCTCCTTTCCAGGAAAACCTGCATAAAACTTGCCAGTGTCACCTGCTCATGTGACTCGTCCTCAGCCCCTCCGTACACGTGGAACCAAGACTCAGCCAACCCTCACCTGTCTTATCCGGGCCTTTGTCCATCAGGTGCCTGGGTTATAGCCTTATGTGGGGGGTGCAGGGGGGGGGGCTGAGCACGGGACCTGCCAGGCCATGCCCGGACTCTTGACCCCTAAGAACTGAGACAGGAAGTGTGTGTTGTGAGTGACTAAGCTTGAATTTGTTTTATGCAACAGCAGATACCAAACGCAGTTGAGACATCTAACAGTTTTTGACTACCAAATCAGCTGTGATTTGCTGGATTTTTCCTTGTTTTGAAGGGCAGTGCAATGTCATTTCACTGGTCAAAGAGGACCTGGAACACAATTCTTGGGTTAAAAGAAAAGGAGGTCTGGCCACATGGCTCATTTGGCAGCGGCAGTCGCACTCCCTCTCCCTGCTCGTGCCCTCTCCCCTTCGCTTGAATGCTCCCTCAGGGCCAGAGATTTCTGACATGTTGCCTTGCTTGCACGAGCCCTGGTTCAATCCTCAGCAATACATAATGTGAAGATGGTGGAACAACCCTGGAATCATAGCACTGGGCTGGTCAGGAGTTCACAGTCGTCCCCAGTGGACTTTGAGGCCAGCCTACAATACACGAGTGAATGAATGAACTAAGGAACAAAATAGAGAGAAACCCAGTAGAATAAGCCAGGCTTTATGTGCCAACCTAAAATCCCAGCTACTTGGGAGGCTGAGGCAGGTGGATCTCAAGTTGAAGGCCAGCCTGGACAACTTTGTGAGACTCTGTCAAAATGCAAAATAAAAAGATGGTTGGAGATATAGCTCAATGATAGAACTATATAGCAGATGTGAGGCATTAGATTTACTCTCACAGACAGACAGACAGACACATACACACACCACTGTGGCCTCACAGTAAGTGTGCTTCAAGCTGTGTCTTAAGGTAAGTTTTCACCTTTAGGTATTTAAGATCTGGGTGTAGTCCTTCTCTGGGGTATCACAGAGATCTCAGGGTTTGCTGTCCATTAGGAGGAGACTTTTGCTTTCAAAAAGCTTCCAGGGAGGGATGGATGTGGTGTAGAGCTTCCCCTGACTTAGCAGAAAAAGTCAGTGTCCTAGAATGTGGACACTTGGACAGCATTCAGATGTGAGTCATGTGGTCATGTGACAGGAGTACACAGGCTTGGGCGTCACAATTTCAGGAATGGGTGTCATCAGATAAGAGTGGGTGAAAACCTCCTACAGATTATCACAGGGAAGGTTAGTATCCTTTAGCTCTGATTTGTTCTTAGCTAGAAACTTGCTTCCATTTCCTTCAAAGAACACAAAGTATTATTCTGAACAAGGTAGATCATGGTGGTCGTGATTACTTTCTGGTCTTGTATTCAGTCCAGGTATTGTGCTAGTGAGCCTGAGAAAACAGAGTGTCAAAAACACCCTTCCAAAGATGGACAGGTATGGCATCAGAAGTCTATAATCCGAGGACATGGGTGGAAGAGGATCAGGAGTTCAAGATAATCCTTAATCTTGACATACTCCTAGGCTACATGAAACCATGAAACCTCTTCTCTCTCTCTCTCTCTCTCTCTCTCTCTCTCTCTCTCTCTCTCTCTCTTTAAAAAAAGAAAGGAAAAAAAAAAAAAAAAAAAAAAAAAAAAAAAAAAAAAAAAAAAAACCATGGCCAATACTAACTGTTGCCATTTCATAGAGGAGAAAACTAGGATCCAAAATTAGATAGGATTTGTCCAGTGTCACCTAGCTATACAGAAGAGGGACATAGAATAAACTGTCAAGTGAAGTAAACAATCAGTTTGGACCAGGTGTAGTAGTACACATCTGTAATTCCAGGTGCAGTGGCTCACATCTGTAATTCCAGGGCTTTCAAGATGAGGGGTAAAGGAAGGAAGGTCAGGAGTTCAAGGATATCGATGTCATTCTTGACTTTGAAGTGAGTCTGAGGCCAGTTTGGGCTCAAAGAGATTTGTTTTAAAACAGAGTTGGGTATGGTGGCACAGGCCTTTAATCCCAGGAGACAGAGACAGATCTCTGTGCATTGAGATCATTCTGGTCTATATAGGGATTTCCGGGTCATCCAGGCCTATACGGTCAGACCTTGTTTCAAAAAGCAAACTAAAACACAAAGCAGCTATAACAGCCAAGTACACGTCTATAATAACAGCACATCATCAAGGCAGGAGGATCGAAAATTCAAGGACAACTTGAATCTTACAGCAAGAGCTTGTCTCAAACACAAAACAAAACAACAAAAACTTGCAATGGCAACTTGTATGTTATAACCGTATGGTTAAAACATACAAGGGGCTAGCATGTAGCTGTAAGGTAGAGTATCGGAGCCCTTGCCTAGTTTGTACAAGGCCCTGGGTTCTACCCTAGCATTACATTAAAACAGGTAAATAAATAAAGAACATATGTGGACAACATATTTTCCAACCTTTAGAAGAAAACTCGCCCCTAAGGTTGTACTTTTAGACAGGATGCGGTGGCACAGAACCTAGGAGGCAGGGGCAGGTGGATTTCTGTGAGTCTACATAGTGAGTTCCAGGCCAGGAGGATCAGGAGTTCAAGGTCTTCTGTTACACAGGATCAGCCTGTAACCATACTCCCATCAGGAGAGAAGACATTTTAAAGAAAGACACTCGAGGCACCAGCTGCTGAAACATCAAACCTCAGAGAACTGATGTACGGCTAAAGTCCTGGCGTCAGCCAGAGGAGGAACTTGCCTCTCAGGAAGGAAATTCACACACTTATCAGCCCACCTTGGAGAGACTGGAGCTGAGACAACCATGGGCAAGAATGCTTGACCAGGACTGCCGAGTCGCGTATCTTTTCTCTGTCTGTTTAAACCTAACCACCATGTTAGTGCCCCCTCAACAGACATTTTTGTTTTTTTCCAACGTGACTTTCCATGTTGAATAAATACATCTTTCTCTGCTTTTTAATATAATTTACCAGTTTAATGGTGTGTTGGAAGAGAGTGGCCAACCCTAGTCTGCTGGGACTAACTTAGCTTTGATTCTATAAACTCAAATAATTTAAGCTGCATGAGACCCTGTCTCAAAACAACAACAACAACAACAACAACAACAACAACAACAACAAAAGCCCAACAAAGCAAATACTTTTTTGAGTATTGAAAACAAAATCAGACTGGGGACATGGCTCAGTGGGTAAGGTTTTTCTGCATAAGCCTGAGTCATTTCTCAGCACCTACGTGAAAAGTCACGTCTGGGGCATGATCTGGGTGCTGGGGAAGTGAAGACAGGAAGACTTCTGGGGGGCTTGAGCCCCAGAATCAGTGAGAGACACAGTCTCAGAAATAAGATCAATAGCAACAGAGGAAGACACGCCCCATCTACCTCTAGCCTCTCCGTGTATACATACAGAAAATAAAATCAGTTCCTAAAAGGACGCTTTTTTTTTTTTTTTTGATAGAACTTTTGTTTTTTAGAACCTCTGAAAAAGGCAGGCAGCATGTCTTTGTGGTTCATCACTATTGAGTGTGAGACCCTCGGAGGTTAGGTCAGCAGTCTAGCGGTTGCCTGGCAGGCACAAGACCCCGGTTTTGATGCCTCTCACCTCACCATTAGGGGGTGGGAAAGATTGATAATTGTGTGGTCTGTGGGCAAGGTTTTCAGTGGGTTTATCTGGACTCCGGAAATAACAAGATCGCTGGGCTTGGGAAAGCTTTGGTTGTCAGCTGAGCCTGGTGTACAGTTGTGTGGTTCTGCCCAGTTGCAGCTTGGTTATAGCGGGAGCTGAGGGTGTTTGCGAGGGGAACTCCTGATTCTGGCCTTCTGATTGCCTGGATGTGCCCCTCCCCTGGAACCTGATACTGTTTGCTGCTGCTATTTCAGCTTCAGCACAAAGTGTACTCAAGTCAATGCAAACAACAAAACAAAACAAAACTCCAACTTTGATCTTGAAGACTGAGTAGGAGCCTGATGGAGTCTTTGCATAGATGCCGGTGGGGGGGAGGGTCTGTGACTTATAGACACCTACAAGAGAAGGCTTGTTTTCTAATGGAGACTTCTGCTTCGGGCTTCTCATTCCATGGATAAAAAAAACTAATTGCATTCCTTTCTTGGGATGTCTGCCAAAATTCACAAGTTCAGGCGGGTACATCATGGGACCATGAAAACACCACTCATTCCTGGCAGACTGGACTCCTGACCTCATTTTGGGATGGTTCAATGAAGTCTGTTATTGCTAGCTCTCCAGATTGGCCTCAGTGTGCAACAGCATACTTAGACTTGTACTTTCCTTCTGCGACACTGAACACATTGGTGACACAAGTTGTTTTTTTTACAGTGATGTTACACCTAAAAATGAATTTCTTTTTTCTAAGCTGCTCTCTGCATGGGAGGTTTTGTATAAGTCAAGGTATTCATCCTGTCCACCCTGGAACATGATGTGTTTGGTGAAGTTGTGTAAAACGTTTTCTGGTGACAATGCTCTTATAAAATCTCTTCTTAGCCAGGAGATGGTTGGTGGCACACACCTTTAATTCCAGTACTCAGGAGACAGAGGCAGGCAGATCTCTCTGAGTTCGAGGCCAGCATGGTCTACAGGGTGAGTTCCAGGACAGCCAGAGCTACACAGGAAAATCCTGTTTCAAAACAAAAACAACAACCACCTTTTCCAGATGAATGTCTGAGTGGGAATTGGGAGTGAATTTAAAAGACAGAACTAAGACTGGTAAAAAGCATACAGTGATTTTTGCAATCACAGGAGGATAACAAAACACCCCACAGAGTATCGATTATCAAAATCTGGTTTTCAAAACTGTTTCTGTAGGTGCTTCTTCGCTCTTCTTGAAGAAAGCTCTCTATAGCCTCTTCCGGTTGGGAGGATGTTCTGAGTTGAAACTGACCCAGACAGCAGATCACACCCCACAGTGCTGACTCCAGCAGAGAATAGCTGGGTAGAGCAGAAGTTAAAAGCCCAGAAGGCAAATTCTGTAGGGCGGGGAGGGGGAAGAGTGCTGCAGTGAGGGAAAAGGGAACTTTGTTTAGAAAGAGCTCCTTTCTTAGACACCATTGCAAATTAGGATTTGCGGTCAGGGCTGGGAGGGGTCAGTGGATGGGTGATTCAGAGTAAATCTACTTTGCAGCTTTTGTAAATTAGGAGGCCAAGGTCCAAGGGTAGAGCCCTTCGTGCGACTTTTAACAACTTTGAGTCTCAGTCAGAGCAAGGACTGATGTGTCTTCTGGATGCAGTTCTGCGGGAATAGCTGATGATTATCGCTCAGACACACTTTTTAACCATTTGAAAATACTGATTCCAGCCATCTGGGACCACATTCCAGCTCTTTGGGAACCTACCTGTGGTCCAAATGTCTAGAACACTGCCTGTTCGAAGGTAGAAAATAGTGTCCTGGAGTCTTGCTTGGTACCCTGGGGACCTGGGGGACGACGGGTGGACTTTGCGGAAGGGAGCAGTTTAACAGAAGCTAAGATAAACAGCTGTAGGGGGTTCCTGCGCAAACAGGCCAAGATAAGCTAGCCGAGACACCTTAATCCTCAGTTCCTGGAGCAGAGCTGGGATTCTCCATTAAGGAGATCGAAATCTAGTTAAGTCTGAAATGGTCTCAGCAGGAGGAGCTTCCGCACCGCCTTGGCCTGTCACAAGGTCTTGGAGGTAGTCTACAAGATATGACCACTCAGACACAGTTTATAGCCAACTGAAAGTCTTTATTCCACCCGTGCATGCAGCCTCCGTCTCTGCGAGTTCTTACGTGGGACGATTCTGTTAATATGGAGTCTTGTTGCCTTGGTGTGCTCCATCCCCTCTGGCTTCTCTTTCCGCTTCTCCCTCCACAGGGCTCCCTGATCCCTGAGGGGCCGGATTTGATGGAGACATCATATTTAGTGCTCGGTGTTACGAGGTGGCTCACTCTCTGCACGTTAGTGGCGGTTCTCTGTATCTCTTCGCATCTGTGGCTGAGGAAAGCTTCTCTGATGACGGCTGAGTGAGGCGTGGCAGGATGTCGATAGGAGTCATTTTATCGCTGTGTTCTTGTAAGGGTCCATGATTCGCCCAAGAATGATACCCCGGACTCGTAGTATGTAAAAGCAAAGATGTTTTATTCTGTAGAAGTCCAGCGTGCTGGGGTCTCCTCATTACCAGAATGGACAAGCGAGTGAGCTCCCAGGTTAGATTTAAAGCACATTAGGGAATTCCCAGGGTAGGCTACCTCTATGTTAATCGGTTGGGGCCATCTCTACGGACATTCCATTGCCGGAACCTGTGGGGTCAGGGGAAGTCTGGTAAATGTTGTTGAGGAAGTAGCTGAGGAACTCTGGAAACAGCTGCTGACCTATTGTCCTTTGCCTCAGCCAGGCGGCAGGGTAGCCTCTGATAGCAGGACAGTTTCTGACTAGCTGCCTGAAGCTTGTTTTTTTTTTTTTTTTGCCTGGGTCTAGGCCTAGTCTCCTAAACTGCTAATTTGAAGCCTGTCATGGAATCAGCATAGCCTTCTCACTTTTAGTAGAAGAGTAGAAATTGCTTTTACTCTGGGTTCCTGGGCTATTTAGTGTCAAGTTCTTGATCACCAAAGCTGCTTCGGGTGTGGGTTTCACCTGGTGGAGTGAGCCTTAAGTCAAATTGGATGTTTACGCTTCTCCTTCGGTAGCATGCAGAGTACCTTCCTGAATCACAGATGTTAGCCAGTAGGGGTGAAGGCTCCATGTAGGCCCCAGCTTAACTTCAAGTTCAATGAGTTTTGTTGGTGTTGTCTTCAATAAGACCTGCTTGTCAGCTTGTGGAGAGCAGTCTACAGTCTTGGCCACAGCACAGGTCGTTTAGGGGTTCCCTTGAGACCCCTTTGGCTACTAATTATACTGGAAACTTCTTTGTGCCAACAAGTGGGTCTCTGCAAGTGGGCCTTGTGCCTTTTCTTGGGCTCATTTCCTTCTGTTTATTTTGTTCTATTACAATATATTAGTTTTTGTTTCATCTCATATATTATAATTACTATCATTTTGAAGCCTGTTTTGTATTTCAATCAGAGACAGAAACAGGGTGGAACCAGATGGGAGAGGACGTGGGGAGGAACTAGAAGTAGAGGGAGGGGAAATGATAATCAGGAAATATTATATGAGGGAGGAAACATTCAGTAAAAGGAGAGAAGAAAAAAAGAAAGAAAGAAAGTCACAAGATTCACAAAGCCCTTCTGGTAAGTTATATCTCTGCTGGTAAAATGAACCAATTTAATCCATATTAGAATATATTAAAGGCAGGTTTATTGGGAAACTACGCCAAAGTGAGTTCACTGTCTCCAAGGAGTAAGGCCAGGGAAGTCACCATGGGGAGAGAGATGGAGGGGAAGAGAGAGAAGAAAGAAAAGGAAAAGGAGAGGGAGAGAAAGAGAGAGAGAGAGAGGAGAGAGAGAGAGAAAGGGAGAGAGAGAGAGAGAGAGAGAGAGAGAGAGAGAGAGAGAGAGAGAGCGAGAGAGAGCGAGCGAGAGCAAAATGTCTGGGTTATATAAGAAAGAGCCCCGGGGAAGGGCAGCCCAGCCCCTGGGCTGGAGAGTTCAGGGTTGGGGGCAGGGTATGTTAGGTAGGGTCTGAGGGATGCTGGGAGAACCTGGAGGTTTGATTTGTAAAATATGCACTTCAGCCCCTAGTCTGGGGTCTGAAACAAAACGACTTCCTCAAGGTTGTAAAAACAGTAACTGCTGGACAGAGAAAATTCTCCTGCTGGCTGGGCTGTCTGCAAGTTGGATGAGACAGGTGCAGGGTCCGTGTTCATGAGTTGTCGCTCATGTTAAGGTTGGGTGTTCTAGGGTTGGGGATTTAGCTCAGTGGTAGAGCGCTTGACTAGCAAGCGCAAGGCCCTGGGTTCGGTCCCCAGCTCCGAAAAAAAAAAAAAAAAGAAAAAAAAAAAAAAAAGGTTGGGTGTTCTATGGGTGCAGCTATCTTTGAGTCATCCGTGCTCCTGAAAGTAACCCCAATAAACTCATTAAACTACACTTGAACTTAGTCATTTCTTTGGTCTGTTGTCTGTGCCTGATTTGGGGTAAGGAGATTTTCATATCCTCCCAGGGAAAACCTCACACCAGATTTCTAATACCAAGCTAAATAATCAATGAGATTTGTTTTAATTCCCAAGGGGACATACCTGAGCTCACTTGTGAAGGTTGTTTTCACCTGGTTCAAGGGACTTACTTTATATATGGCTTAGTCAGTGAGTGGTTCTGAAGAGGCTAATGTAGCAGCTTCAAGACGCCCTCTCAATTCTTTCTGCTTACAGGGACAACCCCGGCTGGGACCTGAAAGATTTTGCAGTTATTTTCACCAACCAGACCTGATAGGATATCTTATTGCTGGCATCCTCTGAGAGCCTGGAAGTTTTGTAGCTGGGAGGTGTTGGGTACTGCTGGGAGCCCCTTGAACATGGCTGCTGAGAAGCCACTGAGGGTGACAACACACTCTGTGTGGCTCCACTGTGGAGAGTTGCCAGAAGCCTCTTTTCCCTGGCTTTCCCCTTTGCTGACTTTGCAGTGCATTTGTTCACAGGAGCAGTAATCAACCAAGAGAACAACTGTCCAAGAGTCTTTCCCACGAATCACTGAACTTGATGGTGATGTTGGGGACACAGTGCTTTCTCTAAAACCTGTTAAAATCTGTTCTGTTCTTTCTTTTTAAAAGTAATATTTGTGTGTTGACTCATTTATTCAGTTATGTGTGTCTCACGCTTGTATGATTGCCCATGGGGGCCAGAAGAGAGCATCGGAAGCCCTACAGGTGAAGTTACAGGCAGGTATGAGCTGCTGGGTGTGGGTGTAGGTGTAGGTGCTTAGGTCTGAGCTCTGTTCCTTTGTAAGAGCAGCAATTGCTCTTAACCACTGAGCTGTCTTTTTGGGGAAATGTATAGGATTCTATGATTTTTCACACATCATTAAAAATCTAGAAACAGGGCTGGGGAGATGACTCAGTGGTTAGGAGCACTGAGTGCTCTTCCAGAGGACCTAGTTTCAATTCCCAGCTCCCAGATGGCAGCTCACAACTGTCTGTAACTCCAGTTCTAGGGGATCGCTTGCATAGACTACATACAGGCAAAAAAGTGATGCACATAAAATAAACATGTAAAAGCAATTAACAAATTATATATATATGATTATTTTTTGATAGTTTTACTGTTTATCCCAGGCAAGCCTGTTATTCTCAGCAATCTACCAGTGCTAGAATCCTAGGTATATGCTCAGCTAAAAAATATTTCTATATTGCCAGGCACGGTTGTGCAGCCTTTAATCCTAGCACTCTGGAGGCAGAGGCAGAGGATCTCTGTGAGTTTGAGGCCAGCCTGGTTTACATAAGTTTCGCCCCAGCCAGAGGTACACAAAGGGACCATATCTCAAAAAAGAAAATAAACTTCTGTATCATTTTTATGTAATGATATCATAAGTCTTTCCTGATAACAGAGTTAAGATGCTCGAAGGCAGGTGATAAAGCTAGAATTGCCCTCAGTAAGTGTTCCCTGAAGTTATCACAAACAAGGATGTTAAGAACAACAAACGTGCAGCCTGTATGACAGCTTACTGGGTAAAGGCGAGCCTGACTCCCTGGGCTCCGACCCTGGGACCAGAATGGTGTGGAAGGATGCTGTTCTCCTATCCCCCCCCATAGATAAATAAACAATGTGTGTAAACAATACTACCTGTAGCAAAGCACAACTGGGTAGTTTGAGTCTGCAATCCCGTCATTCAAGAGGTTCAGACAGGGGCTGGAGAGGTGGCTCAGCGGTTAAGAGCACTGACTGCTCTTCTAGAGGTCCTGAGTTCAAATTCCAGCAACCACATGGTAGCTCACAACCATCTGTAATGGGATCTGATGCCCTCTTCTGGTGTGTCTGAAGACAGCTATAAGTGTATTCAAATAAAACAAATAAATCTTAAAAGAAGTTCAGACAGGAAGATCATGGAGGCCATCTTATATGAAGGGAAATTGAACCTACAGCAAACGAGCCATGCTTACTTAGGGCCAGAATGTTTGTGAGCTTGGTTTTGCTATATGACCCTCCTAAATAGTGTGCCTCATGATACACCTTACGATGCCATTTACAAAAGGAAATTCTTTAACATTTTTGAAAACGATTTATTTATTTACTGTGCATGCACATGCATTGGGATATAAAAGGGTAACTTCCGGGAGTCAGTTCTTTCTTCTACCACCTGGATTTTGGGGATCAAACTCAGGTTGTCAGGTTTGGGGGTGAGTCCCTTTTCCTACTGAGTTGTCTCTCCAGGAACAAAAGGGAAATTTTTTGTTTTGTTTTGTTTGAAACAAGGTTTCTCTGTGTAGCCCTGGTTGTCCTTTAACTTGCTCTGTCGACCAGGTTGGTCTGGAACTCACAAATATCCATCTGCCTCTGTCTCCAGAGTGCTGGGATTAAAGGTGTGCTTCGCCACCACCTGGCACAAAAGGAAATTCTTTAAGATGAGGGAAGTAAGTAAAACCGGCTTATATGTTTTATTTAATTGTTATAATTCACATTTAAGCTTCGCTTGACTTTTTTTTTTTTAAAGATTTACTTATTTATTTAATATATATATGAGTACACTGTAGCTATCTTCAGACACACCAGAAGAGGGCATTGGATCCCATTACAGGTGGTTGTGAGCCACCATGTGGTTGCTGGGAATTGAACTTGGAATTGACTCCTCTAGAAGAGCAGTCACCCCTCTTAACCATCGAGCCATCTCTCCAATCGGCTTTGCTTGATCTTTAAACCATGTTGAAAATTACATCTTTTGTGGAATGCAACTTAGAAAGCCACAGAATCATAAATGTAGCCATTGCAGACACCTGGGCTCCTGCCTCTCAAGAAGGCTGCACCCAAGTCTCAGGCATTTTATCTACAGGAATCTGTCCAATGACCTAATGAAACTGACAACTTTGTTACACTCTTGATCATCCTGAAGTGCTTTTCTGTGATGTGGTCAAGGAGAGTGACCCCCCATAGGCTCATACATTTGAATGCTTAGTCAGCAGGGAGTGGAACTATTTGGGAAGGGTTGGAGGTGTGACCTTGTTAGAGGTTGTGTACCAATGGGAGTGGGCTTTGAGGTTTCAAATGCCCATAGTTTCAGTCCTTCTCTCTGCCTGCTGCCCATGGCTCAGGACAGAGAGCTTTCAGCTACTGCTCCAGTACCATGTCTGTTTGCTTCCCATCATGATGACCACAGACTAACCCTCTAAAACTTTGAGCAAGCCAACAACTGACATTTTTATTACAGTTGTGCAGTGGCTGTTGTTCTCTTGCTAGTTGTGTTACTCAAAAAACTTGCACACAGGCTAAAGGAAGCCTGCTCCTAGCCGGATTTGATTGGCAATAAAGTATTGCCAGACAGCCAATGACTGGGCAAAGGGAGACGGGGTGGGACCCTTAGAGTTGCAAGGGCTAAGGCAGGGGAAGGAAGGGACAGATCGCCATAACCCAGGGGAGACAGATGTAACAGATTTGGAGCTGTGGAGGGGAGATCATCCGAAATGTAGGATTAAAGGGAAAGTGCACCACCCCACTCCACAAGCGCTGCCCAGAAGCATCTTGGGCAAAGACCAATGGTTTTCACAGAAGATAACAGAGCAGCCAAGTTAGATTTAGAAAGTGTTGAGTATCAGAGGGAAGGGCATGCTAGCCGGGGGAGGCTTAGAAGTGCCCTGCCACTGCGCTAGTAAGGCACTGTTAAAAATAAGCTACTGTGTGTGTGTGTTTCATTTGCCGATCCAAAAATAGCTCCTGGGTATGCATGTGGGATGTGTGTGGGAAGCTTAGCAAAAGCTCACTGCTACAGAGTTGCCTTGTCCATGGTGTCTCTGCACAGCAATAGAGGTAGTGGCTGTGTCTCCCTCCAGCTTATCTTCTAAACTTATCTCCTAAGTGCTGAGATTACAGCTGTGTACCACCACACGGGCTGTTTCCCATCCTGTGATGGTAGACATTCGGACTGAGATGAAGCTTTCGCTTGAATAATTCTTGATTATTCAATCAAGAATTTGCTCTTTTGTTGTTGCTTAATTTTTTTTTTTTTTGAGCTTGTCAGCGTGTTCTATCACAGCGACAGGAAAGTAACTAATACAATCATGATCTACTTCCTCTTATTACTCATATACATTTTGTATGCCACAGTTAATTTCCAAATTAAGTGACAAATGCATGCCTCACAGGCCACAACCGTCCTGCATACAACTGAAACCTCTTCCCAGAAGAGGATGCAGACTCCTTAAAATTCGTCTTAGTAAAGGTTCTATTGCTAAGAAGAGCTGTCATGACCACGGTAAGTCTTATAAAAGAAAGCATTTAATTGAGGCTTGCATTATATTGGAGGGTTAGTTCATTACCATTGTGGTGGCAGACATGGTGTTGGAGAGGTAGCTGAGAGTTTTACATAGAACCAGGCAGCTGGGAGAGAGTGAGATATGGGGCCTGGTTTGAGCATTGAAACCCCAAAATCCTTCCCCAGTGGCACACTTCCTCCAATAAGGCCACACTTCCTCCAGTAAGGCCACACTTCCTCCAATAAGTCCACACTTCCTCCAGTAAGGCCATATTTCCTCCAGTAAGGCCACACCTAAACCCTGTCAGGTAGCACTATTCCCTAATGACCAAACATTCAAATCTATTAGCCTAGGGGGTCTGTTCTTAGTCAAACCACCATAGTATTCACTCCTCTTTTTGGTGTCTTAAAATATGAATACCTTAGGGGGTTGGGGATTTAGCTCAGTGGTAGAGCGCTTGCCTAGCAAGCGCAAGGCCCTGGGTTCGGTCCCCAGCTCCGAAAAAAAAGAAAAAAAATATGAATACCTTAAGTAGGATTTACTTACTTACAGATAAGTAAGTACTTACTTACATTTTACAGATCTCTTGTAAACAAGGCTGGACTTGAGCTGCGGATGCTCTTGCCTGTCTCTACCTCTTAGATGTTGTGATTACAGACGTGAACTACTAACACTTAGCTCCATTATGTAGATTGTATATTGGGTGAGAGATGGAACCACAGTCATCATGCACAGCCATACACATACAAACATTCAAAACGAAGTAATGAAAACCACTCTTAGGAGTTGTGTTTGTCTCCATGGCTGCCCAGGTGCTCATATCTATTTGTGCATACAAATTGTCTTTCTTGACATGGTCTGTATTTCCTTTGCCTGCAGCTCAACCCTCTTCCAATTACAGTCTTTTAAAAAAGATTTATTTATTTATTTTATGTATATAAGTACACTGTCACTGTTTCAGACACACCAGAAGAGGGCATCGGATCCCATTACAGATGGTTGTGAGCCACTGTGTGGTTGCTGGGAATTGAACTCAGGACCTCTAGGAAGAGCAGTCAGTGCTCTTAACCACTGAGCCATCTCCCTAACCTCAATTACAGTTCTTTATTCGATAAGGGACTCACATAATCTTCCCAGAAGACTTGAGCCATGATCAGCACTGCCTAAGTTGAGTTGCTCTAGTGTTCCAATGACTTCAATAACAGTTCCAATGACTTTTTCTCCCAATGAGCATTTCTATTTTGAGACAGGGACTCGTGGAGTTGCCCAGGCTGGCCCTGAACCTGCAATCCTCCTGCATCAGACTTGCAAGTGACTGAAAATAAGTAAGGTTATTTACAGGTCAGGCAATCGGGAGCAGCTTTAACTTCCAATTCAGTGGTATTGATTTTGTGATCTGTAGGCTAGCAGAATATAAGGTTGCATGGACAAAAGCAACAATTTTGCCAAAAGGGTGAATGGTGCCACTTCTATTTCCAGTCCCTTCCTGGACCTGTGTTCCTGCCTCTGAGAGAAGCAGCAATGCTATGCCGAGTGCTAATTGAGAGCATATACAGCATTCATTCTGTCTCTTTGATTTTAGGGATAGAGATGAGAGGTGGTGAATGGTTTGAGAGAGGAGAGACGAGGTTAACTGTTCTCCAGGGGAGAAAATTATAAAGAATTGTTAATGTAGCAGAAAGCATGGTTCTGAAGACAGAGAACTCTTTCAATCTCACCAGAAAAATTGGGGTCCTCCACATTAAAGACTTCTGAGCAAAAGAGGAGGTCTTATATCACATAGTTAGTGAGTAGCCTACATTAGGGGTTGACTCTTAATTCCTGGGAGGTAATTGGGGTAGGGAGGTAAGGGGGGTAGGGAACAAGACCACAAGGCCACAGCTGGTGGTGCCTGCTAGCTCCTTGCAGGAGGCATGAGGGTTGAGCAGCTGCAGAGGATGTGGCCTGATCTGGGAGATTGCAACACCTGTTTTCACACAGCCTTCCTTGTTGCTAGTGTCATAAAAAACTCTGCCAAAACCATTATGTTATTTTATCAAGCCGCTTCAGGATAGAACATGGTAAGAACATTGAATTTCGAAAGCATGGGGCCATGATTCCTTCACCTGATATTACATGATCAGAAATCTGTATGGAGTACCATGATAGTGTGTATTGTGGGTGTCGGTGAGAACAGAGGGGCAGCTCCTTTCCATCCTCACACACCCTTTTCCTTAGGGACCTCGACTCGAGTAAAGCTAGGATTCATGGCTATGAAGAAGAAAGGAATTTCAGAGTGAAAACTTTCAATGTGGAGAGTTTGAGATGGACTGAAACTCACTGTTTTATTATTTACACTTATTTGTGTGGGTGCGCACTCCATGATGCCTATGTAGAGATCAGAGGACAACTTTCAGGAATTGATTTTCTCCTGCCACTGGAGCTTCCATGCCCAGCAGCTCCAGTGGCAAGAACCTTTACCCACTGAGCCATCTCACAGGCCCTAAAAGACATTCCTTGTATTAGTGGTTCTCGACCTTCCTAATGCTGTAGTCCTTTAAGTTCCTCCTGTTGTGGTGACACCACCCCCCACCCCCTGCAACCATAAAATTATTTTATTGCTACTTCATATCTGTAATTTTGCTAGTCATGAATCATGATGTAAACATCTGCTGTGCTTTCTAATGGAGTTAGATGACTCCTGTGAAAGGGTCATTTGACCCCCAAAGGGGTTGAGACCTGCTGCTTTGTACAGATATTCAACACAGGGTTTATTAGAAAGAGACACAGAGAAAGGATGAGATACACCGAAGTGTGAGTGTAGACTACCACAGGGAGAGTTACACTTAGGCTTCTTTAAGGGATATATATAGGATAGGATGTTGATGGCTCTCAACTTATGTCTTCTAAAAGTTACAAAGTCGCTCTTCCCTTCATGGGACTTACCTAGGCCCTCTGAAGATTTGTAACAAGTTGTGTAGCTTGGTCCTCATGTGGGACTCCTCACAGTGGGAAGCACAGGCTGTCTCTGACTCTGTTGCCTACCTTTGGGACCCCTTTCCTTTACTGGGCTGCCTCATCTAGCCTCAACAGAAGAAGATGCATCTATTCTTACTGCAACTTGATATATCAGGGATGGCTGATATCCGTAGGAGGTCTCCCTTTTTGTGACAAGAAAGGGAGGAGGAGTGGGAGGTGGTAGAGCTAGGGGAAGGTGAGGTGAGCGGAGGGAAGGACTGGGAGGAGAGGCAGGGGAGGAATCTGTGATTGGGATATGAATAAATAATTAATTAAAAACATTAAACAAAAAAATATGCTCTTCCTTTTGAATCCAGAGACGTAATTTACAGCAAGTTTAAAGAAGTTTCTCTTGTAAACAAAACCAAAAGCTCAAGAGCAGAAGTTCACTTTCTTGAGACCCTGTATAACCGACCCCTTCCTTTCCACTGTGGCTGGGCAGGGTCAGAGGTAGTTGGGGGTGGGGTGCTGAGAATCCACAGAGAAGACTACCCTATTGCTAATCCACCCTATTGCTAAAATCCTTTCATGGGACAATGGGATTTGTGGGGGTGTTGTTTAGATCTAGGAATTGGAGGAGAGTGCTAGAAAGTCAAGACTGCACATTATTTTGGCCTAAGTAAGCACAATTTATTGGCTGTCTTTGATAAGATGTTTTTAGGAAAACATGATGTTGCCTCTGTAGACAATTCAGGCTTTATCAGCAGAGCCTGAAGCTTCCTGACTCTGTCATCAGGAAAAAGGACCAGGCTTGAGATAATGGGACTTTTTTTTTTCTTTTACATTTCCCTTCTGTGTCCATAATCTTTTCTGTCTTTCTGTTCTGCCTCTTATAAAGCATTCTTTAAGACTTTGAGAACGGGGTGAAGACACATTTGTGTTCAGTCTGTGTCTACTCAGAATGTTTTACTCCATGAGAAGTGGTCCGTCGTGATCAACCTGCCACAGGGTAGCTACAGACTTTCTAGGGAATCACCTCATACTAGGGGCTCACTTTTGCTCTCAGCTGTTGGCAGACTCTCAGTGTGACAATGGGAAGAGCAAAGCCTGACTCAGTGAGTAGAAACTCATGTGGCTGAGGCCCTGTCTAACTGACCCCTTCCATCATGGCTTGACAAAGAAGCTGGCCAGAATTGATAGACTCCTGATTATTAAATATTTCTATGGGCTGGTGAGATAGCCCCGTGGGAAGAGGTGTTTGTCACCAAGGCTTGGTTTAATGGCCAGGACCTGCATGGTACAAAAAACTGACTCCTGAAAGTTGTCCTCTGACTTTTATACATGTACTGTGGCACATGTATGTGTATGCATGACACACATATGCTCATACACATGCGCGCACACACACACAACTATAAATCAATGAAATAGAAAAGTCCTTCCATGCTGAAGTCTCTCTTTGGTTAGAATTCACATAAGACACAAAATTCTTCCTTTTTTTCCTTTTTCCTTGGAGAAGTCTGTCCACAAAGCTTGTCACCAGTTTTGCTGTCATGGTGTTTCTAAGTCCTCATCAGCCACAGCCCATGAGTCTGTCCACAGTCATATGTCTGCCCGATTCTCCATGTAAGCAAAATGACTTACTAGTCACACGGCTCCAAGCCCTGCTTACTAGAGGAAGGGAGGGTGGGTTTTCTTCCATCACTGCATTTCAGGGATGTCAGCTTTAGTTGCAAACTTGACACAGCCTAGAGTCATCTGAGAGGTGAGTCTCATTGAAGAATCCCCTAGATCAGATTGTCCTGTGAGGATGCTTCGGGAGATCATCTCAATTGTTAATTGATTCAGAAGGGTCTAGGCCACTGTGGGTGGCACCATTCCCTTGGCAGGTAGTCTTAGGTTGCTTGAGAAAGCTAAGTATAAACCTGCAGGTGAGGCAGCAAGCAGTGTTTCTCCATGACTTTTGCTTCAAGTTCCTACCCTGACTGTTTTCGAGTGATGGACTACTTAACAATGTGAGATAAAATAAATTCTTTCTTCCCCTAAGCTGCTTTTGGCCAGTGTTTTATCCCAGCAAGAGAAATAAGGGATGTCCCTAAAATAGGCGATGGTGCTGCAGCTGCTCAGTTCCAGAACCTTTTGTAAATCAGCCTCTAAGTTTCTCTTTCTTATTCACTTAATTTTGGGGGGAACCCCTGACTTCACTGGTTTGTAGTTGTGGGTGGATAGAAGCCATATTGCAGGGATGGAGACCTTAGGCCTACGGGGATACTCCTTTATGTCATATACTTGTGCCTTCAGGAGCTTTAAGACTCTGAGAATGGAGTGTTGCAAACTAGCAAAATTTTATGGGCTAATGAGTCAAACAACATCTGGTTCATGCTGGAAAACTCTAGTTGCCAGTTAACCAAGTAGCTCATTGTGTTAGCTGGTTATCTAGACAACAGAACCAATAAGGTGACTATATGTTACAGAAGGGAAATTTATTAGACTGGCTGATAGTGTAAGGACTAGGTAGGGCACATTTGTCTGTCTGAATTTCCAGAGAGGCTGGGAAGCCCATGGTGCTTAGTTCATGAGCCTGGATACCTCATCGGTCCCAATCTGGCCTTCTCCAGTTACTCCTCCCTGGAAAGGAATGACCTCATAGATATGCCCAGATACACATATGTTAATTGATTCCAGATCTAATCAAGTTGGTAATTAAGATTAACCATATGTATGGTTAAGCACTCGGCGTCTATAGGCTCCACAGCAACCGAGCTAGCTCTCTGAGGGAGAGAGTGAGCTGCAGAAGGCTTACTGATAATTCCTAAGGACCTCCATTGCAGTTCATTTATAGGGGCTGCCAAGGGCTTCAAACTCCATCCCTATCTGCCACTGCCTCTCCACACACATCCATGGTCAATGATGCTCTGTTCATAATAGCCAGGGAAAGAACCGGCCCATATGTCCATCAACTGGTGAAGGGATAATAAAACTGTGGAATACAAGTAGAATTTTATTCATTTGTAAAAAGATGAAATTATGAAATATTCAGGAAAACTGGAAAACACATTGAATGAGGTGATCCAGGCCTGGATAGACAAATGCTGCATATTTTCCCTCATATGTAGAGCCTAGCTTCAAAGTTCCAGTACTAGTATTGTGGTGGCTTGAATGAAAATGGCTCCAATAGGCTCAACTTGGTCCCCAGTTGGTGGAACTGTTTGGAAAAGATTAGGAGGTGTGGCCTCGTTGGAGTGGGCGTGACCTTGTTGGAGGTGTGGTGTCACTGTGTGTGGGTTTGGAGGTTTTAAAAGCCCTAGCTAGTCCTAGTTGGCTTTCTCTGTCTGGTGCTTAAGGATCAGGATGCAAGCTTTTAGCTGTTATTCCAGCATTAGCCTGCCTACCTGCTGCCATTCTCCCCGATGTGATGATCACAGACTCTAACTCTCTGAAATCATGAGCCCCAATCCATCTTTTTTTTTTGCAATAGAAAAGTTACTAAGATATGTGTGTTTAACTTGAAGTGCTTGTAGAGGCCAGGAACCTAGAAAGGGGCCATTAGAAGGAGAAATGGAAAAAGGTTTTAAAGGAGTTGAACACATGGGGGTAGGAAGAGAAGGGTTAACTAAAACTAAGACTGTGGAAAAAAATCCTTGGTCACCTAATATTTTGTAAGCCTGTTAAAAGACATAATTTTAAAAAATGTTTGAATTGCACTGGGTTCTGTCACTTATCTATTTAGGTTAACTCTCAGATCATTTGGTACAAATATTTTTCACCCACAGAGAGAAAAGGACCTTTTCATTTGTAGATTGTTTATCTGTTTTACTTTGAAGAACTCCCCGACCTGGCAATATCATAGGAAACTGTAAGTCACGCTTTGGATGTGTGCTTAGACTCAACTGTCTTCAATAGTGTCCACACACATCTCCTTTAATCCTATCACTTGGGAGGCAGAGGTTGGTGGATTTCTGTGAGTTTGAGGCTAGCCTGGTCTATATACTATATTCTAGGCCAGCCAGGGTTGCATAGTGAGACCTAGGTTGTGGCAGAGCAGAGAGTATCATCTGCCCTGAGTTTGATTATTCAGAACTGTAAAAAGGGCAGTGATGACAGTTACCATTTTAAATAAGTATTCAGACACCCTATAATCCCAGCACTTGGGTAGTGTAGGCAGGAAGATCTGGAGTTTGAGACCAGCCTGAGCTAAGTGAGACAGCTGTCTCAAAAACCAACAAAGATCTACACACACACACACACACACACACACACACACACACAGATGACATACACACAGATATACAGAGGACACACACAGAGACACACACACATACATACACAGACATACGCACAGACACACAGACACATGTAAGACATACATATACACACAGATACACACAGACACATACAGACACACACAGACACACACACAGACACATAGACACATATACAGACACACATACAGATGACATACAAGCAGACACACATACAGACAACAACACACAGACACACACACACAGAGACACATATACACACACACACACACACACACACACAGATGACATACACACAGATATACAGAGGACACACACAGAGACACACACACATACACACACAGACATACGCACATACACACACAGACATACGCACAGACACACACAGACACATGCACAGACATACATATACACACAGATACACACAGACACATACAGACACACACAGACACACATACAGATGACATACAAGCAGACACACATACAGACAACAACACACACAGACACGCACATACACAGACACACATATAAACACACACACACACATACACACACACACACACACACACACACACACACCAATCAGAAGCATAAGGCCAGGAATATACATCAGAATAAATGTTGTAGGAAATATTTAATGTCTATTTAAAGTAATCATGAAAACACTCCTGAAAAATCTAACAGTAGTTTAAACCAAAGGGAAAGTCACCTGGATAGGTTACTTCGACACAGTCTGTAGGTTAGCTCTCCGAAGGACACATCAACAGAGCAGTTCTCTTGTTCAGTTAATGTTCTCTCAAGGCAAGAATAGTGTTCTTTTTGTAGCTTATTTTTTCTGGCTGTAGACAAGCTGACACTAAAGATTATTTGGAAAAACAAGCCCAAGGCTCTTAAACACTAAAGAGGGATTGCAAAGAGGGTTAAACTTTAACACACATCAAACTGTACTATTTAGTTTGTACAATGAAAAGATAAAATCGGGTGAGAAGGCTCAGCGGGAAGGGTGCTTGTCACCTTGCCTGAGGAGCACAGAAGGCTGGATGGGAAGTAGAGTGAAATTTTTCCTCTTTGGTTCACAGCTAGTTATTGCTAGGGGTAACCAGGGAGTAGGAAGTTAATTAACGTTGAGTGATGGATTAACATCTTCCCTGCCTGGTGATTACTGGGGCCCACAGTGAGACCCAGGTCATGGGTCCTTAGGCTGGAGAGGGAGAGGATCTCAGAAACAAATCATTCAGTGCCAGAAAACAAATTACTTAGTTCTGGGAACTGTAACAGTTTAACCAAAATGGAGTTGCTGTGCAAAATGATCAGGCTCTGCCCAAGGCGGGGCAGGGACAGCCTGGCATCCCACCAAGCTGTGACCAGGGGACAACCTCCTGCATCTGCTCTGCCGCTCTCTCTATGACTCATTGCCTCACCAAGTCCACACATGTGAAAAGGGCACATCTGTGGTGCTTCCTTCACTTTGCAATACCCTGGCTCCATGTCTGGCCTCCATGTACTGCAGTTTGGAAAGTGTCCCCAGGCCTGCCTCCCTCCCTGCCTCCCTCCCTCCCTCCCTCCCTCCCTCCCTCCCTCCCCCCCTCCCTCCCTCCCTCCCTCCCTCCCTCCCTCCCTCCCTCCAGCTCTTCCTTCACTCCTTCTTTCTTTAATTCAAAGGTCAGGTAGCCCAGGCTAACCTTGAGTTTGCTAAGAAGCTGGGAGTGACTGTGGACTTCTGACCCTTCTGCTTCTGTCTTCTGAGAATTACAGGTGTGGGCCACTACTCACGGTTTATGAAGTAATGGAACTGAAACATAGGACTTCGTGCATGTAGGCAACCATGATACCAACCAAACCATATCCTCAGTCCTTCCCAGTATCTCTTAAGACTGCGAATACGAGAACAACTGTTCCTCATTCTCTTTTTTCCTTTTAGAACATCTTTATTATTGTTGTTGTATCCACAGAGAAGACTGGATTTAAGCCAATAGAATGTCTTTACTAGGGGGTGGTTAAGAGCACTGACTGCTTTTTCAGAGGTCCTGAGTTCAATTCCCAGCAACCACATGGTGGCTCACAACCATGGGACCTGATGCCCTTTTCTGGTGTGACTGAAGACAGTGACAGTGTACTCACATACATAAAATAAATAAATATTAAAAAAAGAAAGTCTTTATTGGCCAACCAGCAACTACACTGGGTCTCAGCTTTTCTCAGGGTGAGCTCTTAAGCACAAAAACTATATTCCTGGTTGACATACTTCAGTTAGCAAGAACAGTTAGCCAGAAGGATAACTACAGAAGCCAAAAAGCAAGATTAGTACATTTGAAGACTTTCCCAGAACTATGGGCTTGATGGATTTGATCTATGTTTTCATTTTGGCTGGTGGTGCTGTCTATGACCTGAATGGTAGGTACTTCCATCAAGAATTCAGTTGTGCTAAGGTCTGGGACCCTGTTATAATTATTGTTTCATGTGTATATAAAGTATTGTGTGTGTGTGTGTGTGTGTGTGTGTGTGTGTGTGTGTGTGTGTGTGTGTATGGTCACAGAATATCTATGGATGTCAGAGGACAATTTTGTGGAATCTTGACATGCCTTCCTTCCTTCCTCCCTCTCTTTCTTCCTTCTCTTCCTCCCTCCTTCCTTCCCTCCCTCCTTTCTTCATTTAAAATATACACCGGGATTACAAATTGAACTTTCCCATGATTCTAAAGTATAAAACAACCATTAAAAGCCTTCAGATGGGGGCTGGGGATTTAGCTCAGCGGTAGAGCGCTTACCTAGGAAGCGCAAGGCCCTGAGTTCGGTCCCCAGCTCGAAAAAAAAAAAAAAAAAAAAAAAAAAAAGCCTTCAGATGTACACCACAGCATTAGTGGCACAAAATGCACTGACATTTCAAAAACATAAATTCAATTTGTTGTTTTGTTTTACTCTGCTTGGACACAACTTACCAATACATTTTATTTCAAGATTAAAATACCTCCAAGGCAAAGTGCATACAGGATGAAAAGGAAAGCTGGAACATGGCACATAGTTTATACCTGACTGAGGGGTCCTGCAACTGTGGAAGACAAGATTCACAAACCAAGAGATTTAGAGACCATGGGATTTAAATACCTCAATGCCAGGGTCTCCTAGCAATTGTATTATTTTATTTTAGTGACAGGGTCTCACTGTATATCCCTTCCTAGCCTGGAACTTGCTATGTAGACCAGGCTGGCCACAAACTTAAAGAGATCTGCCTGTCTCTGCCTCTGAGTTCTGCACCACCACACATAAAGCATAGAGCACACCCAGTCTAAATGGGAAGGCGTGGATATTCTAGACAACAATGATATGGAAGATAGTTCATTTAACGCCAAACCTACAAAGATTGTTTATTAGTCTCAAATTACTAAGCTTCAAGAAAATGGAAGTTACAAAGGAAGAAGAGAGACAATTCATAATGGTAAAACTGTCAATTCATTTAAAAAAGTAAATGAATATTCAAGTCATCTGTGAAAGCTTCAAAGGCAAAAATCCATGAGAACAGAGGAGGAAAGTTCGGCAGTGACTGGGTTGGTTATTTCAACACCGTTTTCTCAGTAATTAGTGAAGTAAGAAAAAAAATCAGTGAGAACGTAGGTCCAATTAGTCAGTGTGACTTAGCTGATTTTATAAGATGCTATGCTGCAAATGCTTGTTTAGATAAAAGTCTTACTTTGTAGCTCTACCTGAACTCATTTAGACCAAGTTGGCCTCCAACTTGAAGAAATCTTGTTTCAGCCTCCCAGGTACTGGGATTGCAGGAGTGGATTACTTTCTGTGGCAGGATATATATTAGCACTTCTTCTAGGCTCTGCCCAACAGTTACCTAGCAAGAGCCAGGTAGGAGCCTGGCTTGCTATAAAAGTACTCTCTCTCTCTCTCTCTCTCTCTCTCTCTCTCTCTCTCTCTCTCTCTCTCTCTCTCTCCCCCTTTCCCCCCTCTCCCTGTCCCCCTCTTTCCTTCTTTATTTCTCATTTCTTTATCTGTTCTTCTCTATCCCTTTCTTTCTCTGTCTCACATCCCTTTCCTACGCCCCCCTCCCCATGTCCCAAATAAACTTCATTTAATACTAGACCTGTCATATGGCTGATACCTAGTGTGTGTCGGGGAGGAGGTGCCTCTGAGTCATTTCTCCAGTGTAGTCTTTTAAGTACATGTAAGAATTTTCTAGGTTAGTTAATATACTTGTCCATTAAAAACATGAAAACCACACAGTAATAGTATTATTTTTATTATTTTGAGGGTTGAGAAAATTTTGGGAAAGGTTGTTTATGTGCTTGATAGTGATAATTGTTTTGTATGTGCATATTTATCTCCAGAGTGATAGAAAGTATATAGTGTTGGGGTCACGGGGCGCAAATAATGAGGAAAGGACCACCGGAGTCAGAAATAAACTAAAAGTAACTTTATTCACTTCGGGGTGGGAATGCTTCTAACTGGTTAGGGTCCTGGCCAGGCTAACAACAACTACTTTGAAAGGGTGGAGCAGTCTCGGGGGATAATAAAGAAGGAATTTGTAAATTGAGGATTAGGTAGAGCCCAGGGTGTGGCGGACAGCAGGATGTAGGTACAGGCTCAAGGCTATTCTAAGGCAGCCATCTTATCTCAACCTTTCTGAGGCTCACTCAGGCCAGGTGATTTTATTTTTCCTGCAGCTGAGAAGAATGTAGGCCTTGAGGGCGTGCAGTAAGGGCTGGCAGCAGACCAAAGCCTAGAATTACTCTGGGCTCTTCAATAGTAAATACTCACAGCTTTTCACATGTCAGCCAAAGATCAATAAAAAACTGCCTTTTAGGGGCTGGGGAGAGAGTCCGGCTGGTAAAAATCTTGCTGTGTCTAATTTTTATGTTGGTCAGTACTGGTGAGTCATGGATATGTTCTCTTAATTAACTAATTAATTAATAATTAATTAATTAATGTCCCCTCTTTGTAAAAATAAACCCTAGTATCTTAGTATCTTATAGTCTTAGTATCTTACAGACTTACTGGGAAGGATAAGAAGCAATCCAAATACAGGAAACCAAATAAGCTGAAACAAGGCCATAGGTTTGCAATACTTCTCTTTGATTAAATGTAAAATTCTGTGTGGGGGAAAAAAAATCAGTCTTTAACGAAAAAGCTAAAGGGGAGTGTAGTGACCCTATGGTAAAGTGTAGACCAGGCGTCATGAATTTGCTCAACACAAACAGGATATGCTTCATGCGTGTGTAGTCACGGAAGACCGTGAGTCATTCCTGTTAAGCAAGGCTGCTTAAATAAACCTCATTGTTCCTTTAACGTTTGTAGTGCTTACTCTTCTCCAGGTTGTAACTACAATACCCAAGAAGAAGCAACTTAAATGGGGGAGGGTTTGCTCTGGCTTGTAGTTTGAGGGATATAGCCCATTTTGGTGGGAAGCCATAGGGGCCAGGCCATGTGACAGCTGTTAATCTGTTTCCACAGCTGGGAGCAGGGAGTGAACAGCAACTAAGGGCTGGGCTATAAAAGCCTCTTCCACCAGCAAGTCTCTATTTCCTGTAGGTTCCGCAACTTTCCAGAACAGTGCCACCTTCTGGGACCAAGTGTCCAGACATGAGCCACTGAAGGACAATTCATATTCAAACCACAATAGGTGACAGATTTTCCTGCTTATTTTATATTGAACTTACTCATATTTGTGCGTGTGTTTCCTTTGGAGATCGGTCTTGCTACGTAGCCTTCGTTGGCTTGGAACTTAACCATTTATGTAGACCAATCTGGCCTTGAATTTGCTTCAATTCTCTCATTTCAGCCTCCCCAGGGCTGGCAGGACAGGTGTGAGGCACCACACCCAGCCTGGACTAGGTTTGTATCATGTTTGTCTATGATGTGTCAAATGCTTTGTAAGTGAGCTCTTCCTCATGTGTGCTGCAGTTGCCCCTGTGGCCTGACCTTGGCATCTTTCCTCAGGCACAACTTTTAATACCCTGTGGTAGTTGCTGTCAGCTAAGATGAATTAAATTTTTGTATAATCAGATGTATCCAGATAGATCAGTCTTCACGTGTGTGTACATGTGTGCATGGGTTCATGTGTGTATGTGTTTGTGGAGTGTTTGTGTGTGTATGCACGTATGTGTGTGTGGTCTGTGTGAGTGTATATGTGTATATGTGTATGTGGTGTGTGTATGTGTGGGGTGTGTATATGTGTGTGTGGTTTTGTGCGTGTGTGTGTGTGTGTGTGTGTGTGTGTGTGTGTGTGTGTGTGTGTGTGTGTAAGGGAGGGGTAATGGAGACCAGAGGGCAATATCAGATGTCATTCTTCAGGAGCCATCTACTTTGTTTTTGAGGCCAGGTCTCTCACTGGAACTGAGGTTCAGGGTTAGATTAGGCTGGCCAGGTAGCAAGCACCAGAGATCTTCCTGTTTCTTTCTCCCTAACACTGGGTATACAAGCTCCGTGCTACCACATCTGGCTTTTTACATGGATTTTAGAATTAAACTCTGGGGATGGAGAGATGGCTCAGCAGTTAAGAGCACTGATTGCTCTTCCAGAGGTCCTGAGTTCAATTCCCAGCAACCACATGGTGGCTCACAACCATCTGTAATGAGATCTGAGGCCCTCTGCTGGTGTGTCTGAAGACAGCTTTGGTATACTCACATACATACAATAAATAAATCTTAGGAAAAAAAAAAGAACTAAACTCAGGTCCTTATGGCTGCATGCAAACACTTTACTGACTGTTTTAAAGCTGTCTTCTTGGTTTGGCACCTATTTTGTGGGTGAAAAATCTTCTTTTATTTCCAGAGCTCATAAAGTTGATTCTGACAGTTCCCCCTTTGGTTTTGTGTAGGCACAGCACTTAAAATAATCCATCACTTTCATTAATGTCATTTTAATCTTTGGGATGAAGGATAACAGCTGTCTTGAAGGTTTTGTTTGCTAGGCTGAGCATCTGCTTGGCATCTTGTTTGGGTGAGCAAGTGGTTGGGGGTTTAGTCCAGGTCTTTATTTGTGTGGGAGGTTGCATATGTCGGTGCTGAGTTTGGATCACACTTCACAAGTCTTTTTTTTTTTTTTTTTTTGGTTCTAATAACTATACATTTAGGCAATATATTATAGTGCCTCAGTATTCTTATTTTTCTTTAGCGGTTTGCTCAGACCTAAACTGTATAATATGTTGCTGTGCAGATGTGTAATTCCTAATGCCTATGCCTTATTCACTTATTTGTTTTTGATTTTAGCTTTTTGTATTGAAATAGGGAATCTAATTTGTAACCTAAGCTAATCTGAACTCACTTATGTAGTTTAGGCTGACATCGAACTCTCACTTTTAAGATTAATTTATTAGTGTGTGTATGTCTGTGTGTGCGCATGTGAAGGTACATGCAAATTATGGGTGTGGGGGTCCTGTGTGCTATGGTGTCCATGTAGAGATCAGAGAACAACTCTCTTTCTTTCTGCCTTTCCTGAATTCAGGTCACAGGGCTTGTATGATAAATAACTGTACCTGCTGGGCTATCTCACTAGCCCCAAATATATTCATCTCTCTCTCTCTCTCTCTCTCTCTCTCTCTCTCTCTCTTCTCCTTTCCTTCTCCCTCTCCCTCTCTTTCAAGACAAATATTTCTATATACCCCTGGCTGTTCTGGAACTCAATCTATAGACCAGACTGGCCTGGAACTCAGAGATCCTACCTGCCTATGCCTCCCAAGTGCTGGTCACCCCCCCCTTCTTATTTTTAGTTGTTGGCATAGGAATCTAATTTGTAACCTAAGCTGATCTGAACTCACTTACCTAGTTTAGTCAGGTGGCTTTCTAACTCGGCAGCTGGCTAGTGGTTTGGGAAAAAGGTTGAATATGCAAGGCTTCCATCCTCTGCCCATGGGTAACGTGCAGTTTAGGGAATATGTTCAAAATTCAGCCTGTTCCCTTGTCAGCCTTGTCTTTTCTGTGTGTCATATGCTCTTCATTCTTCATGAACGTATCTTACGTTAGTCAGGGCTGCGGTTTCTTCAACCCTGCTAGAACTCTCTTGTTCTAGAGCCTCTGGTAAATCTGTTTCAGCACTTGCCCCAACTTGAGACAAAAACTCAGTCTAATAGACATGTGGGTTTCCCTCATTTATTTCCTGTCCAGTGGGCTGCTTTTGCTGACCATCCTGCCAGTGTATGGTTTTGCCCTGGCACCAATCAGCATTATTTCTGGTTTCCATGACAAGTGGTGCTAATGCTCCTTATCAATTTACTGTCCTCAAGCTACAAATTCATCCTTGGGTCATCTATAAAAACAAATGTGGGACTTTTAGAGAATTTCCTTTTGTCTATGACATAAGGATTTATTCCTGACATTATCACAGGGACTGCAGACACACACACACACACTATAGACACACCATACACACCTGTCACATACGTACCCCACATATGCATATGCCTATATACACATATACACATACTACATACACTACACACCCACACCACATCCACACAGTCCACATAAATACCATACACACATATGCATACACCCAGACACATCCCCCACCATATACTATATATACTACATACAAACACACACACATTCACACACACCACATACCACCATACTCACGCCACATACACAATCGTATACATCACAAATACCACATACACACACACAGTGGACACATACATACCATACACACATATGCATACACCAAGACACATCTCCCCACCATATACTATAATAAAACACACACACACACACACACACACACACACACACACACACACACACCTTGCTGGAGGCAGACTACAATACACATGCTTGTAACTAGCTCCTTCCTGGTATCTCTCAAATGTGCTGTCAACCTTCCCTGGGCTTTTGATGGTAAATCTTTAGAGTCCCAGAGGGTATATTATTTCACCAATAAGTTACATCCTATGCACTACTGTAATTTATCTGTCTTTGTCCAAGATAAACACAGCCAGACAGCATGCAGTAAAAACAGATTGTAATCGGTAATTGCTGGCAGTAAAGAAAAGAGCTGAGCTCAGAGTGAGATCTGTCTTAAAAAAAAATCATATCCTCCACACACATCATACCCCCTCATACATCATACACACCACACACACACCACACATACACACACCATATCATACCACACAATATACCACATACATACATTCACAGACAACACTCACATACACATACACACAATACACGTAACACACACACTAAACATACCACACATATTACATATACCACACACACTACATATATTACATATACTACACACACACACACACAGACATTATACACAAAGCACACATATACCTCATACATGTGTACTTATTACATAAACACCACACAAACTACACAATACCATATCACACCACACACATACACTCACAGACAGCATACATTCATACATACACACTACATACACCACATATACATGCTATATACAACACACACACACACACACACACACACACACGCGCGCGCGCGCACACGTGGCATTTCTTGCTTGCCTTTTACCCCTTCCCTGGCTTGGTGGCCAGCCCTATTGAAGCTTTCATACTTCTAACAAAACAAGGTCTAAACAAGAGTTATTAATTCCTTAAAAATTATATTTATAGAAACATGATTGAATTAAAAATATTTATTTTATTCTATGTGTATAATTGCTTTGCCTGCACATATGTATGCAACCATGTCTACACCTAGTATCCACAGAGGCCAGAAGAGGCATCAGATTCCTTGGAACTGGAATTACTTCATGAGCCACAATAAGGGGTACAGGAAACTAAACTTGGGTTCTCTTCTTAACCACTGAGCCTCCATTCCCGTCCCCTGCTTAAAGTTTCAAGCTAATTTATAATTATTCAGTAGTTCCTGATCTTTTGTGGGTCAGGTAGTGCTGCATCCCCAAGGGTTGCGATGACTTGGGGTGGCAAGGGAGTGAGGAAAGGACAGACGTACAGACACACAGACACACTGTTGAAAAGCTGGGGTTGGGTGGGTTATGCTACTTTGAAGGAGTGCACCTACAACAGAGACAACCCAGGACCTCAAGGGGTTTGTTACATGAAGCAGTGTTAGCCAGTCTTGGTAGGAGGTCTCTGTAGGCCAGCACTCTCAGGCTGTAAACGTTCAGGGAGGGAAGAGGTAGTTGCTAGTTTTTGCACATATTTAAGCTCAGACCAGAGAGAGGCTTTGCATCCATCAAGTCTGACTCCAAAGGGGAGGGTTTTGACATCCCCACAAGTGTGAGACATTGAGTCCTTGACATGGCTGTGTCTGTGTCAACAACACACAATAACTCAGGACTTTATTCACACCTTACACACTCGTGTACTCAGGGATTCCTCAACTCCTCTATACCTGCATTTGGGTCAGGAGTAGCTTTCACAAACCTGTGCTTATGAGGGATGAGGGAGTTGTGCACAGTCTTATTTTATTTTATTAAGAGTGTAGCTTGATACCCTCTTTGAAGGACCAGGCTGGCCCTGAACCCACAGATATCTGTTCGCATCTGCTCCTGAGTGGTGAGATTTAAGGCATACACCATCTCCCCTGGAGGATGATTTCGCTTACTTTCAAAAGAAACAATAAAGACTGATTGTGAATTGCTTTGTAAAATTCTTTACTACATTTTAATTTGTGCATTCATCGATGTTGGTTCATACCTCAGCACGTGTGTGGAGGTCAGAGATCAGCCTGTAGGATTCGGCTTTTCCTTCTATCACGTGGGCCTGGGGATGTTGTCAGGCTTGGTGGTATCTTTACCTGCTGAGCCATCTCACTGGAGATCTCTCTCTCTCTCTCTCTCTCTCTCTCTCTCTCTCTCTCTCTCTCTCTCTCTCTCTCTCTCACACACACACACACACACACACACACACACACAAAGAAACAAAGCAGAATGACAGAATGACTAAGGAACAGGCAGGTGATAAATGATAAATGTTGTTCTTAGTTCTGTTTGCTTAGGCCTGCCATGCTTCAGACACTAGGTGTCAGCAGAACACCTTGCCTTTCTCTGATCTCTGCTGCCAATCAGGACAGTATTTCTTTTTCTTTTAATTAAATGTATTTCTGTTTGTTTGTTGAGAATTTCATATGAGCACTGTATTTACAACATTTCACCTCCAACTTCTTCTGCCTCCTTGTATTCCCTCTTAAATTTATGACCTCTTTAATTATTATTGTCACACATATACACATATGTGCATTTATACACATACACACACACGTGTGCACACACATTCATTTAGTGTGGCTTACACGTACAGGTATGACCAATCTGGATTGGATAGCCTATCAGGGTTATCCCTGGGGAAAACTGATTTCTTTTCTCTCTTAGAACTCTCTCAGTCCCTGAGACCCTGTACTCTGTAGTACATGCTGGTTTTGAACACATGAGTCTTCTGCATTTCAGCATCCCAAAGTGCTGAAATCACAGGCTGCACTACCTGGAAGGGGGTTGATGCTTTCTGTTTTTAAGCATAAGAACTTTTTCTTTCCCTTTAAAAACTCTTTTAGGACTTTATACATATTCAGCTCATGATATTGACATCTGCTGAAAGTGAAAGTGAAGTTATTGGCTCAGGACCCCAAGTTCTTAGCACGAAGGAGATTTATTTACCCCAGAGAGGGACAGAGGGCAGGGAATAAGAGACAAAGACAGGAGATAGGGGATGGGGGAGAAGAGGGGGGAGAGGAGTAAGGGAGAGGGGTCAGCTATATTTGTCCCAGGGTGACAAAGGACTGATTCTGGATAACGAAAAGACAGGCATGGCCCATTGGCAAATGGTGGTTTATAAAGGTAAAGGGGGAAACTCCATGTTAGGATGAGGTGTTTAATTTTAATTGGACATGTTAATTAGGTGAGAGCCAAAGGTGGTTTTTGATTCTTGACTTTAATACTTTGATGGCTGAACATAGGTAGTCAGCCTCAGAAGGAGGAAATGGCCAAGTAAGGGAATAGACCTTGGTGGCTAGCTTTAGGAATGGAATTTAACTTTTTTTTTTTTTTTTTTTTTTTTTTTAGCAAGGAGGAGGGGGTTAGGGAGAAGGGCAAGGGCTTCCAGAGCCACATGCTCCAGTGGGCTAGTGTCCCTTCAGAAAGAGGAAACTCTTCGGCAAAGATCAGGAACTCACAATATCAGGTGAGACAAACTCTTCAAAGAGAACAGTCTTGTCTAATCCCAGCACTTGGGAGTCAAAGGCAGGTGGGTATCTGAGTTTGAGGCCAGCCTAGTCTACAGAGTGAGTTCCAGGCTAGCTAGAATTTTATTGTGTGGCCCCTGTCTCAAAAAACAAACAAACCGGGTTGGGGATTTAGCTCAGTGGTAGGCGCTTGCCTAGCAAGCACAAGGCCCTGGGTTCGGTCCCCCCAAAAAAAAAAAAAAAAAAAAACCAACCAAACAAACCAGTGTATTAGTTTTGGATGTCAATGATACAATCTCAGAGAAATAATTAGCCTATGAAAGCTATAGTTAGCATACAATCAAGGGTAATCTCGAATTCCTGGGCTTCTGTCCCCACAGTCCCTGTAGCCCAAACTTGGGTTTTCCTTTTTCCTGATTTAAAACTAGGAGTAATGTGCCACAGGTATGGTAAAACATTTACTTATTTCAAGCCCAAGAGAAGAGGGCCCCACCGCCATTCCACAGGGCCTGGCTTCATGCTCTATTTATAGCTTTCATTTCTCTTGTGTTGGAGAAAGCCTCACATGATAGCTCATTCTGGCCTTGAACCAGAGGCAATCCTCCTGCCTCAGTCTCCCTAGCATTGGGATTGTAGGAGCGAGCCACCACCCCTGGAACACATTTCAACAAAAGCACACAACGGTGGTAACTTCCTGTGTCCTTGTCTTCCCAACCTTTGTGTAGGCTCCTTTCCCCTCCTCTTCTGCCTTGATGTCTCCTCAGTTTTGCTATGTCAGCACTTAACCTTGTCCAAACTGGTTTCATACTTGAGATTATCTTTGCCTTGGCCTGCTGGGTACTAGAGTTATAGTCAGAACAACCGTACCAGGTTTTTCCATCTACATTCCTGATAGCAGTCATCCTAAAGAGTGTGAGATAGCTCACTGTGGTTTGATTTCATTTTTCCTAATTAGTAGAGATGCTGGTCATCATTTCTTTTTTTTTAATTCTTTTTTAAAAAGATTTATTTATTGTATATAAGTACACTGTAGCTGTCTTCAGACACACCAGAAGAGGGTATCGGATCTCATTATAGATGGTTGTGAGCCACCATGTGGTTGCTGGGATTTGAACTCAGGACCTCTGGAAGAGCAGTCAGTGTTCTTAACCCCTGAGCCATCTCTCCAGCCTGCTGGTCATCATTTCATATACTTGCTGGATATTTCTATTTTGAGGCAAGGTCTCCTATGCAGGGTGCACTGAACTTGTAGATGAGGATGACCTTGTCAAGTATTGGGATGGCATATGGGATTTAGCTCAACCAGTGTATGTGGTACCGGGAGTCGAAACAAAGGCTTTGCTCACTCTAGGCGAGCACCTCACCAAAGAAACCTCGTTCGCAGTGCTAGTAAGCTTTTTAAAAAAGGTACTTGGATTCATGATGGCCAGGGGAGACCATAGGCACAAGTGATTCTCCATGAGATGGTTTGTATAAGCTTGGCCCAGAAAGTGGCACTATTAGGAGGTGTGGCCTTATTGGAGTAGGTGTGTCACTATGGGCGTGGGCTTTAATACCCTTTCCCTACCTGCCCGGAAGTCAGTATTCTGCTAGCAGCCTTCAGATGAAGATGTAGAACTCTCAGCTCCTCCTGCACCATACCTCCCTGGATGCTGCTATGATCCTGCCTTTATAATGGACCGAACCTCTGAACCCATAAGCCAATCCCAATTAAATGCTGTCCTTGTAAGAGTTACTTTGGCCATGGTGTCTGTTCACAGCAGTAAAACCCTAACTAAGACACTCCACGACTCAGCTCTGTGCTTGTATCCAACACTGGCTTGTGTCAGTTACACCGAGGCATACCTGCATCAAGTGGCGACTGCTTGCCTGACATTGGGGACTCCTGCCGGCTTCTATCTTCCACCAGCTCCGCCTCTGGGCGCGTGAACACACCCTTTACTTGCGTAGCCCTGCCCCTCTCAGCTCCACGCACCAGCGTTTCTAGTCACGTGGCACTATGGCCGGATTTAAAGTTAGTTCAAGATGGAGTGACTGCTGAAGGCAGCGGAAAGGTGCTGCCTGGAGGGCATGCAGATTCCTGACTGAGCTCAGCACCGGTCTTTCCGGTCACGTGCTTTATGGAGCAGCTGCTAGACGCGTTATTGCTAGGCAACGCTTGCAGGCTCCTTGCTAGGTTGGATCCCTGCAGTGTGGGATCTGGGCGCCGCGGGCCGACATGGACCAGTATTGCATCCTCGGTCGCATCGGGGAGGGCGCCCACGGCATCGTCTTTAAAGCCAAGCACGTAGAGGTAAGATCACGCCGCGTGGGCAGTCGGAGGGGTGCTCACTTGCACTCCTTCTGAGGTCTTTCGGTGTTGAGATCCGCCAGCGCGCAGGCCTCGGGAATCTGTACGATACTTGGCCGGGTCCCATCTGTGGCGATCCCGCTTCCAGCGGCTGAACTGCGGGAGAGCATCCCCTAGCGGACAGTTCAGATCTTCCCGACTTAGGAGTGGATCTCTGTGGGTGGTGTCTCACTTCTGGGGTGTTCTCCCTGCCACCTTGCCAAAGGTCTCCTGGCAGTGTCTGCACTTTTTCCTGCACAGACTGGCGAGATCGTTGCCCTCAAGAAGGTGGCCCTGCGGCGGCTGGAGGATGGTATTCCTAACCAGGCCCTCAGGGAAATCAAGGCTCTGCAGGAGATCGAGGACAGTCAATATGTGAGTGGGGCTGGGCTCAGGTGGGCAGGCAGGGCTTGGGTGGACCAGACGGGGGGGGGGGGGGGGTTCCAAGACAGCAGCTTCTCGACCACTTCCATTCATTTCCATCCCTTTCTATCCACCCATATACACTTTAAAGGAGTCCTTTCTAATCTCTTCTGTGTTCCTGCCTGCTTACCCCTTATTATGCTCCCTGGTCCACTCTACACCTGAGTACTTCACACTCCCATTCTCTTTCACTTACACACCCATTGCTCATACGCTCATGCATTTCCCCCTTTAACTATTCTGTGATTTTTTTTTCTCTCCTTTCCTTCTTGTCTTCCTGAGGACTTATGTGTAATGGAATCAGTAGGTGACAAGGCCACACCCCCGACATATATCTGTGTGCTACTGTATTGTGCAGTGTATGTATGTCTTAGAATTTAGATGAGATACATTTTCATTTCTTACTCTTTTATAATAGGTGTACTACCTGAATGTAGGTGTGTGTTTTGATTTGTTCAATGATTATTACCAAAACCAAACTAAACCAAACCAAAACAAAACAAATAAAACCCCAAAAACCAAAAACCAAAAACCCAAAAACCTCAATAAGGTGGTTCTTTTCTTTTCTTTCTTTTTGATTATTGTTGTTGAAAATAAAAGGGCTTTCCAGGCAGCTTGTGTGTGGGACAGGTGGTTCAAGACCCATAAGAATGGTTATGATTACCAGCTGACCAGAAGCTAATCATTTTTGCTGGTTAATTAATTTATATTTAACTTTATGTGTATGAACATTTTGCATGCTTGTATGTGTGTGCCTCATGCCCATCGAGGCCAGAAGAGGGCATCAAATTTCCTGGAACTTGAGTTATGGATGGTTGTGAGCCATTGTGTCAAAGTACTCTTAACCACGGAACTGTATCTTTAGTCCCAAGTTTTCATTTAAAAAAAATACACTAGGGGGTGGGAAAATGGCTCAGTGGGCAGTGTTAATCCAGGTGAATGCCAGGTGGGTGTGATACCCCACCTGTGAGTCCAGGGCTTATAAGGTACTGGACAAGGTATCCCTGGAGCAAGCTGGCTAGTCAGATCAGTGTGTTGGTAAAGCCCTGAATTCTATAGTGAGACATTACCTCAACACGTAATGTAGAGAGCAGTTAAAGAGAAGACTTCTGACTTCAGCCATGGGTCTCCACATGCTCATGCACACATGTGAACACACAAATGCATGCAAACACACGGATGCATGTAAAAAAATATGGAGTAGATTTGTCCCCGGTCTTTATATCTTCTTCACTAACTACCACTTCTTAGGCGTCCCTTCGGGGGCTAGCATCCATATAGATTGCAGGAGACCAGGACAGAACAGGCATGTTCATCCCCTAAAGGATGTACTCTCCAGCTGGACATTGTGATTTACACCTGTAGTCCTGGTATTTAGGGAGCGGGGGCAGGAGGATGCAGAGTATTAGGTCATCTTCTACATAGTGAGTTCAAGTCCCCACCGCTTCAAAAAAGACACTTATTTCTTGTCCCTCTAGCGATCTCTGTTAGCCCTTGGGCCTTGTACGTTCTGCTTTCCCTGCTCAGACCTCCTCCCCAGGCCTACCCCTGACCAAATCCCTTCTAAATAAAGTGTACACACTTCCTTTGCTCTCTCACAGTCCCACCACCCTCTGTTCCTAGTCCTTGCAGAACCTAAACATATTCTTTGTGGGCCATTTATTCCCTGTTTTCTAAGGTCCTCAGAGCCCTTGCATCCTAACTCACTACTTGGTGCAGCCTGGGCCTTGTGTGTGATGTGCCTACATTGTTTCAACACCAGGGGAGATGCGATTTCTGGTTATGTCTCCAGGTTGCCGGTTCCTGGTCCTAGAGATAATGAGTGACAGTTGGTACTTGAGTGTCCCTCTCCAGGTGATCTGCATGCGGGTAGGATGGGTTGAGTAGTGGGGTGCTTGCTGCTGCCCACCAAGTCACCTGATCTTTTTTCCTTATTAGCTGGAGAGTAGGGACCATCTTCTCACTGGATAGCAGAGCACTATGAGGCCTGAGCTCTCTAGTTGTTTCTGTCAGAGCCTGGGTTATTGGTGCTGTTGGTAGTGGGGTGGGAGCCAAGGAGGTCTGGAGTCCAGTTTAGATTCTAGAGGCTTATGGGATGTCTTTCCTCAGGTGGTACAGCTGAAGGCTGTGTTCCCACATGGTGCAGGCTTTGTGCTGGCTTTCGAGTTTATGCTGTCGGACCTGGCGGAGGTGGTGCGCCATGCCCAGAGGCCACTGGCCCCAGCACAGGTTAAGAGCTACCTGCAGATGCTGCTCAAAGGTGTTGCATTTTGCCATGCCAACAACATCGTGCATCGGGTTGGTACCAGTATGGGTTTTGTTGGGCCGGGGTGAGCTAGTCCTTGAAGAGGGTTCAGTCAGAGGGTCTTGAGATAGGGCTTTAAAGAGATGGGGGCCTGGCTGCCTATCTCCCTGTCCCCAAGCCCTGTCTAGGTACAGGGGGACTGATGCTCCTTTTTCTATGCACAGGACCTGAAGCCTGCCAACCTGCTCATCAGTGCCTCGGGCCAGCTCAAGATAGCTGACTTTGGACTGGCGCGGGTCTTCTCTCCAGATGGTGGTCGCCTCTACACACATCAGGTGGCCACCAGGTAGTGGGGCCATATCCCTGCCAGTCTTCTCACTGGGGAAGAGATACTTCTGCACCTTCTGTTTGTTCTGGCGTGGGCTGTGAGGCTGGGATGAACTTTTTATCAGACCAACAATCCAGCTGTGGTCTCAAACCCTTTTCCCCACAGGTGGTACCGAGCTCCTGAGCTCCTGTACGGTGCTCGGCAGTATGACCAGGGCGTTGACCTATGGTGAGACACTTGGGGCAGACGAGGGTAATGTGGGCTGTGGGGATGTTCTCTCTGATCAGAGCAGTCTGAGCAGTATGAGATCTGTGTTCTTCACCCTGATGTTTTTGAGTTGGTGTGGGGAGAGTTAGGAGAATAGTCTCAGGTGAGAAGCTTCTGGGAATGGGGGTAAGGTAGTCTGAGGTACAAGGTGTGTAGTATGTTTTGGCATCTGACTTGAGGATTATATAGCTGTGAGCTAGAGTGAAGCTTGGGTCCCTGAGTATGAGGGTTCAGCATTTTGGGAGAGTAGGGAGATGGTTTGTGGTGTCCAGAGGTCTGAGGTTTGGGTTATTTTTCATTTATGCCCAGCCCCCAAATCAAGGAGGAGCTGGGTGTCCCGGACATGAGGCTCTAAGGGTCTTGGAGCTGTAGGGGATACTCTGCTCTAGATGTCTGTGGAGGGGTAATACATGGCTGTACCTGAGACCTCTGGACCCTGACCCTGACGTGAGGAGTTAAAGCTTGTGTGGGTAGCTTGATCGCCCACACATGACATCTCCAGCCGCTTAGATCTGTACCCACAGGGCTGTAGGCTGCATTATGGGAGAGCTGTTGAATGGATCCCCCCTATTCCCGGGAGAAAACGACATTGAACAACTGTGCTGTGTGCTTCGAATCCTGGGTACCCCGAGTCCTCGAGTCTGGCCGGTTAGTAGCAACCATTGCTGGGGAGGGGCCAGGTTTGCTCCATTCCCCAGTAGGAAGTGACTTATCCCTATGTAGGTGTCTTGGGCCCCACTCTCCCTTGACCAGTGAAGATCAATGTCTTGGCCCTGCAGGAGGGACAGGTTTTATCTGGGGTAGCATCTCAGTAAGCTGGGCAAGGAGCAGGCTTCAGAGAGCGGGAGGAGCTGAAGGAGAGCATGCGTGGGTGGTGATGGACTCTGGGCTGAATGAAGAACTGAATACCTGATCCAGGTGGGAGAGCCGAATCAGGAGTGGTGGGTTGGACTGTTGTCATTGCCTTTTTTCTCCTCTGGGCTCAGGAGATCACAGAGCTGCCTGACTACAACAAGATCTCCTTCAAGGAGCAGGCACCAGTGCCCCTGGAGGAGGTGCTGCCTGATGCCTCTCACCAGGCCCTGGACCTGCTGGGTCAGTTCCTCCTCTACCCTCCACGACAGCGTATTGCAGCCTCCCAGGTAGGGTTAAAGGTTATTGTTCCCAATACTCTGCTCCATAGCCCTGGGACCCTGCCAAGTCAGTGACTCTTAGAAGCCGAGTAGGGTAGAAACCTTGGAGATGGGGTTTTGATGGGTGCTCTCCAGGAGGCTTCAGGAGAGTAGGAGTCAGTACCCCTGTCCTCTGTCCAGCCCTCTCCCTTGTCATTGATTCGTTCCTGAGTTGCAGGTGTGAGTGTCGTCTCTTTCTCAGCCTGACCGCTCTTGCTGTGTCCCTATTCCTGTTTGCTCCTCGCAAGCCCTAGGCTTTCCTTAGGGCTTGTGCTCCTGTGTCCCAGCTCTTCAAAGTCTGCAGCATCTCTCTAGCCTTCTTCAGCCTTTCTCCCCAGCTTTGTCCTGGGAGACGTGAACTAGTGTCTGTCCACTGCAGATAGGACACTGATAACAAATCTGACCTGAGCTGAGCTTTAGTTTCAGGTGCTTCCTGGGACTTGTGAGTTTTCAAGGAGCCTCCTGTTCAGAGGGAATGTTTCAACTGGGAGGGAATAGCTACATGACACACTCTCTCTATTGCTGGGGACATACTGTGCATTTTGCCTCTTCTTTGGTTTATGTCCCCCACCCCTTCCTCTGTTGGCAAGACTCTTTTAGCTCACTGCCATTTCCTAGCTGTTGGGCCAGTGCTGCAGACATAGGCACACAGGCAAGTTTTGCTGAGTCAGTTGAACAATCCTGGGGACAGATCGTGACTGGATTTCTTCTATACCCCTTATTTGCTACCCGCAGGCCCTTCTGCATCAGTATTTCTTCACAGCTCCTCTGCCTGCCCATCCGTCTGAGCTGCCAATTCCTCAGCGCCCAGGGGGACCCACACCCAAGGCTCACCCAGGGCCCCCCCATGTCCACGACTTCCATGTGGATCGTCCTCTTGAGGAGTCACTGTTGAATCCAGAACTGATCCGGCCCTTCATCCCAGAGGGCTGAGATGCTGGTCCAGTCCTTCCTGCTCAACCCAGGTGCACCGAGACAGCTATTCTTCTGCCTCATCCTGATTGGCCTCCATGGCCTCCCCATGGCTATATATACCACACCCGGTTCTGCTTCTTAGCGTGCTTGAGGGCTGGGCTCTGAGAGGCAGAACCATGAAGATGTTCACCGCAGCAGAGAAAGAGACTCACAGCCCCCAGACACAGCCTCCGGAAACTGCCAGCTGTGTCCTTCTCTGGGGCCATCTCTCAGTGGTGCTACCTGACCTTAGAGAGATTCTCAGGCTCTGTCTCCTCTTCAAGGACATTGATACTACAGCACCACCTGGGGGAAGCACAGAGAATAAGCTGTCTTCATATGGGGACACAGCTGGGAAGTCAGACATGCTTTGGAGATTCACATAAAAGCCCTGGGTGTTTCTGCCTGTATTTGCACCTTGTCTGTTGTTGTTAGGGAAAGGGCCTTAATTCATAGGGGTCAGGTACCCAGAAGGTGCCTCTAGTAAGGGCCATTTGGGTCCTGAGGTTTCCTGTGCTCTTCATGGGACTTGAGAGCTCATTTGGGAGTGAGGTCTGGAAGTTGAGGCCCAGGGATGGACAGTGCAGTTCCCAGAGCACACTTTCCACGTGTTGGGTGTTAGTCAGTGAGCCAGAGCCTGTTGTGCAGATGCGAAGCAGGCTTTCCTGGAATTCACTCGGTAAGTAGGTTCCAGTGTGACTCAGCCAGCTTGCTTTTTATTTCATAGGAATATATTAAGATGAGTCTAAAAGGCGGTTCTCTACTTCCCAGTGCTGCAACCCTGTAGTACAGTTCTCCCCACAACAATAAAATTATTTTTGTCATGCTTTGTAATTTTGTTACTATCATGAATCATAGTGTAAATCTATGTGACATCAAGGGGGTTGAGACACACAGGATGAGAACCACTGGTCTAGATCCTGCGATTTCAAGGAGTAAGAGGAGAGAGCAGAGAGAAGATGATGAAAGGGCTATTGGCTATTCAGACTTATGCAAGGTTCTATAACAGCTAAGACAGGATACTGTTTCAGGGATGGATTACATAGGATCTTAACTACCATTATTCAGATATGTGACAAAATATGCTAGTAGTTGTGTTGTACACCTGTAATCCTAGCACTTGGGTCTGAGACAGGAGGGTTCCTAAGAGTGGAAGGCCATGCTAGGCTACTGTGTAAGTCCTGTCTCAAAAGAAAGTGTATGTGTATGTGTGCATATATGTGCATGTGTGCATGTATGTGCATGCATGCATATATGTGCATGCGTGCATATATGTGCATGCATGTATATAATATACACACAGGAGATATGTTAAATTTTTCAAATGTTTGTTGTAGCCCTAACATGTATTGGTCGCTCTGTGAGTCTTGGCAGTGCAGAGGTGACTAACAGGGCTGGCTCCTGGCCTCAATGCTTACAAGGAAGAGCACAGATGCTCTTTTCAGGAGTATGATGTCTCTGGTCACGTCTTTGCAGACTCTAAGGACAGTTGAGCTCCATTAGTTTCTTGTAGCTCTTTATGTATGCACAGGTGGTAGCTTGTGTCTGCACTCCGTTTGGAAATAGTTAAAGGAACAGACTGATAAAAAGGTAGTGCACTTGGTGATTTATAAACCAATGCCTTCAGTGATCTCTGCAAAACCTTTTTTAAAAACTCTGATAACCAGGCACACAGGAAACAGTGAAAGGAACAGAAAACATCTTTGGGTTTCCAGATGGTGGACTCAGCAGAGACAGTGCAGCTACCACACTTGGAACTTTGTAAAGTAGTAAGGTAGAACAGAGCAGGCACCGTTGAAAACCTTGTAATACATAAAACAAAGCACAGACACACAGCACACAGGAGGATGGTTTTACACCACCCCAACCCCAGTTTGCCTTGCTCTTTTCAAGATGAGGAGAGAAGGTTGGCTTTGAACTCCCTCTGTGGCTGAGATGACCTTGATATCTTGTCTCCATCTTTCAAATGCTGTATTACCAGCCTGTATCACCACCCTCATATCATAGTAGTAATTTAAATGCTAAGAGTAAATCTCTAGCTGGAACAAAGGTGGTTACTTATATTAGAAGGAAGTGAAATAGGTATTTTTTGTTCATGGTTAAATTTTTTATTTTCATTCTTTTTCCCCCCCATCTTTATTAAATTGGGTATTTCTTATTTACATTTCTTTTTCTTTTTTTCTTTTCTTTTTTTCAGAGCTGGGGACAGAACCCAGGGCCTTGTGCTCGCTAGGCAAGCGCTCTACCGCTGAACTAAATCCCTAACCCCCTTATTTACATTTCAAATGTTATTCCCTTTCCCGGTTTCCAGGCCAACATCCCCCTAGCCCCTCCCCCTCCCCTTCTCTATGGGTGTTCCCCTCCCCATCCTCCCCCCCATTGCCACCCTCCCCCCAACAATCACGTTCACTGGGGGTTCAGTCTTGGCAGGACCAAGGGCTTCCCCTTCCACTGGTACTCTTACTAGGCTATTCATTGCTACCTATGAGGTTGGAGCCCAGGGTCAGTCCATGGGTAGTGGCTTAGTCCCTGGAAGCTCTGGTTGGTTGGCATTGTTGTTCATATGGGGTCTCAAGCTCCTTCAGCTCTTTCAGTCCTTTCTCTGATTCCTTCAACGGGGGGCCTGTTCTCAGTTCAGTGGTTTGCTGCTGGCATTCGCCTATGTATTTGCTGTATTCTGGCTGTGTCTCTCAGGAGAGATCTACACCCGGTTCCTCTCAGCCTGCACTTTTTTGCTTCATCCATCTTATCTAGTTTGGTGACTGTATATGTATGGGCCACATGTGGGGCAGGCTCTGAATGGGCGTTCCTTCTGCCTCTGTTCTAAACTTTGCCTCCCTATCTCCTCCTAAGGGTATTCTTGTTTCCCTTTTAAAGAAGGAGTGAAGCATCCACATTTTTGTCATCCTTCTTGAGTTTCATGTGTTCTGTGCATCTAGGGTAATTCGAGCATTTGGGCTAATATCCACTTATCAATGAGTGCATACCATGTATGTTTTTCTGTGATTGGGTTACTTCACTCAGGATGATATTTTCCAGTTCCATTCATTTGCCTATGAATTTTATAAAGTCATTGTTTTTGATAGCTGAGTAGTACTCCATTGTGTAGATGTACCACATTTTCTGTGTCCATTCCTCTGTTGAAGGGTATCTGGGTTCTTTCCAGCTTCTGGCTATTATAAATAAGGCTGCTATGAACATAGTGGAGCATGTATCTTTGTTATTGGTTGGAGCATCTTTTGGGTATATGCCCAAGAGAGGTATAGCTGGGTCCTCAGGTAGTGCAATGTCCAATTTTCTGAGGAACCTCCAGACTGATTTCTAGAATGGTTGTACCAGTCTACATTCCCACCAACAGTGGAGGAGTGTTCCTCTTTCTCCACATCCTCACCAGCATCTGCTGTCACTGGAGTTTTTGATCTTAGCCATTCTGACTGGTCTCAGAATTGTTTTGATTTGCATTTCCCTTATGACTAAAGATATTTCTTTAGGTGCTTCTCAGCCATTCGACATTCCTTAGCTGTGAATTCTTTGTTTAGCTCTGAACCCCATTTTTTAATAGGATTATTTGTCTCCTTGCAGTCTAACTTCTTGAGTTCTTTGTATATTTTGGATATAAGCCCTCTATCAGTTGTAGGATTGGTAAAGATCTTTTCCCAATCTGTTGGTTGCCATTTTGTCCTAACAACAGTGTCCTTTGCCTTACAGAAGCTTTGCAGTTTTATGAGATCCCGTTTGTTGATTCTTGATCTTAGAGCATAAGCCGTTGGTGTTTTGTTCAGGAAAATTTTCTCCAGTGCCCATGTGTTCGAGATTCTTTCCCACTTTTTCTTCTATTAGTTTGAGTGTATCTGGTTTGATGTGGAGGTCCTTGATTCACTTGGACTTAAGCTTTGTACAGGGTGATAAGCATGGATTGATCTGCATTCTTCTACATGCTGACCTCCAGTTGAACCAGCACCATTTGCTGAAAATGCTATCTTTTTTTCCATGAAATAGGTATTTTTAAGAGTGAAATTATAAATACCAAGTTTTTTTTTAAAACAAGTAACAGGATAAAAAATGTGATATAATTTGGTATCAAAACAGACAAAGACAATTGCTGGGGATAATAAACTCCACTGACTTGGCAAAAGTTTCTATACATATATGAATACAATACAGACACCCCCCTCACTTTGCCGAGTCTTGTGTAGCTGAAGCTAGCCTTAAACTCACTATATAGTCCAGGATGGCCTTGGACTCATCCTGCTACCTATCATGTTCTGAGACTGTAGGTGTGAGCTACTGATTCTGGATTCTGCAGAGCTGGGATTGTGCATGCTGGACAGGCACTGTTCAAGGGCTGTATTCTCACTCTTTTCTGAGACTAGTCTTGATGCCTAGTCCATGTTTCCTGGAACTCATGTTTCTTAGCCTCTGGTATAGCTAGGTTTGCAGGGGGATGCCACTATAGCCAATGGCAGATTTTAAGATAGATGTGAGCAGTAAGAGAGCTAAGAAGGGACAAGTCCACGTTCAAGGTTTAAAGCTGGGCATACTATGGCTGCAGGTGGTGGCACAGTTTTAATCCCAGTCCTTGAGATGCAGAGGCAGGCAGCTCTCTGTGAGTTCAAGGCCAACCTGGCCTACATAGCAAGGCCCAGGCTAACCAGGACTACATAGTGAGACTCTGTCAAAAAATATGTATGCAGGATAGAATGAATGGCAGACAAGACATAAGGAGAAGAAAAGATCGGTGTGTGTATGTGTGTGCAGATACATGTGTGCTTTAGCACATGTGCAAAGGTCAGAGGACAGTTTTCAAGAGTTGGTTTTCTCCTATCAGATGGGTCTCAGGGATTGAGTTCAGGTCATTAGGCTGGGCGACAGGTTACCTTTGCCAGTAGAGTCATTTCGGAGGCCTTTGTATAGGGTTTATGTCGGTGCTTCATTTTATATGAGGGATTTGAGAATCCAGAGACATTCTGCAGTATTCTGGAAGCAATTTCCTGTGGACACTGATGGATGGCTGTGTTTTATCGCAGTGCTAAAATATTTGGTGGATTTAATAAACGGGACTTAATGACATTTGCTTTGTAGTGTTGCCATTTGTATTGAGTTACACTATCTCACAGGCTACTTTTTTTGTCTCCAAAAAAAAAAAAAAAAAAAAAAAAAAGCTGAATTTGAGGAATTTTCAGAAATCACACCCACAAGTCCTCACCCAGCACTGGAAAGTCTGTAACTAGAAACAAAGTGTGCACATTGCCAGTTTACCAGGAGGCTTCATCCAGGTAAAAGATTTGTCTGTGGCCTGGTTCCTGGTCTCTCTTCATTACTAACCTAAGCACTTTAGATGAGATTCCAAAGCTACCTGCTGTCTCCCACCCAGTCCTGGCCATGACGTTTTAATTTTTGAAACATTTCCTTCTAGAAGCCCGAACCCCACCTTCACCACTCATCAGGTGCATCTGGTCCATCCCAGACTTCTGAGAGAACCTCAGCCCATCCCCAGCAGAAGGGTCAGAGGGCTCTGCTGGGGATTGAGGAAGCCCTTCAGAGGAGTGTTTCTTTGATGGAACTTGAGAGACAACATCTTAAGTTGGGTTTGGAGGGTATGGAAGGACTGGAAGAATGGCTGCCCTTTTGTGACAGAAGCAACCCTGATGGCTTCAGGGGGTAAATCAGACTTATACAGAGGAGAATAAAACTGAAAAGAGAAAGAAAGCACAAATGACTTTATGTGTTTATGAATAGCAGGAACTTTTTACAGTGGAGTGGGTTGCAGTATTAACAAGGGTCTGAGCGGGGAAGAAAGGGAGGAGGAAGGAGAGGGGGAGGGAGATAGAGGAGGAAGAGGGAGAGGGAGATGGAGAAGGAGAGGGAGGGGGAAAGGTAGAGGGACAGGAAGAAGGGATGGAGGGAACACTAGCTGACTCTAGGGTTTTCCTCTGGTTGCTTAGAAATGGTGTCTGCCTGATCTTTCCTCTCTGGAGCAGAGAGGCTTCATACAGTGATAGATTTGCCTCTGACCCCTGACTCACTGTTGTGTGACACTATTTTGGGGGATATAAGGACACATATCTACTTACCACAGATAGGGAATCCACAACAGACCAAGGTACAAATATTAATGACCAACTTGACAAAACAGCTTTACTGGGTTACTTACAGGAATATGTGTGAGGGGTTACTTATAGAAGAAGAAATAACTCAGCTCACAAAAACTGGAAACATGAAGAGTAATGCACAACCTTCAGGCAGCTCAGTTTACCTGATAATGTTCCTTCATAGTCCTTATAGTTGATATGTGCTTGGGGATAGGGAATGCCTAGTGAATCTGGTGGGTTTTAGGGACTTCCTGAAGCCTTTGAGTTGTTTGCTTCTTGAGCTTAATCAGTTCCTTGCAGGATGGAATGCTTTAACCTCCTGCTGGATCATCTTGTGTCTTTACAAACCTCCCTTAAAGATGGAGGGTTTTATTCTCAAAGCAATTGCTACACAGTCACTAATTTGAGGCCTAGTTTGAGATTCTGAAGCAACTTCTTTTCCACCCTATCCTCCTGTAAATCTGTGAGATTCAGAGAGCTAGACTTGCCCAGAAAGCACAGCATCTAACTAACTTAGAGGGGACTAAAGCCAGCATGTGGCTGAGCAAGTGAAAGGTCAGGCAGCAAATGGACATTATCAGACCCTTGAGGTCCATTGGGAAAGCAGCTCTCTTCAACAGCCTTTAGATGGAATTTTGGGTTTTCTCTAATTTTGAAATATTTCTGGTGTGAGGATGGTGGTGGTTTGGGGGACAGTCTGACCCTCTTTGGGACCCTCCTGAGTAGATCGTTTCTACAGCTGTCCTGACGCTCCCCAATGTGCTATGAATCAATAGATGGATTGAGATTGTCCACCTCTGTGCCAGCTGGAAACAAAGGAAGGCTGTATCTTCAAAGTTAGGTGCAATTCTATTAGGCAGCAAATACAATTTCACGCTGATTTAAAATGAATGATAACTCTTGTTTCTCTATGATGGATTGACGGGCGGTGAAAGCAAAGGTGGGGCTCCAGTTGCCAGGAGACCCAGCCCGATAACATACATCAGCTAGAGTCAGAAAATGTGGGCAGTAGATGGCACTGTTGGCTTGTGTGACGTGAGCCACATTGCATGCTCTAGAGAAAGGAGTCACGCCTTGGGAGGAGGGAAAAGGAGGAAAGGAAAACAGGAATTTCCTAAACTCCCTGAATCCCCAAAGGTCCAGGGACAGGCAGTCATTCTTAGTGCACCAAATCATGTGACTATGACAGGCACGGCCTGAGCAGGACAGTTTCTACTCCAGGCTGTCATTTCCCCAGAGACAGAGACCTCAAACCATCCAGGGGGGTGGGGAGGGGCGGCTATTACTCCCAGGGTAGGTTTGAGGACTGTGCCTGTGATGAGGGACCTTGTCAGAACCTGGTCAGCTCAGAGCAGTGGAACTGATTGCTGGAAGGGGTGGGGGAGAGGGACAGTAGGGTGAAACGGGTGGAAGGGCTTGTGGAAAATGGCCTCAGTGCTGATACTCATGCTGCTTTTGCCATTTTAAGGTGAAAATATGAACAAAATATCACTGTGGCTCATCTATGAGATAAGGATTTTGACAAGAACATAAGAGCTACACACATGGTTGGTAGATCACAGCTGGGCTACCTGATGTTCAGAAACATCTTGGTTCCCTTTGAATTTACTTCTTTCTTGACCATCCCTTCCCTCCCCACCATTTCTATTTCCCTTCACACTGGGGTTTGTTCCGGGTGATCATACCTGCTGGTGCATACCTGTAATCCTGACACTTGGGAGGTGGAGACAGGGGGATCAAAAGTCTGAGCTACAGGAGATTCTGTATCAAAATAAACAAACAAAAACCAAATCTAGATGAATGTATAAAAGGAAATTTTATTTTCTGTGACCTGAATGGAACCCTTCAATTCCACCATGTCTTTGGGAATGACTATAGAAAGTTGTGGGTGCCTGGAGAGGACATCAGGAGGTGAGATTTCTTGAGGGGCAGAACAGCTTTACCCACTCCTATCAGATACTCACTAGGAAGTTTGGCTTTATTTTTTTTTTTTCAAAGGTTTATGTGTATGTCTGTTTTGCCTTTATGTATGTATGTATGTACACCACGTGTGTACCTGGTGCCCTTGGAGGTGAGGAGAGGGTGTCTGATCACCTGGAACTAGAATTATCAATGGTCATAGTCCACCTTGTGAGAGCTGAGAACTGCTACTAGGTCTTCTGTAAGAGTAGCAGCGCCTCTTAACCCCTGAGGGCTCTCTCTCTGAGGTCTCTCTCCAGCCCCTTGTTTTTTTGTTTTGTTTTATTGAGACTGGGTCTCACTCTGTAGTCTACAGTGGCCTTGAACTTGTGATCCTGCAGCTTCAACCTCACCAGTGCTGGCATTTTAGGCATGCAACACCACTCTAGGCAGCATTAGGAAGTGTTGATCTACTGGGCAACGAGGAGGCGGTACTGACACAAACAGACACAAACCCGTTCCCTAGGGCCTACAGTCTAAAAAGGGAGATAGACCCACATTTGAGTGAACAGACACAAGCCAAGGTCAGCAGGCATCTCAAACAGTGTCCATCAGTGGGACACAGCCTGAGTGACTGCTGATGAGTACAGATGCCAGGTTTCTGACCCTCACGTACATGCCTCCACTGAAATATCTCATTTATACTACGGTCAGAGGAAAAGAGCTAAAAATAATTGTCATGCAAAAAGTTTGAAAAGCAGAGGCTCTTATCAGCTGGAAGCAGTAGCACTTTGAATGCTTTTTACAGCCAGCTTAAATTTAATGGCCCCATGATGATCCCATTTAAGCTGACAATGACAAAGGTCTTACAAACTTCCCAGGTTACACACAAGGCAATTATCGCCCTCAGTAGATGTCTGTGTGTGTCTGAAAAAGCAATTTAACTCGCTTTTTATTCTTCCTTCATGTGGTATTGGGGATCAAACCCAGGGCCTTTCACACATTAAGCCAGTACTCTACCACTGAGCTACATCACAAGCTTGGAGAAAGAAAACATTTTAAAGCCAAACAAATGTCTGTCAAACCACGGTGCTACAGAAACATCAACTCAGGATTGTTTGATTCAGAATCAATGGAAAGTTGTTATAGGCATATATATTTTTTTTGCCCCAAAATATAGTTTTAAATTTTAGTTTGAACTTTGAGATTTATGTTGGCAAACATACTTATCCACCTGTAAATTTATTTTTAAAAAAATAATTCCTTTTAGAGGAATGCTTAGGAATAATTTGAGTAGTCAATTTTAAATGCCCTTTCACTTGGGACCTTTGAATCTGCCCTTTATCTCCAATTACTCATTTTGATTCCTCCGTTTAACTTAATTCCTCCCCATTGTATATCTTTTTTTTTTTTTTTTTGTTCTTTTTTCGAGCTGGGGACCAACCAGGGCCTTGCGCCCTAGGCAAGCGCCTACCACTGAGCTAAACCCCAACCCCCCCATTGTATATCTTAAAAAAAACATTCTGTATTTTCATGATTTCAGGAGACTGAGGTGATAAACTTAAAACAGCACAAAACAAAGTACCACAGCATGTCCTTGGCTTAGATTCTTATTCGGCAAACATGGTGGTGTGAATGTTACCCTAGTACATGGAAGGCAGAGGTGGGAGAGTTGCCAGCCTTCTCTATACACTTCTCAGTCAGTCAGGGCTACGCAGTGAGACCTTATCCCAAAGCAACTCCCTCGGTTTTAGAATTATAACAACCGTAACAAAAAGTGATACCGGTAGTGACCTCATTGACAAATCAGGGAAACTGTCTCTTTTTATGACCCCTTCCATCTATTCAGAGGATTTGAAAGATATCTACAATGACTCTTTAAAGCACCGAGGAGAGAGACTGAAGAAGAGAAGATGGAAAAGACCTCCCATGGTCACCAATTGAGAAAATCAACTTTATGATGTTCATGCTACTTAAAGTGCTCTGTGGATTCAATATAAACCCCATCAAAATACCAATGCCATTCTTCACAGAATCTTTAAAAAAAAAAAGAAAAGCTAAGTGTGGTGTCTTATTCCTGTCACTGAAGCATTTGGGAGGCTGAAGCAGGTTGCCTAAGAATTTGAGGCTAGCTTAAGCTACACAGTAAGTTCTAGGCCAGCGTGGGCTATAGAATGAAACCCTATTTCAGACAGACAGACAACACCCCCCCCAACACAATGCTTCATAATATGAACAGAGAACCCTCACCCCATTAAGAAGTCAAACTGAAATGGACCCAAGACTTTAAGACCCCAGATTCTAAAACTATTAGAAGAAAATATGAGAAAGAGGTTCTAAATTTTTTAAAAAAAGATTTATTTATTATATATAAGTACACTGTAGCTGTCCTTAGACACACCAGAAGAGGGCATCGGATCTCATTACAGTGGTTATGAGCCACCATGTGGTTGCTGAGATTTGAACTCAGGACCTCTGGAAGAGCAGTTGGTGCCCTTAACTACTCTAGCCAACAGTTCCAGCTTTTTTTTTTTTTTTTTTTTTTTTTGGTTCTTTTTTTTTCGAGCTGGGGATCTAACCCAGGGCCTTGGCCTTCCAGGCAAGCGCCTACCACTGAGCTAAATCCCAACCCCAGTTCCAGCTTTTAAGGGCGACAACAATTTCCCCAGATCACAGAAGACAACATGGGGATTGATAAGGTGGTGTCACATTCAATTAAGAGCTTTTGCATAGCAAAGGAAGCAACAGGCAGAGTAAAGAGAGAGCATACAGACATGGAAAAATCTGCCCGTTACTCAGCCCACACAGGATTAATATCCAAATTAGATAATAAACTCAAAGACTTAGCAGCAAATCAGCAAGCAGCCTAATGAGAATTGAGCAAATGATCTGAGTAGACACTTCGCCAAAACAGAACTCTAAAGAGCTGATACTGATAATACACAATGTTCAACATGTCTGGAAATGCAGATCAAAACTACAAGGGACTGCAAAATGTCTCAAGACTGGGGTAAGAGAGGATTCATGGCCAACCTCACTGGAGTGGCTGCTGGCTGGCAATGCCTTTCATTGTCCTGTGGGTCTCTCCTCACTAAAGTTTGATTCCTCATCTCCTGTGACAGCTTGCTCTTGCTGTATTCTAGTCACCAGGGGGCAGTCTCCAACAGTGTGAACACTGATCTGAGGGTGCAGACCTGGAATGAGCAGGCAGTAGTTTGTACTGGCTGATCTTCAGGTGTTGATGGACACAGAACACAGATATATTTAGGGCTGATGATGACATGAGACAAGTGAGCTATCCTCTTTTTTTAAGAACTGTCTCGTGTGGCACAGGCTATCTAACATCTAACCCCCCACATTTCTGAGAATGACCTTGAACTTCTGATCCACCTGCCTTTACTTCTTGAGGGCTGGGATCACCATATCTTGTTTATGCAGCGTTGGGAACTGAACATGAGGTTTTGTGCGTGATCGGCAAGCATGCTTGCTACCAACTGAGTTGCACCCCTAGCCCAAGAATCCGTTTCTAAGCAGCTCTCAGCAGCCGCTCTGACAGTTACGATTCTGTGGTTGGGGGTCTGAGAGGCTAAGTCGGTGTGTTTTGTTCACACACTCACACCCACTGAGAGATTCATGAGGCTGCTGTAAATGGAGACAGTTCACTCTTGTGCCCTGAGGTCTGGCACTTAGCAGGTACATAAACCTTTGCCGATGAGTGGTGACTTTTAGCGAACCACACCCTACCCGTCTTCCCTGCAGGCTCTCCCTCCTTCCTGAACATGCTTCTCAGGAACTTCTCTGTGGGTGTGTGAGTCCAGGCTCTTTGCATGATTAGAACTGAAGTGTTGTGCCAGCTCGACACCTTGAGGTATCCATGACACCAATGTACCTTGACGATGTCATTGCAAAACTCTCTTAATTGATGCATGGCATATTCTGCAGTTCTTACGACCAAAACAAAACCCACACCGATCCATGAGCCAGTGACCACGGACCAAGAGAACACAAGCAAACAGCCCAAACTGAGCACCATCACAGAGAAATGGGAATGTCTTCATATGCCTTGTGGACACCTGTATAAACCAACCCGCTTGCTGCAAGCAAGAGCCATTTCGATACGCTTCATACCAGATTACTTTTGATTACAGGAGCTAAGTGCCGATTACATCTAGGCATTTTTCCTTCAGCCAGCTGTTGAGGGTTTTAAAGTGCAAGGGTGGTTGGGGATTTAGCTCAGTGGTAAAGCGCTTGCCTAACAAGCGCAAGGCTCTGGGTTCGGTCCCCAGCCCCGAAAAAAAAAAAAAACCAAAAAAAAAAAAAAAAAAAAACCAAAAACTGAAACAAATAAAGGATTTGCAAGGGTTCAGCATTTGTACAGCTCATTTTCTGCAAACTCAATGATGCACTGTATTTAATCAGGCATTTGGAGTGTGTTTTCCAAGGTTGCAGTTTTCAGCAGCACAGCCCGGGTGTTGAGGAGAGTGATGGTCACAATGAGGCTGAAGTAGTTCGATGCGTTCACAGCTTTACGAAGGAGGTCGTATGGATAGCCGATACTCCAGGAAGACACATGCTGATTATTTCAGTATGATTAACACTGGCAACAAACAGGCTACTCTTCAGGAAGCAGCGCCCGTGGATGAGTAAGACGCTGTCTGAAAACACGCAGGTAAATCATGCAGGATCTCACTGTTACAGAGAGAATTAGAGAGCAGGGAGGGGTGAATTGGGGCCGGGGAGATGGATTGCTGTGCAAAGTTTGCAACCTGAGTTCAAATCTGTAGTGCCCTGATGCACAAGAGCGGAACACTACAGCACTGCCTATAATCCTGGAGCTGGGGAAGCGAATGCAGGTAGATTCCCAGAGTTGTCGTATGCGCAAACTCCAGGTTCGGTGAGAGAACTTGTCTCAAAAAAATTAAGATGGAGAGAGATTGAGGAAGAAACCCCGCGGCTCATTTCTGTGAAGTTAGCTTTTCATGTCTATATCATAAAATTTGAAGCTTCGGATTGTCACTCATGTTAGAAATCGAGGGGGTGGGGCAGGCCCATTAAATGATCATTATCAGGTTCAAAGAGCTTGAAGCTACAAAGGAAAAGAGACATTTGACCACGTAAATGTGAAAAAAAAAAAAACCAAAAAACAAAAAACCCTTTTATGTGGCAAGTGGGCCACAGACAGATAAAATGTCGTCATGAAAGTTCTGTGTGGTTTCACATATGTCTTTGAGAAGTAGCAAGTGATGTAAGTTCATGTATGGCTGTGGACTACTGATTTAGCATATAGATCAAAGAAATACCAGCACAGAGGTGACAAACCAGCATGCTCAGTGTTTCATTTTAAATTCAACTTTGTCGAAGTACACAATCGTCACAGTGGCGATTTTAAGGACCAATGTAATAAATGACAGCTGCTGCTTTTCTCAACATAATTTGGCAGCAAAATGCTCATACTTATTTGTTATTTTAAGGAATTCTTAATTCATAGTTGGCCATAGTCTCCTTTACCTGGCATCTCACTCAAATTCTTTGTTACTTGTGAAAATGAAAGCCAGAGACATCTATTGTCAAGTAAGACCTGCACACACAGATTAAAACTCGCCTGCCATATTTGAACCTTTCTGTGTTTAGCCCCTAAGCTCATTTACTTGCATCTAATACATTACCGATCATTACAGACCCAAAAAGAGCACGCTGCTCTCTTCTGTCTGTTTCTTGCTGTCTTCATTTCTTTTCGTGTCTTCATAAAACCTGTGGGTATCACTGGAATGAAATTATGCATGGATTAATGTAGTAAGAGTCTTTGAAACCCTGTCTTAACTTTGAGAAATGAGTTTCTCTATGGTGTTTCCTAGTGCTGTAGATGTAGTTTAATTTTATTTCTTCCTGTTACTATCTTATCCCCGGAGTATTCTTATTCAAATATCCTCTTCCTACTTTAATTTCCACTAACATTTTTTAGATATTTCTTATTCTTTCTTTTCTACATGTATGCGGATGTTAGGGAACAATTTGTGGGACTCAGTTCTCTACTTCCACTATGTGGCTCCCAAGGATAGAACTCAGATATCAGGCTTGCTGGCTGAGCATTCAAAAACCTTTTTACAGCTTTTACATTTTAAGGAAGACATGCCATTTGTGTTTATGAATCTAGTAATTCTGCTTAAGCTGATGCCCTTGTTAGGGAATAAGACACTATTAGGGATTACAAAGGTAAGTAAGAGTATTGAAAATTAGATATGTTAGATTCAATTTCCAAATAATCCATTAAAGAGGTAACAGCTAGTGTACATGTTGGTAAACATACAGACACAGACACACACACAGACACACACACAGACACACACACAGACACACAGACACACAGACACACACACACACACACACAGACACACACAGACACACACAGATACACATACACACAGACACACACACACACACACACACACACACACACACACACAGACACACACACACACACACACACACACAAACACACACACACACACACACACACAGACACACACACACAGACACACACAGACACACACACAGACACACACACAGACACACACACACACACGCTTGCACACACTCGTGTACACACACATATAAATATACACACATGCATTTTTTTTTTCTTGAGACAGGGTCTTGCTATGCAGGTCTGCTGTCCTGAAACTGCTTTTCTCAACATAATTTGGCAGTAAAATACTCATATTTATTTGTTATTTTAAGGAACTTGTAGACCAAGCTGGCCTTAAACTCAGAGATCTGCTTCTGTGTTGGAATTAAGGGTGGTACCACAATGCCTGAATATAATTCATATATATGCATTACACATATAATGTACATATATGACATGCATTATATATTACATACCATACATATATATCCATATGTGCACATGAATATATATTTTTAAAAAATGGTACATATTCCACCAGAATATAGTATAGAAGTCATCAGCTGGAGTCAGACCTAGTATGACTTCTGCATACACCGACCTGCCCTCATTGTAAAATGAGTGAATGGAGGCAGCTAATTTGTACATTTCTCCCATATCTTTGTTTCCCGATAGAGAAGTATTTGTTACTCTCTCACAGCGAGGTGCATTAAAGAGCAGAGGAAGACAGGGAGTTGTGGAAATTCCAGAAAAGAAATTGTCAGAGGGAGCATTAATTTTTGCTGTGACCCTTGGGAAATGTACATATAATCTTGGGACTTTTAACTTCCCTCAAGAGTCAGGAATAAGGACATTAACTCCACTCTGCAGCTGTGAGTATTATGTATCAAGTATCATGACCTAGAATGGAGAGCCTATTTTGACCCTAGGAGGAGAATTAGGGAACGAGGGACTTATGGACTCCATGCTTGCTGACATATAGCAGCTCCTGTGCCAGTATCACAGACTAATAGTGTGATGTAATCTCTGTGTGTAAATCTTAGAATTTGAAAGTTAAAATTTATCCATACCTAACCAATAAGACCAGATTTTACTGCGATAGGAAGACTTTATACTCTTCTAACACAGTGTGATTAGATCAATGAACACATCATAACATTCCTGAACTCTTATAAGGCTGTTTTCATATAAATACATGTTTCCAATAAATACCTAAGTTGTTTAAGACACTTGCTGGACTAACTGCCTGCATGCCACCATGCTTCCTGCCATGATGATAACAGGTTAAACCTCTGAAACTATAAGCAAGCCCCCAATTAAATGCTTTCTATTATAAGAGTTGCCTTGGCTATGGTATCTCTTCACAGCAAAAGACAGAAATTGGTGCTGGAAGGTGGAGTCATTAGGAGGTGGAACAGTGTTAAGTCACTGGAGGGTGTGTACTGGGAGGGGATACTGAGTCTGCAGCCCCTTCCTCTCTCTTTCACTTCCTTGCCATCACAAGCAGCTCCTCTCATCATGTGCTCCCATCCTGACCAACTGCCTAAGCAGACACAGCGGAGTCCGCAACCCATGGACCAAAACTGCAGGAACAAAGAGCCAAGACTCAAATATTTTTGGTAAGGTTAGCAGGAAGTGGAACAAAAGAGTTGGTGTGCACGATGTCCCATTCATTGTTTTCTTTCCAGTTCCTTCTAAAACTCCCAGTTGCCTTGTCGACTGTCATCCGGATGATTTCAAACACAGCTTCCACTCATCCTCTGGAGAAAGGAAAATTAGAAAGATCTGGCCACTCTGCCAGATCCTATCATTCCTTGTCCCAGGAGGATAGACAGTGATCTGGGGAAGGACAACATCCATCGGAATCGGAACCCTTACAAAGCAGGCACAACACAACACTTGGTACCTTCGAGCTCAACAGTCCTGCCATTCTCTCCCCAGGATCTGTTCCCACAATTACTGGTGCTTTGTGGTAAAGGTTTAGAAGATACTGAGGATAGGTCCACTCCTTGAATTCTTAATGTTTTAAAAATCAAGGCGGAGAAGGACACCTGTGACTATTAGTGTGTAGGAATAGTCCCACAGGAGAGACAGGGTGGCCTGGTTTCCTGCTGGGGAGTGCTGCTTTTAGGAACTGTGAGGACTCACCTGAGATAGGATAGCCCACCTTATCAGTTTGTACTACCCTGGCACAGGAGCTCCTCATGGGAGAGAGCCCTCCTTCAAACCTGCGGGTTTGTCTGTTAGTTGAGAACTTAAAGTTCTATCAGAGGAGATTACAAAGTAATGATAAAATTTCTGAAGGCAGAGATTCTTTGATCACGATTCCTGAGATGGATGTTCAGAGATATTAAGGAAATCTCTGGAATAGGAATGTTTAATCACGGGATGAATATTTGGCACTTAGAGTGCACTGTTATTAGTGATCAGGGCGTGCGAGCGGGGGAACGTTTGAAGCAGTTTCATTACATAGGATTAAGAACCTAGAAAAATCAGAGATCTACACAGAAATGGGTTTTTCTCATTTAAGATATCTCTGACTTAACTGTTATTAAATTATGGATGAGCAAGAGTTGGAGATAAACATCACCAAACCCCTTTTGCCCAGGAGCCCCCAAACAGTAATGAAAGGGAATTGGAGGAATGTCATAACAGTATTCAATGTTTCAGAAAAGCAAGATTGTTTCTTGTTTTTTTTTTTTTTTTTTTTTTACCCAAGGCCCTATTAAAATGATACCAGGGCATTTTCCCATGCTAGTCTAAAACTTAATCAATCAATTAATTAATTAAGAGATTTATGTATTTTTATTTTACATGTGTGAGTATTTTGCCTGCATGCCTGCCTGTGCGCCACACATTCATGCAGTACCCAAGGAGGCCAGAAGAGGGCACCAGATTCCCTGGAACTGAGGTCGCAGATGTTTGTGAGCTTCCCTGTGGGTGCTGGGGACCAAATCCAAGTCCTCTGGAAGAATAACTAGTGCTTTCATTAATCACTGAGCTACCTCACCAGCCCCATTTAACCACTTTATTATCCAACCCAATCTGGTTCCTTAACTATGTCCAAAAAACAATTTTATCACCTAATAAATAAGAAAAAATTTTCAGCTTTTAACATCTGTGTGCTTTTTTGTTAAAGTTTTGAGTCCATTATTTGATAAAAATAATTACTCTTACTCCTTTTTTATTTCATAGGGCATTGCCATAAGTGTCTGGTGAAGGCATTTGGCATAAGTTACCTGTCAAGGCTGCATCTCAGAAGAATAAACGCCAAGGCCCTCCAGATCCAGCAAGTGGGATCTGAGTTCCCAAGCTACCAATTCTGTTTGTTTTCTTTCTTTTCTTCTTCAGTTTTTAAAAACGATTCCGTTATTTACTTATTTATTTATGTGCATCAGTGTTTTGCCTGCATGTATGTCTGTAGGAGGCTGTTGGATACCCTGGAACTGGAGTTACAGACAGTTGTGAGTGTGGTTGCTGGGAATTGAAACCAGGTCCTCTGAAAGAGTAGCCAGTGCTCTTAACCACTTTTTCCTTCATTTTTATTTTTTTCTATCATATCATTATATATATATTTGAGGATGGGGGGGGTCTCATTCTACAGTCCAGGTTGGCCTAGAACTCACTGCGGAGTCCAGTCTGACTTCAAACTTGAAGAAATCCCCCTGCCTTAACTTCCCATGTCTTCAACAAGCAACTCTGACAGACATAGGTCTCCCTGACAGCAGAAGGGCAAGATTCTGACAACGTTATCCCAAAGGACTAGAAGGGAATATAAGAAAAACGTGAACCAGGGCTTTGAAAAATGTCACGAATAGTGTGTGAATGAAAGTTGGATAAAAAAAAAAATGGGGCCCCACTGCCAAACAGAGAGAGTGCTTTCGGAGAGATGGAAACTTGTCTTCTGATGTCCATACAGACTGAAGCACATGGAGAAACTAGGTAGTCCAGGAAATAGTCTGACAGAAAATGGTCACCAGAATTTTGATTTATTTTAATTTTATTGTTTGTTTTTGAGTTAGGATCTCATGTACCCCAGGCTGGCCTTGACCACACCACTTAACTAAGGTTGGAGTTTCAATCCTGATCCTTTCCTTTCTCTCTATCTCCTGAGTGCTGGGATTGTAGGCGCTGGCTGCCAACATGGATTCTGTTGGGGGTAGAACCCAGGACTGAATGCACCCTGGCAAGCATCCCCAGCTGAGCAATATCCCTGCTTACCGTTTTTGAGATCACCTCTGGTGGGGACCTGTTCTTTTCCAGTTTGTTCTCCTGATTATCCAGCAAGGTTAGGCATTCTTGGTGGTAAGGAAATGATTGACTTTCATTCACAGTGTAAGCTGTTTTGAAATTCAAATACCTAGCTGGGATACTTTAAAGGAGATTTTATTTTTGGGGCTGCAGGGTTTCAGTGTAATCGAAGCTTTGGAGAAACTCACTGGGACCCCAGGGACTGAAGGAGTTGGAAAGTAACTATGGTTTGACAAACACAGTTGTGGGTCCTGTTTGGAACAATCAACTTTCACGATCATGTGTAAGCCCATCGGTGTTTTAGCAATATACAGTAATAATATAAACTGAGCAAGACGTCCTTCTGGAGCATTTGGAACCCAAGGGTTGAAGGCATTCCGGTTGTGCGACCTTTTGCCCTTGTGTCCATAGCAAATGAGGCCCTGGAAAAGCTGCCTTTTGCATTTAACACTGAGTTCATCTGGTGCAAAATAGAAAACCCTGAAGAGCCCTTCTTCCCAGAGGCACCATCCGTTATTTCACAGAGAACCCTTTTCTTGCTCTGTCTATCTCTGGAGGTTACAGCTATGTCACTACACAGACAGCCTATATTCGGCTGAGCTAACCGGGCAGCCTGTGGCCATCAGGAAGACCTGACGTCACTTTTGAAACCCCAGGCTGCCTTCTGTCCCATCTGTCCAGAATCTACTCCTGACCCCCATTCTCTGTTCACTCCGCTCCTCTTACAGCGTCCTATGGTTAGTGGGGCCATCAGTGGTCACCGCCATCATGCATGCCTCCTCTGCGCAAACAACCCTGCAGTCTGTCTTCCAACTAAGGAGCCTCCCAGCCAACACTACAACCTACTACCTCTGTGAAAATCAATCTAATATTCCTCATGGCTACATCCATGCTGTCCTGGTGAACGCTTACCTTTTGAAAAGCTTGAAGGAGCAGCAGAGAGCATAGCTCTGTGGGCAGCGTGCTTGCTAAGCTGCACAAAACCCTCGGTTTTAGTCCCCGCATAACATAGACCAGGAGAAGGTGAAGGAGGAAGTTCAAGCTCATTCTTGGTTCCCTAGTGAGTTGAGGCCAACCTGGGCTACAATGAAACTCTACAGGAAAGAAACCAGAGCATAGGAGTGAGCAACTAGCAAGCAGCCGCTGGATTTTTTTTTGAATATTAAGTATATATGGAGTGGAGTCTTGCACGTGCTAATGGAGACCATGAAAGAAGAGATGGCTTTTGCTGGTTATTAGGTTCAATTCTTCCCTTTCCAGATTTATCCTTCTCTTAGCCTAGAGCATTGCTATTCTTTTCAGCGCTTTATTTTAATTTTTGTATAACTTTTAATGCTATTTCGGTTTTAATTACAAAAATTTTTTTACCGATATGCTAGTCAGGCCGTATTATATATTTACTTGGGAACAGCACAACTCTCAAATTTCTCTGCATTTGCTCAACAATCCCTCAGGAATCTTTAAATATTTTCCATTAATTCTTTAAGATTTCCCAATAATATATTTTGACCATATTCGTTCTAACTCCTCCCAGATCCACCCTCAACGTCATACCCACCCCCAACTTCACGTTTTCTTCTATAAAAGTATTATTTGGTAACTTCTCTAGTGCGTATGTGCTTTCCACACTTCTGCCTGTGGAGCTATTCACTGGAGCTTGGTTGAAAACATTGATTCTCCCTTCCCCAGAAGCTGTGCACTCTCCTTAGCCACCTCAGTTGGGGTGGGGCTCACGAACCCTTCCCGCTCTGTGCTGGATGCTGAGTCCACTGGTCTTTCCCAGGCCTTGTGCTGCCAATCACAGCTGCCGTGAATTCACATGTGTAGCAGTTCTTCCATGGACAGAAGAGGCTGGATTGTGGAGCAGAATTCTCAAGGTGTCCTGGAGTGGGAGGAAGAGGAAAATACCTGTGGTCATTCAGTCAAACGGGTAAGGGTATTCCGACTAAAAGCTGGGAACCCCAGAGCAGCTGCTTCAATATACTCAAACAAAAACAACACAGAAAGGTTACACGAAGCTGGGCATGGTGGTGCATGGCTATGAGCCCAGCATTCTGGAGGCCAAGGTAGAAGATTTTAAAGCCAGATTGGGCTGAAAAAAAAAATCGTGTTTGGTGTGAACACCACAGTAATTAAGAAAAATGAAATTGTTTAAAATCTGTGGGGCAAGGGAGGGAGAATAGGGGAAGGATTGGGGGAGGGGGCAGTGAGCAGAATGTAAAGTGAATAAGTAAAGAAAAGCTTACATCATGATAACTGAGAAGGTGCCATGCTCCTTCAGCTCCTTCAGTCCTAGCTGTGGGCCTCCTAAACCAAGCGACCTTGGGAATGCTGGGAGCTTCAACAACTTCATTGTTTGGTCAACTCGAACCTCTTAGGGCTGCCATGAAGAGCAACCATGCTAACGAACCCAAGGGCACTTTGTCAGTGCCACTTAAATGTTCTTATCCCAACACTTGTCACGTTTAGACGCTGAGGATGTGGCTTAGTTGGTAGAGTGCCTGCCTAGCCCTGGGTTGGGTTCCCAGCACTATGTAAACGAGGTGTGGTGGGGCATATCTATAACCTCTCAGGGGATGGAGGCAGGAGGATTAGAAGTTCAAGGTCACCAGCAGCTACACAGTAAATCTGAGACCAGATTGTGCTACAGGAGATGCTATCTCAAGAGTAAACAAAGCACCCCCACCATACACACATATATACACACACCACACATATATACACTACATATATATACATACAATTATACAAATACACACCTCATACACATACACACATACCACACATGCAAAATAAATAAACATACCTCTACACATGTACACACATACACATATATGACATTCACACACACCACACATATATGCACACATACCATATTGCATGCATACACACATGTATTCCATGTGCATATACAACACAAATGTACTTTACACACAAGTACACACACCACACACGTACACCATGCCACCCACACTACATGCATACACACACACACACATACCACACCACACACATACACTTATCACACACACTACACTCATATATCACACATGTATACACACACCACACACATATACACACACATATACAAATGCTATATCTCACACACACACCACACACATGTATACCACATAAAATACAACACAAATGCACATACAGACAAATACACACCACACATACACACACACACACACACACGCACACACACACTATATTATCCTGCACACACACACTACTCCACAACCACCCCACACATACATACAACTACCACATATAACACACATACACACACACACACACACGCACAAGCACTATACTATACCACACACACACACACACACTATATTACTCGGCACACACACACCACCCCACATCCACCCCACACACACACATACATACAACACCACATATCACACACACACACACACACACACACACACACACACACACACTATATTACTCGGCACACACACACCACCCCACATCCACCCCACATACACATACATACACAACCACACATCACACACACACACACACACACACACACACACACACACACACACTATATTACTCGGCACACACACACCACCCCACATCCACCCCACACATACACATACATACAACTACCACATATCACACACACACACACACACACACACACACACACACACACACTATATTACTCGGTACACACACACACCCCCCCCTCCCCCCCCCACACACACACACACACAACTACCACATATCCCACCCACACACACACACCCACACACACACACACACACACACACACCAGCAAACCACTGGACACATCTCTGCTGCTTGTTCTTTTTACTCTTGTATTTATAAACTACATGATAATTCCCTGTCAATTGTTTCTTGGTTTATGCTTTTGAAGCACTGAGCAGTTAGGTGTACAGTCATGATATCGCGAAAGGTCTGGCCAGTCCAGTGTCCCCAGTGTCACAGCTGCCTCCTCCTCAGGCCACCAGAGTTCACAGACACCTTCAGGAGTGAGGCCGGAGCTGGGTGATCATAAATAGCAAAGCGCACAGCCCTCTGCTGTCCCGGTACTCAGTGCTCTCAGAGAGACTTAATCCCTAGCAGATGTCAGCCCGCTTCGCTTTCAGATTAGCCTGGAGAAGCTGCTGGGAAGCTTCCAGCTCAGTGCTGCTTTTCCTCGAGGATCTCTGCTTACCCTTACCGTTTCATTTGTTCCATAATCTATTGATCTATCTTTCTTTCTGTCTTTCTGTACATTGTAGTCATCTTCAGACACACCAGAAGAGGGCATCGGATCCCATTACAGATGGTTCTGAGCCACCATGTGGTTGCTGGGATTTGAACTCAGGACCTCTGGAAGAGCAGTCAGTGCTCTTAACCACTGAATCTCGTCCTTAAGATTTTCATTTCAAAACAAAACAGAGCAATCCAAACCCTATCCAAAACCACGAGTCTTCTTTTGAGAATCTCCATCTTCCCTGAAAAGATAGGCAAAATGGAAGGGTTAGGAGTGGTCAGAGCGGCCCCATGCCTCTTTGAAGTGTACGATCTGACCACGGTGCGTGGTTTTGTGCGCGCGTGCGCGCGCGCGTGCGTGCGTGAGTGTAGAGGGTGTTGGGCATCCTCTTTTATTGCTCTCTGCCTTGTTTCCTGTGAGCTTGCATTCTAGCCTGGCTGAGAGAAGCCCCAGAAATCCTGTCTTGGCTTCTAACAGCACCAGTGTCACAGGCATTTGAGAGGCCACACCTGCTTGTTACATGGGCGCCAGCATCCAAACTCAGCAAGCGCTCTCAGCACCCAGCATCTCAGCCACTGAGCCATCTCTTCAGCACCCACAGTATGTTCCTGACACTGTCGCACACACTGTGTCCCCATGTGAAGCCATTAAGATAAAACTGCACTGTAATGGGGAAAAATGGGTAGGTAAGGTACACAAGTGGTAACCATTCTTAAGCTGACAAAGCCAAGATCTGGCGACAAATCCATTGATGGAATCCAAAACCAGAAGCTTTTGTGTAGGGAGATATACTTTTATAAAGATCAGAGTGGAAATTCATGTGGGATAATAAATGCATTAATTTTTAATTCAATATTTGTTTTGTTTTCAGTATTCTTTTTAAAAAATGTTTCTTTCTTTTAGTTTATTTAATTCTTTTCGTTTTGTTACTGCTCTTATTTTTGGAGACAGAGTTTCTCCTGTTAGCCCTGGCTGTCCTGGAACTTGATCTGTAGATCAGGCTGACCTTAAACTGAGAAATCCATCTGCTTCTGCCTCCCCAGGGTTGGGATTAAAGGTATGTACCACCATGCCTGACTCATAATGATTTTTTTAAATGAAAATAAATTAACATAAAATCCCACCCCTTGAACAGTGTTAAGTGATTTATATTCTGAGACACTGGACCAATTTAAAGAACAACAGCTCACTTGCCAACCTGCCCCATTCCCTCCCACGTTTCTCTCTTCTTTACTGGCAGGCTCGGGTAGCCTGGGCTGTTCTTGAACTCACCATGTAGCGGAGGATGACTTTCAGTTTCTGATCCTCCTCCCTCTATTTTCCCAGTGCTGGAGTTGCGGGCGTGCTCCACCATGCCTCAGTTTAGGCAATGCTTGAGATTAAGCCCACGGTTTGCACATGTCAAGCAAGCACTCTGTCAAATGAACTACACCACCAGCGATTCCAGTAAGATTATTATTAGTTTTAAACAAAGACATTTTACCGATAAGGAGGTGGATCCCAAGGTTTAGGGAGGAGTGTGTGAATAAAGTTGAATTCTGTCTTCTGCTCCAGAACAGTTTATATAGTGGACATGGAAATGAATAAACTGTGGCGGAGGAAAGAGGAGGTAAGGGTCACAGGCTACCAGCGTGAGAGGGAAACTGCGGCAGAGGTGATGAAAGGCAGATCTGAAAATATAAAACTGGGAATCCAGCGGAGGGATGGGAACACGGGACTGTGGGATGACCCGGTCACTGGAGCCCTTGGCTCAGTGGGGAAGTGGCTGGACACTGTGATGGTGAAGGACAGGTGGGTAGAGGTTTCGACGGTGACCTCACAGCAGGCGCCTCTGGGTCTTTCATCACTTCCTGGGCCAAGAGGCCGAGGAGTTATCTCAGCACGCGCTGATCCCGCAGCGGGAGCCTTTTGCACTTCATTCTGTTCCTACCTTTGATCCAGGAGATTAGTGTGTTCTTCATCACATTCTCTGTGAGAAGGGTGGGGACAGACGGGATTTAGAAGAGTCCTGGGGGATCTGTCAGAGGCTATCCTTGGAGGCAGAGGGCATCCAACCCTAGCGCACCCCCCCCCCTCCTGCGATAATCAAGAGAAACTCTGAGGAGCAGGGGCAGGTCAACATTTGGATATGGGACCTACACCGGACACTTGGCCCTGTTCACCAAGTGGCTCACAATGCTTGTGTGTGCGTGCGTGTGTGCGTGTGTGTGTGTGTGTGTGTGTGTGTGTGTGTGTGTATGTGTGTGTGTATTATGAGGCTGTCTTGGTCTTCACCAGAGGCCACTTCTCAGATAGCTACAAAGTTAACACACAGCTTAGATGATCAAATGTCATGTCTGCCGGGATCTTGTAACCACAGGTTGTGAGTCTTTCCACTTCTATGGCTTTGTACAGGGTTCAAAATGAACCGAGAAGGTCTTTGTTTTTGTCGTGTTAAACGGTGCCAACATTAAGGAGGCCACCTTTGAAACTGCACAGTGGATGCTGTACTCTAAAGCAGAACAGAGGTTTTGGCACTGTGCCAGCGACTTTCTTTGTTAATGTGAGCAAATGTCTGATAAAAGCAACTAGGGGAAAGGTTTGCCTTGGCTCACAGTCTGAAAGTACAGAACACCGTGGCAGGAGAACATGAGGCAACTGGTCACGTTTTATCTATAGTCAGGAAGCAGGCAGAGGGATGAATGCTGGTTCTCTGCTCACTTTCTCTTTCTTACTCAGTCTAGCTCTTCCGTCTATGGAATGGTACCACCCACACTGAGGGTGGGCATTTCTACTTTCACCGGTCCAGTCTAGAGATCCAATCACATAAATGTTCAGAGGCCTGTCTCCAGGGTGACTCTAGAGCCTATCAAGTTGACAGTTATGAATACCAAGAATAGATGCTAAATTTGGTCCGGTCCTGACTGGCCCCCTTGAGTGCTTGGTCAATGTTTTGTTTCCTCTTCATCTGGAGAATTGGGGTGCTGTCCCTGCTGATGTCAATCTGTAGTGTTATCAGTGGTGCCATGGTGAAAAGGTCACGTAAATATCAGTTTTCATGTTGAATCAGGGTTGGGGTGTGTGCTAGTTACTTTTTCTGTTGCTATGATAAAACACTATAACCATGGCAAGTTATAAAGGATGGGTTTGTTTTGGGTTTATGGCTCCAGATAGGAGTCTGTTACCATTGTGACAGGGAAGTGTGTGTGGCAGCTAGTAGCAGACATGGTGGCTGGAGCAGAAGCTGAGGGCTCACATCTCAAAACGAATTCAGGAAGCAGAGAGAGTACATTCAAAATAGTGCTCTTAAGGCTCACCAACAGTGACATACTACTTAATGGAAACTAAGGCCACCATCTACTAAGCCTTCTCAAACAGCACCACCAACTGGAGAATAACTATTCAAATGTCTAAGAACACGAGGGACATCTCATCCAAATCACCCCAGACTCTAGCTAGGTCTTTTTTGGCCTTAAAGCTGGGGCATCCTGCAGTCAGGTGTGACTGAGAATCCCCTGACTGTGGCAGATTCAGATACACTCAGTTTCTAGGGAAATCCATCTTCAGATCTCACCATTAGCTCCAGACAGATGTGGTAGGATCAGGCAGACCAACTTGCGCAAAAGAAGTTCCACTTTACATTAGTTTACAGACGGAACAAAATGCTTGAGCAGTTTGTTCTTAGATTCAGTGGATTGAAACCTTAGAAGAGTAAACTCAAAGGGGAATGTATCATTTGTAGTTGAATAGGCAATTTACTTTTGGTGAGAGGTTAAGTAAAAATTAATACTTGTGGGAAAATTGTTTTTGTACTTGAGAAAAGAGGAAAAAAAAAAAGACACTTCACTATTGGCTTTAGTTTTCCTAAGGTGAAGGGCAGGGATTCAAGCCAACATAGACTCAAGTGATTTCCTATAGGTGGATTGCAGGCAGAACTACGTTCTTTATTCATTCTTCATCTAATTCATTAGGGAATGTGGGTGCACAGGGATTCCACCATGTGTCCCACATTCCTCTAGGCCAGCAGTTCTCAACCTGTGGGTCACAACCACTTTGGGTGTCATATATCAGATCTCCTGCACATCAGATATTAACATTATGATTCATAATAGTAGCAAAATTACAGCTACAGGGTAGCATTGAAATAATTTTTTAGCACAACACGAAGGACGATTAAAGGGTCAAAGCATCAGGAAGGTTGAGAAACACTGCTCTCAGCCTCTGGCTGCTGCCCTTGTGGAACTCACAGTCCAAGTGCGAGTGACAGATACTCGGGGAATAGCCACATTATATGCTAACACCAGGTTAGGGGCAGGCATGACAGAGTGCTAGGTCCTGGGTTTGGAAGGGTTCTCCAAATAAATGACTTTGGAGGTAAAGGACGCACCAGTACATCAGCAAAAGAGGGTAGATGCTTTGGAAGAATCTGTATGAAAATTAGAACAATATAAGAAAGACTTGAATGTCCCCTGGGCAAGGATATTGAGCCAGTGGATGACAGGTCCTGCATCTGTATAATAAATTCTATGTCGTGTTTTAAATGATGAATTCCATATGATTCATATTATATCAGTTTTTAAAAAAGATTCATTTCTAACTTTAATTATGCATCTGCGTGTATGTGCATGTGTGTGCAGGTGCCTGTGGAAGCCAGAAGAGGAACTAGATTCCTTGGAGGTAGAGTTACAGGTGGTTGAGAGCCACCCCAATACTGGTGCTGGGAACAGAATTCTGGTCTTCTGGAAGAACAGTACACACTCTTAGCCACTGAGCTATCTCTTCAGCCTCCTTAAACTACAATTTTTAAAAAGGGTCACTGGGGATTGGGAAGGTCCCTTTGCAAGAAGAGGGAACAGGAGGCACGGGGTTAGCAGACAGAACGAACCAGCAGGAAAGTAAAACAATGCTGTCTGCCCTCAGACAACAGGTGGTACCTCTGATGAACGGCTGACACAATTTCTTCTTCTGAGTAGATGGTCCCCAAGCTTCATTGGTTCTGTGGCTGAACCTTGGCTGAGCCATCCATGGGGTATGTGGTAGAGAAATTGAATTAGAGGCTGGGGGAGAGGGTTCAATTGGTGAAGTGCTTGCTTGTGCAAGCATGAGGACCTGAATTCAGATACACAGATCCCACATTAAAAAAAGTCTAAGGGGTTGGGGATTTGGCTCAGTGGCAGAGCGCTTGCCTAGCAAGCGCAAGGCCCTGGGTTGATCCCCAGCTCCAAAAAAAAAAAAAAAAACTAGAAAAAAAAAAAGTCTAGGCAGGGAGGTGCACACCTAGACCCCAGTGAGGGAAGATAGAGACAGGAGGATTCTAGGAACCTGCTAGCTAATCAGTCTAGCTGAATCAGTAAACTCTAGGCTCATTGAAACCCTGAGTCGGTAAGTAAGGGGAAGAGTGATTGAGGAAGATACCAGACACCAATCTCTGGTATCCTCCACATGTCATACACATAAATGTATGTCCACACACACATTTAGAGACACACATAGATGTACACACATAGATAGACACACATATACACAGACACACAAGTACACAAACACATACACATAGACATACATACACATACACATAGATACATACCCAGACATATACCCATACACACACACACACACACACACACACACGCACACATACACACACACACAAACAGACACACAGACAAACAAACATACACACAGACATACACAGATATACACATAGACACACATATACACACAGACATAGACACATACACATAAACACACATAGACACATACACAGATGGACATACATATAGACACATAGACACACACAAACAGATATATATACACAGACACAGAGACAGACATACATATAGACACACAGACACACACAGATATATACATAGACACCCACACAGACACACACAGACATAGACACACACACAGGCACACACAGAGACACATACATAGACACACATAGACACACACAGACACATGCACACAGACATATACACACACAGACACAGATATACAAACAGACACATATCGACACATGCGCACACACACAGACAGACATACATACCGACATACATAGATATACACATAGACACACAGACACACACAGACATAGACACACACATAGGTATACACAGAGACATATACATAGACACATATATAGACACACACAGACACATGCACAGACATAGACACACACACAGGCACACACAGATACACATACATAGACACACATAGATACACACAGACATATATATACAGACACACAGACATACACACATAGACACACACACATAGCCACACAAACACCACAGTGGGCATAGATGTGCACAGTCACCCGTATGTTCAGATTTGATCCTTTAGACTCGGGGCAGGGGTGGGTGCTTGAAGAAGCCTCTGAAATGTCAGCATATTTGGCAGACACTGGGTGCTGAATGAGAGAGGCTCACATGCTGAAGCTTGAGTCTCTGGGACTGCTGCCCTTTCATTTAACGATCTTGGAAAATCACAAAATACATGACTGAGATCCACCCAAGGCACAACAGTACTATATTTGTGGGTTTCCAACCCTCCCTTCCTCTAATTCACTCCTAGGACCATCTCAACCCTCCTCTGGACTAAACTCACTCTATCCATGCCCCACTGATGAAAGATGTGCAAAGGCTTCTGCTGAACAATCAAATGTCAAGAGAACAAAACACAGGACAGGCCACCCGGGCGGTGAAGCGTGTCACAAATACTTGCCATCAGTCACAATGCCTTAAGAAATAAACTTTCGATGGGTTGAATGGCAGCCTGTTTTATGACTGTGGATGGAATTTCCCCCATGGTTTACAAAAGTGTGGAGACTAAATTCAGGGGCAAATTTAGACACCCATCTCTCTGGAGGTAGCTGGTCATGTTCAATTTAAAAGTGGGTAAGAGTGAGCGAATGAGACAGTGTTAGCACTGACTAACTGGCAGGTCTGAGGTGACTGTGTACTGAGGAAAATGTGTTCCTCTGCAAAGGTCAACCACAGCAACCCTGGCATGTTATGATGTAAACGAAGCTACCTGTAGATAAGTATGATAATTATGTCTAAGGAAAACATTCTGATTTAATAGCAGGAGGTGACAAAATACCACGAGTGTAGGAGAAGAGCTCAGAGGGAGGATATGTGGTGTGGGCTATGCTGAATTTATACTCAACAAGTACCATTTGCTTCTAAACATGGCTCTACATGTGCCCTGTGCTGGGGGTGGAAGAAGGTGCCTAATAGCCTGCATGTTGATTCCCAGCCACCCAGTTCAAATATTCCTATTGCAAATTGCTACCCTGAAATCCATTCAGATGAACTTATTCGTGTTAGTGCTAGTTGGTTTGGTAGTCTCTGAATTGCTTGGTCCTTTCTCATGAGCTCCCTAGGCTGTCAGGAATCAGGAGACTTTAGACTTACTTACACACAGTATTTTATTTAACACAAACCACTCTAAAATCTGAGCTTTGGTCTGTTTAAAGTTCTACATCATATCAGGTAAACGCTCTGTCTTCCCAGTCTCTCAGAGCACACCCGGGACACGTCCTTCCTCACTTCGAGTAGACCTTTTGTGTCCTGCAGAACTAGTTTTGTTGTTAAAATCAGCTGACGTCATTTTCTCAGGGGTGGGGTGATAGTAGCAGCAGGTGGGTATCTGCCCTGGGCATTGCAGTTGAACTCTTACCATAAATAAATGTATCAATCTTGCTGTTCCTGGAGTCCGAAGTGGCCGGCTGCAAGTTGGGACAATGACTGGAGATCTTTAAGTACCATTTAGCTATGTGAAACAGGACGTTGCAAACACGGAGAGTACAATGCTCAAAGGAGAGGGATACAAGGCAGAAATGCCTGGATTTTTATTCCATTGGTAGTTCCCTTGTAGGATCAAGCCAAAAAAAAAAAAATCAATGCAAAATCAGTTTCTAAGTGTATTGCATTAGTACATAGGGCCAAGAGGTAGTGTGGGGTTCTTCAAGGCAGAGATGTACAACAATGTCTTAACAATGGTATATAGGGTTCAGTGTGTAAAGGAGCTTATGTTGCAAGCATGAGGACCTGAGTTCAGGTCCCCACAACCTATGTAAAGGACAGAAACTTAGCTTGAACATCTGTAATCCTAGCATTCCTAAGTGGAGATGGGAAGAGAGACAGGAGAATCCTGTCAGGTCATCTCTCTTGGCATGCACAGCAGTGAACGACAAACACATTGTTTTAAACAAGTGGAAAGAGGGGATGGATGTCTGAGGTTGTCCTCTGACATGCCTTGTGCCATGGCATACATGTGCCTGAATACGTATGTATGTATGTATGTATGTATGTATGTATGTATGTATGTATGTCAGATATAAGTTTTGAAGCTTCATTGTCAAAGAACATAACGTATATCCAAATTTAAGAGATTAGACATAGATAGCTGGGTGTGGTGGTGCATACCTTTAACCCCAGACAAGTCAGGAGGATCACCGTGAGATGGCAGTCTTGCCTACATACATGCGTTCTGGGACAGCCAGGGCTCCATAAGAAAGAGATTCTAACTCAAAACAAAACAAAACAAAATAAAGACAAAAGAGATTAAATATAAATTGTTTCAATATATTTCTTGTTTTGAAGCAGAGTTCGAGTTTATTAAGAGATTTTTAAATGCTGCAATAAAGAAAGATGCAAGAAGGAAAGAATTCACACTGGAAAAAATGGGGGCATGGTCTTCTCAGAGGAGTTACCTCAATGTAAATGTGGTATGGGCTTCTCAGAGGAGAGTCACTCGGTGTATTTAGTTTTTTAAAAAGACTTATTTAATAAAATATATATTTAAAATAAATAAAAGATTTTATTTTATGTATGTGTTCGCCTGCTTGTATATCTGCACCATGTGAGAGCAGTGCTCATGGAGGACTAAAGAAGGCACGAGAATCCATGGAACTGGAGTCAACCGGTCCCTGTGAGTCACCATGAGGGTGCCGAGAACTGAACCCCAGTCCTCCACAACAGCAGCCAGTGCTCTTAACTGCAGAGCCATATCTCCAGCCCAGGACTTCAGTTTTAAGTAGAGCATGAACTGTTTTCCTCCCCCATATAATCCTTACAGAACTGCTGTGAAGTAGAACTTAATACCTTATCTTTAAGGTGACTGGGTTAGCCAGCTTTCTGCCATTATAACAAATATCTGAGATAATTATGAGAATGAAAGATTGATTTCTGTTCTCAGTTTGGGGAGTTTTGATTCCAGTCACTTTGCTTCGTTGTTTTAGTCTCTGGAGAGAGCGTGGCAGAATAAAATGATATATACCAAAAGCAGGGGTAGGGTGGGACTCGTTTACTAGAGGGCTCATTTGAGAAAGACGCATGCCTGGTAAGCCTGGAGAGCCTGAGCTTGATTCTCAGAACCCACACAAAGTGGAAGGAGATGCCACAAACTTGTCCTCTGGCCTCTAAGCCCGCTCCATGACCCTCCACACTAATAATAAAATAAATAAACAATAATACCCCAGGGAGCAAAGAGAAAGAGGAAGGGGCAGGGTCTCAGGTTTTCTGGGGCACAGCCCTAATGACCTCAGGACCTTCAGTAGGCTCCACCTGTGAGAGAATCACCACCACCACCACATAGCGCCAGGCTGGGGATCAAGCCTTAACACATGGTTCTAAGGGGAGGGGTGACATTCATTATCCAAGCCAGAGCAACGAGGAAACTGATGCTGACAGAGGTTAACTAACTTGCCTGTTCTGTGGCAGCACTGAGATTAACTCCCTGAGTTGCCTGACTCCAAAGCCATGGTATTTAATCCCCGGGCTCTCCAAATAACAACTGGTTATTTGTGTTGGAGTCTAGGTCACACAGTCCAGCAAGCAGCACTTAGAAGCCAGATTTGTAGATTTCTCTTCATCTGCTAAGCGCTCTCCCAGCTTGCAGCTCCACCCTGAGACACGCGTTAACGGTTGGCTGTTGGTGGCTCAGAATTTACTTTTCAAACACTGTAAATTTAATTTTCTAGAAATTCTTGGGAGAAAAACCTGATTTGGCCATACTTAGGATGAAGTGAGCTCTTATTAATCTTTTCTGTTTTCTTTTTTTTTCGGAGCTGGGGACCGAACCCAGGGCCTTGCACTTGGTAGGCAAGCGCTCTACCACTGAGCTAAATCCCCAACCCCTTTTCTGTTTTATTATCACTACTACTACTATTCCTATTTTTGGACAGAGTCACCAAGGTGATCTCAAGCTCCCTCTGTAGCCAAGAAGGACCTTGCACTTCTGATCTCCTGCTTCCAGTTCCTTAGCGCTGAGGTTGCAGGCAGGGGCCACCATGCCTGGTTTCTGTGGGGCGGAGCCTCCTACCCAGTGCTTCCTACACAGCGGACAAGCAATGTACTAACCGAGTTACGGTTCTTGTTCCTTTTGTATTTATTTTAAAATCAAGTGTTTATACCCAAACTCAGTCTCATGGCATTGTCCTCCCCATTCACAAGGACGAGAAGCATGAAATTTAGGTGACATCTCTGAGTTCCCACTCGGCATTAATTTAGAGCCACCTGAGGGAAGGTCATAGCCCCAGCCTAGAGTGCATCTCAGGTACTTAGCTTCCTGAGCTTACCAGCTGAGATTGGCTCATACAGAGAGGATGTGGTACTTTTTTGACCGGTTAGGCGTACATCATTTGAATACAGATGGGGTGATCCCTGCTTTCATGGAAGACGATTGGAAGCCAGGAAATTCCTTCCTTGCTTCCCATCACTTTTTTTTTTTTTTTTTTATGTGATGGGGAAAGGTATGGCTGGACACTGGGCAGGCAAAGCCAATAACTTCCTCAGTGAGGAAGATTACTCTGGCCAGGAGTTGCCTGGCCTTAGACTTCATCTTCAGCAGATATTGAACAAGCATGTAAAAAAACATGTATGTTGATGCTTTTGGGAGTGCTGCTCAAAGTGGAGAGAACGGGAGGGTCTGTTGGAGACTCATTTAAGAAATATGAAATGTTAGGGGTTGGGATTTAGCTCAGCGGTAGGCGCTTGCCTAGGAAGCTTAAGGCCCTGGGTTGGTCCCCAGCTCCAAAAAAAAAAAAAAAAAAAAAAAAAGAAATATGAAATGTTCTTGGGGGTGGTGGGGGTGCATGCAACCCTCTCTAATGAATGACAAGTCTGCAGTTACAGAATCCGTTCAAAGAATTGTTTGTAAATTTTTATTAAGGTGGAACATGCTTAAGAAATTTATATGTTATAACTGATGTGTTTATAAAAAGGTAAAGGGAGGAGGGGATGTGTTCTATGGAGGTGTGGTGAGGTATGGGGGAAGGGAGTGCCTCTGCTGGCCCATGCTGAGGCATCCCTTCCCCATGAGAGACCAGCCACAGGATGGTATAGTATAGGATAGAGTTTATTTAGGGCAGGGGGAGGGGAGTTAAGAGGGTAGTAGGGATAGAGAGAGGAGGGAGAGGGAGAGGGAGAGGGAGAGGGAGGGGAGGGAGGCGGAGGAGGGAGGGAGGGAGGAGGAGGGAGAGGAGAGGGAGAGGGAGAGGAGGGAGAGGGAGAGGAGAGGGGAGGGAGAGGGAGGAGAGAGGCTGGCCATGAGCACTGTGGAGAGAGAGGAGGGAAGGGAATGGGGAGAGAGGAGGAAAGGGTCCAGGAGACAGAGTGGGAGCAGGAGGGCAAGAACAAGAGTCAGAGAGGAGCAAGAGAGAGAGAAGAGGGCTAGCAGCCCCCTTTATAGTGAGTCAGGCATACCCGGCTGTTACCAGGTAACTGTGGGGGGAAGCATAGAAAAAATGCTAACAGTAACTCTGACTTCTATTAAATTTTAATTTGAGAAGAAGAAGGGCTTGGGAGATGGCTCAGTTTGTGAAGTGCTTAACTCATGATATGAGGAGCTGAGTTTAGATCTCCAAAACCCACATTAAAAATAAGCTTGGTGTGGTGTCCACTGTAAATCCTAGTCATGGTGAGATGGGAGGGAGAGACAGGAGGATCCCCACTACTGGCTGGCCAGTTGGCCTTGTCTACTTATTGAAGCTCTAGGCCAATGAGAGGCCTTATCTCAAACAAAAGAGGAAGGTGCCTGAAGACACCCAAAGCAGTCCTCCTCCCGCATTCTCATCTGCACTTACATTTAAAAAAAACTGTATTAAAAGGAATTAAACAAATAAAAATAAAAGGAATAGCAATCAACTAACCCTCATCTGTATGCATTGTTCTCATCAGTGACAAAAAAGCAGGTCTAACTCCTTCGATTCTAATACGGCCACAACAAATTAAAACAATAGGCTGTAAGAATGAACATAATCTTAGGCTTTGAAAAATTACTTGCCTACCTTTTTGAGTGTGCGTGATGCAATTTTTATAATGTCAGCCACGGGCAGCCCGTAGGGCATTCATAGGCTTTTCCCTTTCCTGATTTTTATCTTTTTGCCACAAACATGCCAGTAGTTTATTATTTTAGGAGAACGCTCACTACAGCCAAAACTGTTGCAGGAGTCTCATGTTAATGATACAATCCCATTTTCTTCTGTGCAGTCTACATATTCAAAGAGAGCATTGTCTAAGTCAGAGCTAATGGAATCTTCTTGGGCTCCTTCCTAAAGAACCCCCTTCTGTCCTTGTCAAGGTCTTGTTTGGAGGCCTGGCCCTGTGCCTGGTCTTCACTTTATCATGGTGTTTAGGGTGGGGTTGGGGTTGCCCAGAGTTGTGTTATAAATGATCCTCTGGTTTACCCAGCTGGCTGGGTCCTGCCCATCTCTTCTGTCAGCTCAGGACAGTAAATCTTTCCTAACCAGTGTCTCCCCGCCTGTCTCCCACAGACAGTGATGTCTCCAGCAACGGAGAAGCCTGTGAATGCTATTGTATCCACTTGCCTGGGTACAATGCAATTCAGCTCTTTGCCCTGAAATATCCCTGGGGCTTGTATACTGCTCTGAAATCTTGCAGCTAAATTACTTTGTAGAAAGGGACACACACTGCTTTCAGATCTTCTGTCGCTAACGTGGAATGATGTTTTTCAGCTGTTCCAAGTGAAAAAGAATTTTTCAGTATACTTTCCTCAGTATCAACAATGCTAGGTGTAAAAGTAACAGTTTTTTTTTAAGGGGTGACATCTGATCTCACCTCTAAATTGATATAATATAAGGCCTTATTAAAAGAAAAGCGTTTAATTGATTTTTGCAATAAAACCTGCAAGTTTGAAGCTGTTTACCACTGTGGGATCCTTGCCTCTTGTTACTTAGATCCCGTATTTGTACTTCCACTTGTCTTGGCTGAGTTCAGGATCACTGAACTCTTTATTTTCCAAATAAAGCTGTTTGGATAATCACAGTTTTAGCGAAGACAATCCCTCATTCTGTAGAGTGTATTCTCAACCCTGCTGCCAGCATTACTTCACTAGGTTACTAAGACAAGCTCTTAGCAGGTTACCAGCCTGCTTAGAAACCTTTGATGAGCCTCCATTGCTGGCGTGATGAAGCCCAAACTCCTTACCATAGCATTTTTAAGGACCTTCCCTTACTTAACCCGGACTACGCTTTGTTTTCCCTTCCTCCAGTCCTATTCTGACAGGCAGAGTCCATTTGGTAGCTGATTTTCCAAGGCTGACCTCATGCACTCTGGGAGTTGACCGGGCCTTCCCTGGGCTGAACCTGCAGAAAGCATAATGTATGTTCTTCCTAGGTCTGACTAACGGACTATTTCACTAGGTTCCCCTTGTTATCTCCTATGCCTTCTAGGGAACTGGGTTCCAAGTCTAGCTGAGTATCAGGATCTCCCACGTGTTTTGATATAAACACAGTTCCCGAAACCGGCAAAGTTAGTCTTTGAGAGCAAGGCCCAGGAAATCTATGAATTCAAAACAGTTTTCTGAGCAATTGGGACTGGTAGGCATTCTTGGGATCACTGCTCTGGGGTGAGCCAGGAATTTTCCATGGACCTAGACTGGTGACAGACAGAAGAATGGAGGAGATACAAACCAAACACATCAAGGCTTTCCCCTGTACCAAGTCCTGTGCTAGGAAACATTACCCCTGATAATCTATCCAGCCATCTGGAAAGGCACAGTGGTAGGGTACATTGCTACACTAGTGACCCAAAGCCCCAGAGGATAGGCACCTCACGCAGAGTCCTCACTGGTTAATAGATTTGGCAGTTATTAGACCCAGCTCAGCAGCTTTTAGGTTATCCTATTCTCCATATTTAGCCCACGTTAAATAAGTGTCGGTTAAGATAAATGAACATCTATATTTTTAGACGTTTCATGTCTCATTACATCCAACCGATCTGCAAGGCCCATGCATTCTATTTGCTTAAATTCTTTATCACTGTAACCACAGACGTTACCTTCTAATTCATCTCCAGGCCATCTACTGTCATCTCTCAAATCCATTTTCCCAGCTGCTGCCAAATGATCATTTAAACTTGAAAAGCTGCCAAAGCCACTCTGCCCATGTTCCGTTTTTACCACGTAAAAGATTTTCACTTTCATGTAGACGACGGTTTTTTTTTTCCACCCTTTATAGCTTCAAGCTTTTTAGGCTTGATAATGACTCTTTAATGAACCTGACCTGACCTTCCCTTTAGATTTCTAATAAGAATACCAATTTCCGGTTTCGTATTTTCCAGTGCCTAACTAGTTTGTATATATTTTAACATGAAAGGCTTACTATAGGAAAATGAGCAATGGGTGGGGTTAGAGGTATACTGACAGTTCAATTGGTAGAGTGCTTACCTAGCATGTAGGAAGTGCCTAACTATAAATTGAAATGCCTATTACCATGAGAATAAGTCTGTGTTCTCTAGAGGCCCCTGTCCCTACTTCCTCTCTTCTATAGAGGAAGCCCCTCCTTGTTCTGTTAGAGACACACATTTCCCCATAGCTTCTCATGCACCTATCTGCTTTCCCTCACTTCCACACCTTCCCTGTTCTGTTTTCCCTTGCTCACCGAACTGTGCTGTGTGTACTCAGGGTCTGTAATGTGCTGTGTAGGTGTGTACATACATAGTGAAATGATGATTTTTTTTTTTTTTTACAGGTTAGGTCTCTCTTTAAGTGTTACATTTACAGAAGACTTCTCTCGGTCCTCTCCAAAGTTCTTTTTCACGATTATCCTCTTTTGAAGTTTGCTCAGCTTTTCCAAGAACGAGTTTACAGTCTTGATGTTGAGTGTAAGTTGAATAAGAGCTCACAGGAGAGGTGAATCTCACTGTGGGTGATCGTGGAAGTGCCAGGCACAGCTCTCTTAGCCATAATGAGGGTTGTTAGTTTTCCAGAAGAAGCAGAAAGAAGAAGGCTAGACAACATGTCTTCCCCAGGGCTGTCCCAGAGTGTTTTGAACTTGGCCTTTTATTTCCTCTGGCCACCTATGTGCCTTGGCTGCCCAGAGTTGTATATCCTATTTCCCTTTGCTCCTGCCTTGCCTCAAGGAAACAGAGGCAAAGCAATGTCCATGCTTGCTACTGTAAGCACCATTTGTCTAGGAAGCTTGTTCAGGCCCAGGCAGGAAGCTAAGTGAGGATGACTCAGAGCTCCAGAATGTGTCTGAGGATTCTGGAGCCAACACTTGCTGTACTAGCAGAGAACAGATCAAGACAAATGTGGAAGGTCTTGACAGCGGCAGTCAATTTTGAGGTGAGCATGGATGAGGGTGAGACAAACAAGACTATTTAGCTAGGGTTCTACTTTCATCGAGTGTGCCCAAATAAAACACGACCATAAAAGACCCCCCAAGTTTATAGGAAGAGAAAATGAATTCAGTCTGTTTTCAGGTCATATTGTTAAAATTTCAAAATTCGTACTAGCTTTATTTCCGCCGGCATCTCTGTTTGCAGGAAAATGGAGAAAGGAGACAAAGATTTTGTGACCAATTTCTGGAGTTGTAGGGAGCCAGATTTCGTTAAGGTCATTGCCTCGAGCAAGCTCAGAGAAAAGCATTTAGATTTCAAGATGAGGGGAGAATGCAGGACCAGCTTATACTGTGTGGACCTTGGAAACCTGGGGAGGGGTGCTAACACAAAGTGCTTTTTATATAAAACAACCCAAGAATCCTACCCCTGCAGTCACCCTGTCCTCTCTGAGAAGAGGAGGATGAGCTGGAAAACAACAGTCCCCACTAGCACACGGTGGGGTTTGCGTGTAAATCCTTTCTCAGACGGGGGAGCCAATAGGGGAAGTTCTGCCTAGTAAGTCGTTATACTCGGGAAAGTCTTTTCCTCTTAGAAAGAGATGCCCTTGAGGGTTTGCCAGAAGCACTCAGCTCTCAGGGTTAGCCTGCGTTTCCTTGTCCTCAGGATTATCCAGCATCCTCAGCCTCTTCTCCAGCCTCTCCTTCCATTCTTCTCTGAGCCTGAGGAGGAGACACCACACATGCAGTTGGTTAGTGCCATGTCTTCCGGTCCGTTTACGTTTTCCATTCGTTTCTCATAAAGCCCATGGCTCTTGGCAATGAGTAAAGAGCAGAAATAGCATAGAATGGCTAGAAAAATAAGTGAATAGGTAGATTTAACTTAGCCCTCCCAAATTAAATTCCAGTCAAACTTCCAGCTGAAGTGCATTTGTAGTCACCAACAAGGGCTCAGCCTCTCAGAAGACTGAAGTAAGAGGATTACTTGAGTCTAAGAGATTGAAGCCAGCCTGGGTAAGCATAGCAAGACTTCATTAAAAAAATTAATGAATTTTATGTGGAAAAGCAAGAAAAGAAGTAGATTAGTCAAAAGAATTTTGAAGAAGAATGAGGTTGGAGGCCTCAGAGGACCTGATTTTAAGTCTTATTTGATACAGTGTCACCATTGTTAACGCACCCTGAAAAAAGGAACAGGCAGACGGATCAATAGAAAATGCAAACTAAGATTGTGGTTTCCAATCAATCAAAGGACAAGAAGAGGGGCTGGAGAGATGCTCAGCAGTTAAGAGCACTTGCAGAGGGCCTGGGTTGGGTCCCAGCCCCCACACCAGCTCACAGCCCCCTACGACTCTATCTAGTTCCAGGGGATTCCATCCCCTCCTCTGGTCTCTTCAGATACTAGGTGTATGTGTGGTACCTATACATTCATGGAGGCACATACATACACACGCTCAGGCTCACAAAATGAAAATAAAATCTTTAAGCAACATAACCTGGAAAAATCTGGAGGTGAGGCAATATGTATAGCAAAATGAAAATATATAAAGAAGAAAGGAAAATGTATTCACATTGTTTCTCTTATGAGCAAAATCAAGATGAATATATTCTTTTCCATTCTTGCCATATTTTCATCTATTCTACTTTCCTTTTGGCCTTCAACATCATGCCTAGCTTCATCTGTGTTTTAATTGTTACCAAACTGTCCAATCTCAGAGTCTTATGGACTCACAGGCTCTCCTTGTCATGCATCTTTGAAAGGCTCTGTACTGAAATCTTTCCCCTCCAATTACACCCAGGGTTTTCCCAGGCTCTCTGACAAGGCTGGCTGCCTGGGTGATGCATCAAGCTTGGTGGGTTGCTTGGTACAGTCTGTATTAACATAAGAAGTATATCCTAAAGGTATCCTATTATAATCACAAAACTTGAAGAAACATTTGTTCAGAACTAAATGCTACTGCAATCAATGATAGGAATTCCTGACTGAGGTAGATAACAAACGAGCACTGATTTCTTACTTGATTTTGTCAAATCTTGATTTAATTGTAACCATTTGTTGGCCACAGATACGAGAGGTCAGCAAAACCTATTAAAGTCATACTGTGAGAATCAGCTCACTGTGCTGAATCTGTCATGAAGGGCATTATAAATTTTATTATCCGTGAGTTGTGTGTGGCACAGCTTTCCTGTCAATGAGATTTATGGTAAATGTACACATGGTAATTGTATGTGCATGGGTAGAGCCAGGTGTGAAGCATTTGTCACCAAATGGCAACTTCTCTCCCCGTTTTTCTCTCATAGGTGTTTTCCTGATAAATCTCCAGCACATCTAATCAGATCCTCTTAGAGGACCCATGTTGCAGTTTGTTGCAGTTTCCTCTCCAACCCGATCCGCCAGTACAAAGAAAACACAACTCAATTAATATGAAAACAATCTAGAGTCTAGATTGGGCAGATCCACCCTACACTGTCCTATTCCTAGCTCCCAAATCCCTCATCCCTTGCACCTTTTATTTGCCAGGTCTCCAGCTTCTCCTTCTCCCACGACAACTCTCTCCTCGCTTCTTTCCTTTCTCCTCCCCTGACTCTTCCCCCTCCTGACTCCTCCCCCTCCTGACTCCTCCCCCTCCTGACTCCTCCCCTCTCCTGACCCCTCCCCTCTCGCTCCCGACTCCTCCCTCTGCCCAAATCTAAGCTCTTGCCTTTTTTTTTTTTTGGTTCTTTTTTCCGGAGCTGGGGACCGAACCCAGGCCTTATGCGCTTCCTAAGCAAGCGCTCTACCACTGAGCTAAATCCCCAACCCCGAGCTCTTGCCTTTATTTTACAAATTCAGAGAGAACTCCAAGGCAAACCACAACAGACCCAAACCAATACGTACGGGATAATCATTTACTGTGGGAAGATGGTGTCAGAATCTGGGATTCACAACACATTTGTTAGCTTTCATTAGCAGCCCCACCACGATTGCTAATCAGTGAAGGCCTGAGTTCTTGTTGACCGAAATGACCTTTCAATGTGGTTTGTGAGTATTCAGATCTCCGCTCCTTTTTGGTCACTCTTTTGAATCCCTGTTCCGCTTTCTTTCAGTTTTAGGTTCTCAGTAAGCTGGTGACAGTAAGTGCATAGGTGGTTGGTGGGAGGAAGGCTGGGTAAAACATGAGTGTAGAGGGCCTGGAGAGATGGCTCAGTGGTGAAGAGCACTTGCTCCTGCAAAGGTTTACAGAGGTATTTGCCTAGTACTCGTATCAGGCGACTCACGATCGCCTGTAACTCCAGCTTCTGGGCGTCTGGTACCTTCTTCTGGCCACCACAGGCACTGCATCTTTGTGTACATGTACACACAAAGACTCACACACATACGTAAGTTAAAATAGAATAATCTTTAAAAATGATATCCGGATACATGAGAAGAGCAATATAGCTGGTATTAAAGTCTTTGCTTTTAGCCTGAAAATACTGGTTTCACTTTTCAAATGAAGACCAAATCATGTTTATTTGTTGTTCTGGATCCTTTCGATTTATTGGGGTGGGTAGTGGCAGTTAATATCTGGATACTCTGATTCTCCTTGATAAGTAGAATTAACTAGGCTTAGCAGGGTGGTGAGATTCTCAAGCCCTACCATGTACTCACTGGGGGCAGTGAGGATCTGAGCCCAGGGTTGCTGCTTTTCCATCACATACCTGGTCTTATGCATCTCACTTGGGAGTCTTTCCAGAAGTGGATTTAGGGAAGGAACTGTGGGAGAAGGAACAGAGGGAGAAGGAACTGCAATGGTCAGAGAGAGCCTTCAGGTGTCCATGCTGGTTTGGCCCAAGGAAAGGGAGTCAGGAATAAGGATATCAGACACAACATGGGGCAGATGCTTATCTAGGCCTTCTTCCTCTAAGCGAGATCAAGGGGTGATAAATTTTCTGGTGACACTCAGGGATATAGGTGGAAGAGAGACAGAGTTCTTCTCTAGATACAGAGGAGGCCTCTTCTTTGGGGCTTAAAAAACTTTTAGAAGTTTAGATGATATTGAAAGTTGGATGTGGTGGCTCACGTCTGCAATCCCAGTGCTGGGGATATGGAGGCAGAAGGATCAGGAATTCAAGGTAAGATATATAGCCAATTTGAGGCCATTCTGGACGACATGAGCTACTGTCTCATTGGCGAGTCCATGTTTAAGTAGGACTGTTCCTACTTTAGGAACAAGAACCTAGACAGACTCTGAGGAGTCGAGCTGTTCCTGCTGCTGTGAAGAACTGGCCTGTGAGGGCAAGAGAGGGTCTTATATTAGACCCACGATACTCATAGGATTCATGCTTTCTTGTGTAAATAAATTATTCCTTTTCTATAGACTCTCAATTAAAAGAAGACATTCATTTGTCAATGAGAGAAAGACTACATGCCTTCCCTCCAAAACTCATCCTTCCAGATGTGGAAGGTTTTCACGAACTGTTTTTTCATACCTGTCAAGCTAACCCTGAAACTTAGTTTGGCTTTGTATGCTGGGGTTACAGTTGTAAAGAGCTGAAGAAGGGATTTTACTTTATTCTTACTTTTATTCATTTATTTTTGAAACAGGTTGTATGTAGTTCAGGCTGGTCTTGAATTCTCTAGGTAGCTGAGTATGATCTTGAATTTCTGATACTTTTACCTCCATATCCTAAGTACTGGGATTACAGCTTGTATCACCACACCTAGCTCTTGAGTAAACAATTTCAGGAAACAGAACATATTTTTTAAAATTATTAATTATTATAGTGTGCATGTTGCGTATATGTGGGTGCTTGTACCATGACAAATATATGAAGGTCAGAGGGAAATTTTGTGGAGTCAATCCCTTCCTTCAATCAAATGTCGGTTGTGGGGAACAAACTCAGGTCTTCAGACTTAAGTGTCAAGTGCCTTTACCTGCTGAGCCATCTGGACAACCCAGAACTTGACTTTTGTTTATGTTGAAGAAACTATTGTTGATATCTGTAAGCTATAGGTTCTCAGTAGAGATCACTTTGCCCTCCAGGAACCTTTACCTCAGTGTGGACTGGGAATCCTGCCAACAGTCCATGTTTTGAGGCAAGAAATACTACTGGACGTGTTACAAAGGGCAAGAGAGCCCTCTACTGCAGACAGTTCTCTGGCTGTAAAATATTAGCAGTGTTGACAGCTAGATGCATTAAAGAAAGCCAGACAGACAGTGGCAGTATTGAATGAGTGGTTCTATTAACCTTGATTTCTGACTTTCCATATTTTATGTTCTAACTTCTTTTTAAAACACTCATGGCTGGAGAGAGACTGCCTCTCCCAGGACTAATTCCTTACCCTCTTTTATAAGTCAGAGTTTCCTGTAATGTAGGTGGATGACTTTGAACTTCTGAACCTTCTGCTTTTACCTGTCCAGTGCTGGGGTACAGGTGTTTGGATCATACTTTATCTGGTGCTGGCATCGGACTCAGAGCTTTGTACATCCTAGGTAAGGCGTCTTAACAACTAAGCTACGTTTTTAGTCCCAGCAAAAGGCTCAGCCAATCTCCAAACACGAAAGTCTGCGGCTTCGACTTTTCCATATTCAAGGTCCACACCTGCCACTGTGCTCCGCTTTGGAAAGCATCCGAGAGCTAGCACTGGAGGCTAGCCAGCCAGAAGCCCACTGGGTTTGTTCAAACTAGCCAACCTTGAACTACCCACTCTTTCCTGCCTTGTCATGGAAATTCCCAAAGGATATGGCTCACCCTGGCTCCTATGTTCTGACTAAAACCTGCTCCTTCTTTGATGCGTCTGAGCAATGTATGGAGATACTTCTCCGGGATTTACGAGTTGAATACACACTTCTTTCCCCTGATATCTTGCTCTTGCTTCCTCCCCCTGTACTGTAGCATCCAGCATCCACCTGCTCGTGTCAGTGAATGATGAAAAGAATTGAGCCGCCCTCCACATCTGGTGTATTTCCCAAGGAAACCTAAGACAGAAAAAGCAATCGCCATACTTTCTCAGAGCGCTTCTCTCCTGGCGATCTTCTTCCAGTTCTCGGTAACAAGTCTGTTTGCGGATCTCCTTTTCCCAGAAGCTTTTGAGCTCATCGCAGGTCTCGCAGCAGAAGACTTCTCTGCGCATGTACTGGCTGTTCATCCCTGCAGCGTGAAAGACAAAGTATAGCCGGGTACTGCAAGCAGAGGCATTTGGATTTGGGATACGCTCGAAGCCAACTGAGTTTAGGCTCAGAGACACCTTCCCTGTCACTACACACTCAAAGGGATGACTCTACTTTTGCACGCAGACAAGAATAATCATGATGTAAACAGTAGTCTGAAAACAGTTGAACAACGGCAGAAAAGTCATCTGTGGCCCTTGGAGGTAAACTGACTCTTAAGCAGCTGCCCTTTTTTGTTGTCTTTTAGCCATTTTACTATACTGTAAGTTACTGAAAAATTGTAGTGATGTAAATGATTCTAAAACACAGAAATTAAAATAAATATTGTTCAAATGATATACTTGGTGTCAATCAAATTTTAATCTACTACAAATTTATTGATTTAAAAATATCTTTTAATCATTTGTAATTGTGCGTAGTGTGTGTACACTTGCCTATGTGTGCTCATGTGAAGACCAGAGATCAACACTTGAGACAGGGGCTTTTACTGAATTGGGAGCTTATTGATTTGGCTAGACTGGAGGTCCAATATGCTCCTGGAATCTGTCTGTCTCTACATCCTCCCAGTGTGGGGAATACCACTCTACTTGACTTTAACATGGGTGTCAGTGATTCAACATCAGCTTCTTAGGCTTGCACAGCAAGCATTTTGCCTGGTAAATCTCTCCCCAGCTCTTCGCCTGAAGTCTCTTTCTAGTGTTCCCATTATACATAAAATAAGTTCTTTGCCACATTTTGATTTTATGTTTGAAAATCATTTTAATTATAGTTAAAAAACCCTCTGACTTATTTTAGGGTGCATAGGTATAAAGGGGGTAGGCAAAGAAACCTTTTGAACCCAGAGCAGAGCCAAAGTTGCTTAACGCATGCTGTATTTCCCTGTCCCTCCTCACAGTGACAATGGCTTCTGCTCTTCTCTGAGCAGGACGTGTGAGAGGCGTCTTCTGTCAACTGCGCTGTTGCTTTTTGGTGCTGCTTTGTGAGAGGGTAGGTTCTACACCTTCTTTGTCCAGATGAGGATGCTGAGGAATAGTTAGCAGTGACTAAAACAAAGTGAGTTTAAATCTAGCTCTGCCCACCTTCATAGAAGACTCTATACTATGGACGGCCAATGTGAGCTAATTAATTTCCCATTTTGCACATGGGAAAGCTGATGCTCAGAAGGATTAGTTAACTTTGCTTAGGCCACACAGCTTCAGAGTTCCCTCCCCACCCCTGACCTTTGAAAAAGGCAAAAGGACTGCCTTCTCTCTCTGATAAGGATTTCAGAGCTCTCCTATGACTGACAAGTACCTCAGTGTTTAGATGTTTGTGAGTTAGTGGGGGTCTAGTTTTTAAAGAATTTGGTCTTGGTATTTTGGGTGGCTTAAAGCATTTAATAGGTATTCAATTGGCTTGGAGATTTAGCTCAGTGGTAGGGTGCTTGCCTAGCAAGCGCAAGGCCCTGAGTTCGGTCCCCAGATCCGAAAAAAAGAAAAAAGAAAAAAAAATAGGTATTCAATTGTTCTTAATCAATTTAATTTTTTTTTCCAACTGACTGTTTTTTTTTTTTAATTAAAAGAACTTGCAGGAAAACAAAAATTGTCTCTTAAGATATCCTGGGACCTAGAGAATGAGAGAAGGTCAGAGAGGGGATTTCTTTTGCCATTTCTGGATAAAAGAAGTGTTCTAGTCTGGTGACTTACTGAGATCTCTCTAGGCAGGGACAGTGCTCTCTCTGTGTGTGTGAACCCTGGGCTCTCTTGCTGCCGGACCACAGCAATCTTCTGTCTCCAAGGGCATACATAACTTCATTTACTTTTATGTCCATGCCAATGGATTCAGTGTGAAGAATTCCGAGAAATTTCTTGTCACTCGACATTGGAAGAGAGACCAATAACAAAAATAGATTAGATTTTACACTTTTATTCATGGAACTAAAAGCTGGAATGGTTGCCCGTCCACGCACTTGGATTTCATGTGGGTTTAGTTGGCCTTGCGGGAGAACGTAAGGTATTTCATTTTCCTTGGGGTATACGTGCATAAAAAGATATTGCTTGGACTGAGAAGGTGGATCAGTGAGTAAAAGTGATAACTGCATAAGGCCGATGACCTCAGCTTGATTTCTGGAACGCATGTAAAAAGCCGTATGCTGTGGCTTACATTCCTAAGGCAGAAAGGGAAGTGGAGAAAGGGAGATCACCAGGAAACCTGTGGGACCAGATAGCTTCAGTGTGCAAGGCAGCAGAAGTAACAAGAAACATCTTGCCTGAACAAGATAGAAGGAGAGAACTGATTCTTAAAAGTTGTCCTCTGATACCCACATACATGCATGAATGTGTGTTCCCAAGCACACACAAAAACAATTCATCCATCCATCCATCCATCCATCCATCCATCCATCCATCCATCCAACAAATAAACAAAAATACTGTTTATGCTGACCTGGAAGAAAAGGTTTATACTCCATACTTGTAGTTTCATATAGCTCAGGCTGGCCTCAGGTTTATTATGCTATGCTCATCTTCTTGTTCCACCTCTCAAAGATTTTAGGTTTGCACAGCACATGAGATTTATGCAATGCTGGGGATGGAACCTAGGGCCTGCAGATGTTAGGCAAGCATCCCATTAACTGTGAGATAGCCCCAAACCCTTTGTCTAAAACTTGAAAATTCAAACCATATATTTGGCACTCATAGAAGGGGTAGTTTGGTTAAATAAGAACTTACAGAAATGTTTTCTTTCATCAAAATTTTTAGAGTGAATATTTTAAGCTAAACAGAGAGCATCTGAGAGAAGAGAGGAGAGCCCAGCTAGTCACCTCATGAAGTCTGACTTCTCTCCATTTGACTAGAAGGTGAGTTGGGTATGGAGGACACCTATTCTAACCTGCCTATTACTCCTCAGGGCCTGGAGGTGCATTCTTCATCCATCGTGTTAGCCTTGAACTTCTGCCTTCAGTGCTGCAGTCTGATTGCATTTGGACACTTGATCCTTAGTTGGTGGCACTATTTGGACAGGCTGTGGAACCTTCAGGAGGTAGAGCCTTGGTGGAAGAAATGGGTCACTGTGGGCTGTGAGCCTTGGGATTCCACAGCTTGACCCACTTTCCGTCTGCTTTCTGCTTCCTGCTTACAGATGTGATGTGTGAAAGTGTCTAGCATTCCTGCCACCGTGCCTTCTCAACATTATGGCCTGAAACCCCTAACCTAAATAAATCCCAACTTCTTCAGGTTGCATCTTGTCCTATTTTGCCATAGCAAAATAGCAGTAACAAAATTCTTAGCTCACCCTCCAAACGTTTCCTTTTGCCTCCCACTTTTCTACCGAGTTCTTCTTCAGAGCTGTCTTTCTCATACCACGCTCGAGCGTGCAAATTGGCCACGGACTCCACTGCTTGTCATTCCAGTAATAGCTGGGACTGGAGGTTTTTCTCACATTCACCTCATCCATAAGGGGATATATGGGCATTACAACTCCCATCCTCTGACTTGCATACCAGCTCTACAGGCTGTGGTCTGTCAGTCAGATGTATGAGGGAACCAAGAATGAGAGCCTTGGGCTGGTTACTACCATGAAGTTGGGCTAGCAGGAGCTTTTTGTGCTCAAAGTTCCAGTTTCATGACCCAAAGGGTGGAGACCAATTGTGACTCAGCCCAGGGTACTTCATTCGTGGGCTGCTGCTTTTTTATTCTGCAAACATAGCATTCATGTTTGCTGGATGCCCACCCATAGCAAGCATGGAAAATGTTAGCCACCTTGAACCATCACTTAGGCATGCTCTCGTCAACCTCGGTTCATCCGTGATATCAAATGCGTTGTTCCTCACGGACTCGGCTCACACTTACGGTTTATTTGTTTCTGTTGCTTGGCTGTTAGGATTAGAAAACCTGAGACGATAGAAAAGAGGCTCTCGCTTTTTGTCCAAGGCCCAGTGTTAGAGCCTGGACAGATGCCTTGAGCACAGCTTCTGGGACCACTTAGGATGTCACACCTGCGGTCAGACTGAGTAAACACGCTCACTGCGTGTTGCCAAGCATGCTGAAGAAGTGACCGATCTACTAAAATGAGAGTTGCCGTCAGTTGCAACTGCCCCCAGCCCTCACAGGCTATTCATGGCTGCTTGTTTGGGTGGGAGATCAAAGCTCGGCTTTTAGCAATACGACAACTTCTTCACCATAAAGTGCATTTCGATTTAGGCCAGATCCTCTCTTTTGTTTCTTTAGCTCTTAATCCGTTTTATACTCATTGCTTCCACTGGCTGTGCTAATTGTGAGTGACACAATAGTGGCTGGCACTGGCAGCTTGGGTCCTCAAGAAATGGAGTTGTGGACTGGGAATGTAGTTGTATTGACAGAGCGCTTGCCTAGTATACATGAACCTCCGTGTCCAATCCCCAGTACCAAATGAACCACCTGGAATTCTAGCCCTTGGGAAGTAGATGCTGAGGGGTCAGAATTTTAAGATTGTCCTTCCCCACAGAGCGTGTCTGAAGCCAGCATGGGGTACTTGACTTCATATCAAAAAGAAAAAGGAAGAAAAGGGATTGATAGCAATTTCAGGAAAATAAAAACCCAAAACAGGAAACAGGTCTTAAAGGGTTCCGTTTGGATTTCTCTGGGGGAACTGATGAGCACCCCCAGTTGTGACTGGCTGTCTCTGTACCTACCCTGGTACAGGCAGAAAATCATCAACCATATCCATACACCTTTGTGCTACTGTGACAATGCAAAGGCATTGCACCATCCACCTGCCTCCTCTGGGGATTGGGAAGATGGGAAAGCGTCTGCGATCTCAGGGGAAGGACCAGCAGTATTTCAATAGCTCAGAAGTAAGAAACATGGAGTCACATGTAGATGTGCAAGCCTTTGGAGGCTGTCGCTCCTGAGCTACTGAACTGATAGTAAGCTCTGATGTTTTACTAGAGGAATTTTCACCTCAGGTGTTTGCACTCTTCTCTTGGACAACTGGCTTAAAAAAAAAAAAAAATCCAACGTTAGGTCTTTTACCTCTGCCCCGAAGAGTTTCAGCTTGTTGATTTCGTACTCAGGTATGTGCAGTTGGCAGGGAGTGGCCTCCTAGGGAAGCCTGTGGCTGTATTTCATGTCTCCTTGGTTTCCTAAGGTTCTCTAAGACTAGAAGACAACTTCTTTGTTTTGACATTCAGCTTAACTGTTCTGTTATTTACCCCAACAGCTTAAAATCAAGAACAGCCAATGTAAGCAAGTCTAGAGGTCAGAAGGTCTCATACATGCCATTCTGGTTTTTAAAAATATATTTTATTATTGTTATTGCTATTATTATTATTATTATTATTATTATTATTACTATTATTGAATGGGCAGGGCATGTGTATTACAGTATACCTGTGGAAGTCAGAGGACAATTTTATGGAACTGGTTTTCTCCTTCACCTTTTGGTGGGCTCCAGGAATTGCATTAACACTTTTATTCACTGAGCCATGTTGCTGGTCCTGTTCTGAGTATTTTTGTATATGATTCTCATGCTCACAACTATATCAGGTTCATTGTGTTTAATTTTTTGTTTCCTCAAAAAAAAAATCATGGCTATACAGAATAGATTTCTCTCCTTTAAGATGACACTGGGTTAGGCAGGCAATCACTGTATTTGGGAGGTGGAGGCAAGATTAGGACTTGGAGGCTAGCCTGTGCTATATGAGAGAGACCTCCTGTTAACCCCCAGGATTGCCTAAGTTTCTCCAATTAGCAATGGAGCTGTGAGTATTAGATAATGGCTCTGTTCTTAGAGCACACAGAAGTATGTAGGTGTTAAAGGTCATGATGAATCACCTTATTCAAAAATGGATACGAAAAATATAGAAGGAGATAAGGCAGGCAGGCGATAACAGATGTGTCTGGGCTTGTGGTCATGGGGGTTCTTTGAATTCTTTTCTTTCTTTCTCTCTTTCTTCAGTGCTCAGAATCAAACCCATGCTATGGGAGCACTGTACTGCTTACTCATGTCTTCAGGATTGAGTTACCCTTGTGATGTTTTGTAATCTTGAGATGTGTGTGAAACATTAAAGAAGCATTTCTTCCAGAGTCTTCCAGATGGATCAACTGGTAAAGATGACTGCCTCTGAGCCCGGTAGACTGAGTTCAATCTCTAGGACCCACAGGTGGAAGGAGAACGCCAACTCCCATAGTTTTTCTCTAACTTCTACTCACACACTAAAAATGTTTATAAAAAATAAAAACTTACTTTCATGTCCTTAAAAGAAAAAAAACCCCACATTCCCCATTTTCTTTCCCATTGAGTCCACAGACTCTTATGTAGAACCCAACATCTGTAAATAAATTGAGGATACTGTTTCGACTTTAAGACCCTTTGTACTAAACATTTTATAGAGCCAAAACCATGGATAACTTAAAAAAAAAACAGCTTTAGGGAACTTTGAAAGGGCAAAGGGGATTTTTGTATCAATAACCAAAATTAGAATTTGAGCAACAAAACAACATATTACACTTCAGATTGATATACACGATTATAGCAAGTAAACAAAAGGAAAGAGAGATCCTAGTGAATGTGAGTAGAAGAAAAGAGGTTGGAAACCTGAGAAGGCAGTCTATCTGCGGCACACTGAGCTTGACAAAAGACAGCAAATGAAACCTGAAGGAGGTATATGGGAGTGGCTTAGCCCCATGGCTGTGTCTTCAGGCTGACTCCTCTCAATGGAAGCTTTAGAATAAGATACCAGCTCCCGCTTTGATGGATCTTATTGAGTATGGGGGCATGTGGTGGCTGAGGGGAAAGTAGTAACATTACAGAGCAGAAACAAGGAACACCTTATCCAATGAGTAAGGGTCAAATCAAAGTGGTAATTGTTGATTTCATACAATGCTGCCTTAGGGTGCATTGTCCTTTCGCTACATTTTCACAGGAAAATTACACATCGGTTACACTGTTCCCACTCAAGCAAATGACTCCTAACCCATGCTCCTGCAGGCTACACTAATTAAACGCAGCGGGTCACACATACGCATAAAATTTAAAAGGATATAAAAATAGGCAGAAAACTTGGCAAGAATCAGGGATTTGGTGGGAGGGGAAAGGGATAGGGGATAACAGAGGTCAGAAGAGACTTTGATCGAAGAACGTAAATTATGGATAACATTGTAAAAGAATAAACAAAGTAACAAGAAAATGGCAGACAGGTTAAAATTCAGCCTCATTCTACAAAGCACCTGACCACTGCTCCTTAAAATGACTAAGACCAGGCAGCCCAGAGGTAGGTGCTAGGCTAACATGCTTAAACCCAGAAACACACACACACACACACACACACACACACACATACACACTTTAAATTATTTTTAAATAGAATGGAAAAAATTTAAAAAAAAAGGAGGCTTATACCACACACATGCATTCTACCACTTGTTGATGGTGTGAATTACGAGAGGTGTTCTAGCTAAGGAATCTTCACTGCATTTAGAGGTCTTCTGTCCTGCAGGTAGCCACACCATGGATCTACCTCTGTCCCAGAGAGAGCCCCAGACTAGCAGTTACAGGTTCCTATGCATTTTCTCCATCTCCTCATTTGTAAAGTGGAATAATGTGTACACACAAAGTCAGCCTAGCTGGAGAAATGGCAGGGCCCAAATGTTTAGCTTCTGGCATGGTTAATGCTTAATAAAACCTTCTTTGCGTTATTTATTGTTTTAGTAACGTACACGCCAATGGCCACAAAACTAGAAGCACAGTGTGTTTAGAAGACTCTTGAAGATTCTAGGAATACTAGGAGACATGGCACTCAGTTCCAGATACATGAAGCCAACATATATCTATATCTATATCTATATCTATATCTATATTAAAGTTTCAATCTTATTTTAAAATATTGGCAATGAATTTCAAGACGCTTTAAAGCACTGACAGAATGTCAAAACATGTCTGCTGGCCAGATTTGTTTTTGAGTGTCCAAGTTTCGATCCTTACATGGACTAGTGAGCTCTCTGTGGACCAAACAGCTATGTCCTAGCTTCTGGGAGAAACCGTCTCTTGCTCCCCTTCCACAAACTGCCAGACCAGTGGCCCTTAGATGTCACACGTCAATGCCTTTATTTTCTCAATAGGAACAATGATAACAGACTGCATATTTCCTCCAAGGCAGTGAACCCTAGTCACTCCGATCTTAACATTTCTTGTAGAAACATCTGAGGACACTGAGGGATCACTCATTGGTAAAGTGCTTGCCTTGTAAAAAACACTAGAGTGTAAGATCAATCCCTAGAATGAGGGTGGAAAAAACAACAACAACAACAACAACAACAACAACAACAACAACAACAACGAAATTCAGGTCTCAGGCAACAACGAGAAGATCTGAGTTTGAGTTCCTAATACCCAGGTCGAAGATGGGAATGGCTGCTTGTGCCGGTAACCCAAGCAACAAAGGACAAAGACAGTCAGATCCCAGGTCGGGTGGTTCCCTGGCAAGCCGGTCTAGTGTGCAACGCATATCTTCAGGTTCAGTGAGAGGCTCTGTCTCAAGGGAATAAAACTAAGAGTGATAGAGCCAGACCCTGATGTCCACCATTGGCCTCCCTACACATGAGTACAGACACATGTATATAGAGGTAGAAACAAGAGTCTTGTACATACCAGACAAGCAGTCTACCAACTGACCTACATTCCTAGGCTATAGTTAGCTTTAAAATACATGTTTCAATACATTTTATTTTATGGGACTAATTGACCTATAATTGAAAAGAAAATATGCTTTCTTTTAAATTTTGGTAAGGATATCTCCTCATTATGGATTTATGAGTTAAGGCATGCATGTGTGTGTGTGTGTGTGTGTGTGTGCGTGTGTGTTCCCTGGGGTCCCCTGGACTTGAATAGTTAGGGAAGTTGCCAGCATTAAGTTCTAGGTAAGATATTACAATGTTGAAATAGTATGGATTTTAGGTTTCAGTTTCTTCATTTCCAAATGAGGCTATCTGGAAGCCTTGTATATATAGGAAGGGTAAACAGAAGTAGATCAACTTTTAGCAAAAGAGACTGCTCCTCTTGTGGAAGTGGCTCAATTTCTTTCCCTGCAAAATTTTTTTTCACTTTGTTTGTTTGTTTGTTTGTTTTTTTTTTTTTGAACCTAGGTCTGATGTAGCTAGCCTACTGGTCTCAAACTCACTACATAGATGAGGACGACCTTGAAATCATGATTTTCCCGAGTGCTGGGATCACACGTATAAGCCCCTTTGCTAGGGTGGTTCTCAAATTTACTGATTAACTTCCCTTAAGAGTCCTAGAACTCACTGCCAGATAACTTTACACTAGCCAGTTAGGTAACATTTGTTGTAAGTTGACTTTGTAGGACTCATGCAATCTCTCTAATGAAGGAACACAGGACAGCCAATTGTAAGGACACAAACAAACAAAATTATACGGCTTAAATTTTCAAGTCCTAGATCACTCAGTCAAGTAAAAACCTCAAATTAATTTTTAATCCTCCTACCCATCGGCTTCCTGAGGCACTTCTGTGGTCTGGCACCTCTAACGAGTGCTTCTTGGGCCTAAATTTATCCATCAATCAACATGAGATATATTCCTTATTTTGGTTAATCTTCACAGAGCCTCACTCTGTGAGATTGACACCGATTCTCCTCTTTTTTCACACTCTCAAACTTGAAATCCACATACCGCTGACATTTAGGGAAAAGAAAACCAGAGATTAAAAACAAAAACAAAAAACCTCAACTCATCGAAGACATTTCAACTGGCTACAGAACGGTGCTCCCACAGCCTGACAACACAAGCTCGACGCATAGTACCTTAAAGATGAATCCGCAGGTGAACTGATATCCTGCTAGGGTGTAAAGAAGGGCAAGTGTCCTGGTTTCTGCCTCCTCAGCTCCGCTTGGGGAAAGCCACGGGCGCTATTCTGAAACCTCATTGTTGGAGCCTTTTATATATGGAGTCGAAGGAGTGACAGAAATCCCTCAGCCTTTCAAGGTCATTCGAGCCAAATTAGTAGCAGAATCAGGCAATATCTCTCCTGGGACACTGTAGCCTTCCCTCACGGTGAGAGATGGCTCTAAAGAAATCCCATCTCTCCCGCCCCTGCCTGGTCCTGAGTAGGCGAGCTTCTGTTTTGGCAGTTTCTCATGAATGCTATGACTTGGCCTGAACCTAGAGATGTAGTTTAGAACACGCATGGATTACCCATTTGCCTTGCTGCTCTGTGACTTGTGAAAAGCCATTCTCTGCCCCTTAGTGTGCAAAGGGGATTGGAATGGTGGGACGAACCACACTTGGGTATAATCTTACAGGAAGATTTAGTGAGGCATCTTGTTCTTTGGAGCCATTAATCCTTGAATAGAATCGGTGATGACATATCACGGCCTGCTAGTACTCTACCAGCTGGGAAGGAATTGACCCCTCGTGAGTGTTTTCCAATCAAACGCATCCAAGTGAGATCGACTTCTCCTTTTAGAGTGGCTCTTGTCCCATCACAGAGAAGCACACTTTGTCCTTAGGAAAAACATTTGGAACAGTCACTGATCTGGTCACAGAAATAGCTCTGGTTTTCATCAAATCCTTTGACTATGCTGCTAATTGCAAACCCATTACTTGGTTCAGTGGGCTATAAATCTGCAACTCACATTACATGTGACAATTATTCATCCAATACTGATATGCAGATTTCAACTCGCTGAAATGGTAATATTTAATGTTGAGTCTGTGAAAGTACCTTAATAAGGGCACCCACTATGAACTGGATGCCCAATTTAATAGCAGAAATAAGTTCTACAGTAGAATTTTCTTTTTAATTACAAGAAAGAAAAGTTAGCTTGAAAAAAATTTTTTTTCTCTGGAAACTCTCTGTACACAAGCAACAATTAAAAAAAAATGCAATGAAAACATTTCCAAGGAATACATTGAAACTACAATGAGATTCACAATGAAGTTTATATCTTAAAACTTCAAATGAATGTTAATACTTTATTTTTTATGAATATATCTCAAGTTAAGAAAATACAGTAAAACTAAATAGCAAATCACTATAATTGCCTTTCCCCCTTTCCTCTTCTTTTTCCCCCCTTTCCCCCTCTTTTCTCTCTCTTCCCTCTTCCTTCCTCCCTCTTTCCCTTTCTTCTTCCCCCTCTCCTTTTCCTCTTCTCTTTTTCTTCTCATTTTTTCTTTATCATATGGTGCAAAAGCTACCAAGACTGTATTAACTATATGAGATTCTTCATTCTTATTTGAAGCCATGAGAAAAAAATTCAAGGGAAGCATCAAAAATATTTCTCACGGCTGTTACTATACTTGGGAATTCTGCAAACATTTAATCCACTAACAGAGAATCTTGCAGCTAACAATCGTTCTTCTAATTTTTTATTAGATCTATTAGTTTATTTCAAATGTATTTTGTCTACATGTATGTAGTTGGATCACATATATGCTTGGTGCCAGGAGAAGCCATCAGATTCACTGGACCTAGATAAAACACAGTGTTGGTGATAGGAATCAAACTTGGGCTCTGTGCAAAAGTAACACATGCTTTTTTTTTTTAAATTTTTTTAAAAATCTATTTATTTTATGTATAAGTACACTATAACTGTCTTCAGACACACCAGAAGAGGGCATCAGATCTCATTACAGATGGTTGTGAGCCACCATGTGCTTGCTGGGATTTGAAGTCAAGACCTCAGGAAGAGCAGTCAGTGCTCTTAACCGCTGAGCCATCTCTGCAGCCCACAACCCACGCTTTTAAACACCTAGTCATTGCTCTAGCTCCAATTGACCCATTTTAAAAAACTATCCCTTATGTTCTTCTTAGTTCAACCAAGATTTTTTTTTCCATCTTCATTAACTTGGGTATTTCTTATTTACATTTCGATTGTTATTCCCTTTCTGGGTTTCCGGGCAACATCCCCCTAACCCCTCCCCCTCCCCTTCTTTATGGGTGTTCCCCTCCCCATCCTCCCCCATTACCGCCCTCCCCCCAACAATCACGTTCACTGGGGGTTCAGTCTTGGCAGGACCAAGGGCTTCCCCTTCCACTGGGGTTCTTACTAGGATATTCATTGCTTCCTATGAGGTCAGAGTCCAGGGTAAGTCCATGTATAGTCTTTAGGTAGTGGCTTAGTCCCTGGAAGCTCTGGTTGGTTGGCATTGTTGTTCATAAGGGGTCTCGAGCCCCTTCAAGCTCTTCCAGTTCTTTCTCTGATTCCTTCAACGGGGGTCCTGTTCTCAGTTCAGTGGTTTGCTGCTGGCATTCGCCTCTGTATTTGCTGTATTCTGGCTGTGTCTCTCAGGAGAGATCTACATCCGGCTCCTGTCAGCCTGCACTTCTTTGCTTCATCCATCTTACCTATCAACCGAGAGTTTAATCTACAAGGATAGAGTTATCCACATTTGGATCTTACTTTTTGCATTCTGTTTACCTGGGAAGACACTGGCTCAGCAAGACGATCATATAACTTAGGAGTGTCAGAGTTACGGTCTGAACCGAGGTTGTTGAACCTTCATTTCTTGCCTAATGATTTCATCCAGCAATGACAAGAAAGCCCGCATCTCAGACAAAACTCACAGCACTTCTAACCCATTCCCCTGCTCAGAAAGTATTTCAAAGAGGAAGAAACGAAGACAGGTATTCATGTCAGAACCTATTTAAGACTCCTCCTCCTGGAAGGCTTAACAAGGTAGTTAGTGCCCAAACAGGGTCAGGAGAAGGGCAGAGACACCCAGCTGAGAAACCACTTCAAACCTACATGCAGGCACTTGCTTCAAGGATTCAAGGCGTACTGTTCATGTGTAGTTTTTGGTACGAAGACATGGAAATTGCATAGATTCCTTCTTTGCCCTTGTTGTGGAACTGAAGATTTAGCTGGGCTTTTATTTAAACTTTATTTTATGCCATAGAATGGCTATCCTTCATTTTACATTTTAAAATTTTATTTTCAAAACCCCCTTTTTTTTTTGGAATGGCAAATTATGAATTTCCCCAAAGCAACCCTCTTTCCCCCAAAAATATGGCTAAAAATTTTCTCTTGGTAGTGCTAGCAAGTGAACCTGGGTCCTCACATGCTAGGCAGGGGTTCCAGTGCTAAGCTACACTCCCAGCCCACACCACATTTTGTTAGTTATTTTACTTATTGACGGACAGTTGAGTGATTTTCACTTTTTTGACTCTCGTGAATCATGAGGCCATAAAATTCATGCACAAGGTTTTGTTTGAATGCCTGGCTTTGTATTGGCATTGCCTGCTTTTGTGAATTATGCCTCAGTGCCTACAGAGATATCCTTCTCATTTAGGAATTGTCTAGAATGGAATTTAGTAGTGACTTGTCCTTTACAGAAAGCTTAACTCCCACATGAACCTCGACACCGAGTTGCTAAGACCATGGAGTTAAAAACACAGCATCTCTTGAGAAACATACTCCACCTCCTCTTTCTCAGCAGAGCTGTCAGCTGCTCTAAGCCTGTGCCTTCTACCTATGATAGGCTGCTAGGTGTGGGGGTGGCCCTACAGGATAGCTTAGAAGGGGTGTTTGTAACTAGAAATGGATTTCAGTTTTATACCGGTTGGCTGGCCTCTACCTCAGACTTCACCACAGTTGCCCCAAGGTGGAGGTAGGTGGGGCATGTGTGAATGTGATCTAGGAACTTGTGGCCTCAGAATTCATCATAATAACAATCTTCAGTCTCCACTTGAAAGGACATCCTGCGATCAAATGGATTAGGTAAAAATGGCTCTGAAGGTAGGATGGGAGTCTTCTTTTAATTGACTTAAGTTAATGTTGGCTTCAGATTCCAACGTGAATCTTTTTGAGTTGTGTCATCTGTCTTCAAAGAAGTGTGAAAAGCAGACTATGGCTCAGTGCAGAGCCATTTATAAGCAGTTAAATACCAAGGATGCTCAGTTATGTTCTGAGATGGGGTTGGTGCCTGTGCAAACCAGAAAACTTGGGTGATTGGTCAAAGGTAAATGTATATTTTAAAACTTTTTGTTTTACAGAAATCTTGGCCATTGATTGATCAAAGATGTATATTTTTGAAACTTTCTGTTTTACCTTGTGGTTTCTTTATATAGGCTTGGTTGTCCTGGAACTTGGTGTCTAGACTGGGCTGGCCTCAAACTCAGAGACAGATCCAACTGCCTTTGCCTCCCATGTACTGGGATTAAAGGTGTTTGCCACTATGCCTGGCTTTTTACCCTTTACAAAAGCTTAATATTTTATTGACCTTTTAGAAAAGTTACAAGGAAGTTACAAAGTTCCCTCAAATCTCAGGTTGAACATCCTTTCTTGTGAACATCTTAGAAAATATGAGATGCATATTTTTCATGAGTGCATGTTATAGGGTTCCCTAATATTTCTTTAATCTCAAACACAATGGGTCTTTTGAAATTGGGTAGTGTTTATTTGTATTATAGCATTGGCTGTGACAGTAAATAACAACAAAATAATTAAGAACATATCTAGTTGCATTTATAGGAACAGGTATACAATATACATATATTGAACACTTACATATGCAAGTTGAGTGTATATAAAATAGTGTTACACACCACATTTGATCATGGTGGTTTTCTCAAAGTTGTTGGCAAACAACAGTTTTAATTCTTTGAGGAAAAAGATTCATTTTATTGTTTGCTTATGTATATGAGTATGTGCCTGGGCCTGCGGGTGCCCAAGAAGGCTGGAAGAAGGCCTCAGATGCCCCAGGGCTGGAGTTACAGATGGTTGTGAGCAGTTCATCCTGGGTACTGGACCGGAACTCTGGTCCTTTGAAGGACAGCAGGTGGATCTTAACCACTGACCCATCTCTCAAGCCCCTTTCATTCTTTTCTTTATTTGTAGGTGTACTATTATTTTTTATGGTTCTTTTAAATTATTTATTTATTCATTCACTTTAGATCCTGATTGCACCTTCGTCTCCTCCCAGTCCCCCTCCCTCACATCCCTTCCCCAACTCCCCCCCGCCAGGTATCAACCCACTCTGGCACATCAAGTCACTGCAGAACTAGACATAACAGCTCCCACTGAGGGAGACAAAGAGGCCTAGTTAGGGGCAGAGAATTCATAGGCAGGCAACAGAGTCAGAGACAGACCCTGCTCCAGTTGTTGGAGGTCCTGCATGAAGACCAAGGTGCACATCTGTTTGTGTATGCAGGGGAGGGGAGCTAGGTCCTATTTGTTTATTTATTATTGTTATTGTTATTGTTATTATTATTATTTACTTTCACTAGTTATAAAAACTGATATTGGGGTAAAAAGGGTTCACAGATTGATTTTAGGACTAATTAAATGAGAAAACACTATCACATGCCTGTGAAAATAATAACTTCAAAGGAATTTTAGAAAACTAGAGTGGAAAATTTCAACTATCATTTATATTTCCCAACTCGGAAGACATGTGGGAAAATGTGATTATCCCAGATGTTTAGACTGTTAGCTGAAGAATTGAGTAGATAGTCAATCACCTTTTGGTAATGGGAGGGCTATTGGTTTTCCGGTTGGGTGACTTAATGATTTGTGAGGGCTGTGTGATCACAAGAAGGTAGCACGGGATTTGAGGAGACAGTGACCAGTCTCAGCAAATTCTCCAGACTTATCTCTTCTGGACCCCTTCTCGTAAGAATTTGGGAGTCTGCATGAAACTATAAATTCTGTCATCGTGCCAGAGAAAGCAGACTTCGTCCAGGAGCTGTGGGGATGTGGCTGGAGTCAGAGAGAAGCCTGGTTTCTTTTCCAGGCTTGGGCAACAACTAAACTTAGCAAACATCTTGTCTACTCTTCTTGTGGGGCGGGGGTGCAGGTGGGACTTTGCAGGCACACCGGCCTGACAGAGCTGCAGTGGTGGGCTATGATATCACAACACCCCAACTAGAATAGGCCTGTTACTGAGTCCAGAGAACCAAAGAAGAACTGTCTCTTCCTTGCCCTTCAGCTGAAGGGAGCAGCTTATTCCAGACTCTGCACAGGTCACAGAGTCAGATACAGCTGCCATGCCAACTGACAGTCATTTTGTTGTTTTGCAGTAGCTCAAATAAGCCTGATGCGTGTGGGCTAAGGAATACACTACCGAAGGAAAGAACAGCCTAGTCAAAGGGATTCTGAAATCTGTAGTAGGAGGTTCACATGAAACAACAACATTTAATGACTATGCCTGATGTCACCCTAACTTTAGCCCATATTCCTCATTTCCTGTCTCCTAGAGCAGATGAGGGGCTACACATGTGCTTGTTGTGAAAACACCGCTTAGGTCTACCTCCCCATAGTACCTTCTCACTAGCTACTAACCCCATATCATTTCTGATGTAGAAATCATGAAGCTGCCTGTGCAGGGAACATATAGACAGTTTCCACAGCCTGAGTAGAAGCTGCAGAGAAGCAGAGAGAACTCCCAACGAGAACTAAGTACAGAAAGGGGGGAGGGGATTCCAGAAACTCACGAAAGCATGATTTTAAAAATCATTAAGATATCCATCTGCTATAAAACAGAGTGGTTGCTGGTGAGGACCAGAGAGCAATCCTGGATAATTAATCTAAAAAACCACAAACAAAAAACGTGAATGTTTGAAATCTATGGCAGTATGCAAATAGAAGCGAGTCAGAAGTTTAAAAAAACAAAAAGGGAACAGATGGAAGAAAAATTAGAAGGAAGTCTCTAGGGTGAATAAATCCACCCAACCCCAGGGTAGAGAAAACAATCCCACCTAGAAATATATTGGCAAATTCCTGAATTGTAAGGACAAAGGAGAGGAAGACTAAAACTCTGTCCTGATTTGAATTCAAAATGCACCCCAGAGGCTCATTGTTTGAATACCTGAGGTTCATTGTTTGAATACTTGGTCCTCAGCAGAGGTCCCTGTTGTGGAACCTTTAGGAGTCTAGGAGGAGGAAGTAGTTTGAGGCTCTATAGCCCTGCCCCACTTCTCTCTCTCTCTCTCTCTCTCTCTCTCTCTCTCTCTCTCTCTCTCTCTCTCTCTCTCTCTCTCCAACTATGGATACATATGACCAGCCAGCCTCATGCTCCTGCTGCTAATTCTTCCCAAATCATAATGGAATGACTCCTTTGAACTACAAGCCAAAATAGCCTGAATTCCTTACATTGCTTCCTGGTCAGGGTTTTTGCCACAGCAACAAGAAAAGTAACTCATTCCAAAGGGAATGAGAAAGTTCTACAGACAGGAGAGGAAATGTGACTAGCATTCTTAGCTTATTAAGGGACATGCATCCTATACCCATCAGAGAAAATGAAAGACTCTCAAAGTGTACACATTCATCACCCCATCTGAAGAAAACTGTTGACAAAATCATGTAATCTTTGTAAACATGGCATCTAATGAAGAAAGTGTTCTTGAGGAGGACAGAGGTAGGAAAAGGATGCTGAGATAAGGCTCTTAACAAATGGATAATAATGGTGTCAAATGAGATTATGGATCAGAAGTGACATACTCTAAGGGAAAAGCTAATAGAAGCAGGGACAAAAAATTAAATTATCCGACTTTGGAAGAGAAGTGTTTGTGGGGAAGAGGGGTTGTGGAAGACAAAGTTGTCTCAGAGTTTGTCTGGGTGGGGAGAGGAAGTGGGCAAGAAGATGAGTTGTAAGGGAGAAGAGAAGGGGAGCAGAGAGAGGAGGAGGGGGTAGAAAGAGAGGAGGAGGGGGGCAGAGAGAGAGAGAGGAGGGGGCAGAGAGAGAGAGGAGGAGGGAGCAGAGAGGAGGAGGGGGGCAGAGAGAGGAGGAGGGAGCAGAGAGAGGAGGAGGGGAGGAGGGGGCAGAGAGAGAGAGGAGGAGGGGGCAGAGAGAGGAGGAGTGCATTGTGGGGAGGCAAAGGGCCAAGGAGGATGCCAGGAATGAATGCTGTTTACTTTCAGAGTTCCAAGGACTGTTAGCTGATGAAGCAGTTGTCAGGGACATAGTGCTGAGGAGTTCATGTTTATTCCGCCAGTGCTTTCTCTATGCGTCTGTGCCATGCTCAGCATCGGCTGGGTTCTAGGGAAGCAGAGCTCTGTCCTCTGTGACAGCACAAAGCAGCAGAGTACAGTTGTGAGATGTGTTTAATAACCAGCCTGGACTAAATCTGAAGTTTTTCTACGGTGTGTAAATGCTTATGGAGCTTTTCAATGTAAAGTTTTAGGAAATACACCCATCCACGGTCATCACTAATTGGACTTAGTAGGTTATAATATTTTTTTTCTTTAAGACAGGCTTATCTTTGTGTGGCCTTGTCTGTCCTAGAACTAGCTCTGTAGACCAAGCTGATCCCAAACTCACAGAGATCCTCCTGTCTCTGACTGCTGAGTGCTGGGATTAAGGACATGCGCCACCATTGCCCAGCAATAGTAAAAATTTTTTTTTTTTTTTGGTTCTTTTTTTCGAGCTGGGGACCGAACCCAGGGCCTTGCGCTTCCTAGGCAAGCGCTCTACCACTGAGCTAAATCCCCAACCCCAAAAAAATATTTTTAAAAGAACATTAAATTAGGAGGGAGACTGGTAGGTCCTGGGGAGAAGTTGGAGGGAGGTAGAAGGTGGTGAATAAGAGAAAAATACATCATATACATGTGTGAAATTTCAAAGAACACCTGAATAATAATAATAATAATAATAATTATTATTATTATTTTCTCCTTGTTATTTTTAAGCCTAGATTTATGGAAGTTGCACAGTTAGCAACTACTGCTCAGTCACAGTTGTGTGTGACGCTTCGAGTCACTAAGTCTTCAGTTGTTTGTGGATCTCAGTGTGCTTGGAGAATGTAGTGAAAAATTAAGGAGTGTCCCAGATGACACATCCTAAATTCTTGTGAATGCTGTGACTTTTCACAATTTTTTTTTTTTTTTTTTTTTGTGTGTGTCTGATGACAGTCAGTGCCTATCATCTGGGATCACACTATTCGACAGTATCCAGGACATGCGGGACCCCAGGAGCTGATGTGTGACTCTCTCACCAAAACAATCTCCAGGTTTCCACTGTCCATTACATTAAAAGTTGACCTGGACTTGCAGGTCAGCTAAGTCATTCTTTAGCGACAGCATCCTAAGTAGGAAGTCCAGGAGACAAGAAGATAAAATAGAAAAGCTGGGGTAGGGAAATGTTCCATAAACTGATGGCTTATATCAAGCAAATTTATTAAGGAGGGAACTGTCTTATATACTATTTGTAGAAGAAAATGGGGCAGAGTCAGCCAAAGGCCATCGTACAATGGGATGAAGCATCTCAGGAAGCTAATCTAGCAACATTGGAGAACCTGGGATCTGTCAAGGATGTCAGGGACTGAGCATGTGGTGGCCTCAGGACTGATAGTGGGAACAGTCGGGGTCTCAGGATCCACAGGTGCAGCTCTCCCAGGGCCCTAACCCCGGGTCTTTATCAGCTCTGTCAAGCCTATTCCTGGTTTTAGAGAAAGTACTGTGTTCCTTCTCTACACATCAGGGCCTCAGGGAAAATTTCCTGAAGCCTTGGCCCCAGCCCTATTACTGCCTCTGCCAAACATGTTCCTGATACATCAAGGCTCGGGGAAAGCTTTGGAACAGTGAAACCCTCAAGAAAAAGGCAGCCTGAGGATCTCTCAGGAACACGAACCTCCCAATTTACAGACAGGAAACAGACTAATATGGCATGGGAGAAAAATCCATGGTCACCAAGGATGTGCCCTACTTCACCAGGGGAGCTTGAGTGTGTCTTACTTAAGTGACACATGAGTGTCTCAGTCTGATACAGTAACACCAACATTCTCAGGTTGGAAACTCCCAGCATCGATCAAAGCATTGATCCCCACAGAAATGAAAACAACACACTACAGCGAAGGCCCTGCATGAGTGGCTCTTTGTACTACTAATTCACAGGTGTTCTGTAAGTCCTTCTTGAATGAAAAAAAATGAGAAAATAATACCCAGGGCATGAGTTTGTCAGCTAATGACAGGCAGTCACAGAGAACTCCGTGGAACACAGATGCTAGGTGTCAGGCTGAGAGATGATGCCGAGCTCTTACACATTCCTTATGGGTTAGGGTTCTGCACATGGACCGCTCCTAAGGGTGAGCACAACTCTATGCTCTCCCTACTGAAGAAGGGCTAACGACTTCCATCTCCTGTCTCCCCCACTCACTGTGCCCTGGTCCTGGAGGTTGACAACTTGAAACTACCTAGAACACAGGTCCTACCACTGCTGTTGACATCTTTGAGAACTGGGTCATCATGCTATGACAGAGAACACCCTAGATTGGGTCAGAGCTGCCTCCTGGCCTTCAGCTCTCAGTTGCTATGACATTTTCATTATTATTATTTTCTCATATATTACATCCCGACTGCAGTTTTCCTTCTGTCCTCTCCTTCCAGTCTTTCCCCCTCACCCACCTCTCCCTCAGACCCACTCCTCCTCCTTTCCCTTCAGAAAAGGACAGGCCTCCCAGGGATAGCAACCTAGCATGGCCTATCAAGTGTCTTAGGATTTTATTGCTGTAATAAGACACCATGACCAAAGCAACTCTTAAAAAGACAATCATTTAGTTGGGTCTGGCTTACCATTTCAGAGTTTCAGTCCATTATCATGGCGGGAAACATGGGATCATGCAGGCCAGCTTAGTGCTGGAGGAGCCAAGAGTTCTACATCTTGATCCGAAGGTAGCCAGGAGGAGACTGTTTTCCTCACTGGGGAGAGCCTAAGCGTAGGAGGCCTCAAAGCCCACCTACACAGTGACACCCTTCCTTCAACAGGGCCACACCTCTTAATAGTGCCACTCCCTATGGGCCAAGCATTTGAACACGTGAATCTGTGGTGGTTAAACCTATTCAAACCACAACATCAGGTTATTAAAAAAAAGAAAAAGAAAAAAGGCACACATTTCCTCATATTAAGTCTGAACTAGGCAACCCATTGGGAGGAAAATGGTCCCAAAAGTGGGCAGAAGACTTGTAGACAGCCCCTGCTCCCACTGTTAGGAATCCCACAAGAACACAAGCTACACAACCATAACATATATGCAGAGGACCTAGGTCAGACCCACACAGGCTAATTGTCAGTTCAGACTCTGTGAGACCCTATGAGCCCTGGTTAGTTGATTCTTGTGGACTATGCTCTCTTGGTGTCTTTAATCCTTCTGGTTTCCTATAATCCTTTCAACCCCCTTTCTACAGGATGCTTCCACTGTTATGAAATCTCAACCTCCAGAATTTGTTAATAGTGTTGCTGAGTTAAATCCCATTATTTATTTATTTAGAGACAGGGTCTCACTATGTAACTCTGGCTGGCTTAAAAATTATTATGTAGATCAGGCTGGCTTTGAACTCACAGAGATCTACTGTCTTCTACCTCCCAAGTGGTAGGATTAAAGGTTTGTACCACCAAACTCAGCTAAATCCCATTTTAAAATCCAGATATTAAAGACAAACTACTAGGGAAACTGGTCACAAGGAGAGTCTTAAATTCTCTAGGGGAGATAGTGATTTATCTTCCCTATTGTCTTTCCCTTCTCCCTTTCACATTTCAACTCCAACAGTAATGGTCTAACAAAATATTTTTGCAAGAATTTAAAAATATGTTTTCATAAGGCAAAAGAACTTCATCAATGGTTATGTGTAACTTCTTTATTAGTAGTTATTAGAGTCACTCATTTGAAAACATGTCAATTAGTATTATTGTTGTGCCTGCTTAAAAAAAAACACTTATTTTTTTTAAAGCTGCAGTTAATTTTTGAAGCTATAGTTAACGACAGTGGCATTTAGAAACAAAATGTTTCTAACACAAAAGAAAAAAAAATTCCTTATATTTTTCTAAGCAGTTTTCTTTGTATTTCATCACCATTTGAAAATTATGACAAAATATTATTAATATAGTTTCTTTTTTTCTGAACTCATTTAAGGCTTGGTTCTTTGGAAGAGATCTCATAGGCTGCACAGTGAACTCTTCCCACACAGCATACAGACGCTGTGGGGAGGAATTTACCTTCTACATGGATGTCCGTATTCTGGTTCATCTTGGCAACAATATCTAAAGTCCAGATGGGTTTGTGGGGAGGCTTTTTGGGCTGTAGCACTTAATTTCCTGTCATGCATTCTGTGTTTCTCTAAAGCTTTCAACCAAACCTTGACATTGGAGACTGAAAATGATTGAGTACCTAAATACTTTAAAAACTTGTAATCTGGGAGCTAGAGCAATGACTGCTCTTCCAGAGGTTATGAGTTCAATTCCTAGGAGCCACATGGTGGCTCACAACCATCTGTGATGGGGATCTGATGCCCTCTTCTGGTGTGTCTGAAGACAGAGATGGTGTACTCACATACTGAAATAAGTAAGTCTTTAAAAAAAAAAAACAAATGAAACTTATAATCTATCCACAAAAGCACTAAGATATATCTATCTTATAGTTCCTAGTAGATTGTGTGTAATTGCAAGTTGGCCATGAACAGTTGCCTGGAAAATAAAACGTTTTTATTTTTATTTTTTTATGATAGTTTAGAAACTGAAATAAATATTCAAGCAGCAGTTCATACTGACATGAAAACTTATCTTCAAACATATTAAAGCTGAGTGGTATACTTTTTAAAAAAATCACTTCAAGATTTTGGTTGATATTGGCAGTATTGGAAAGGTTTGTCAGACACAGGAAAAATAAATGCAGCTTTCGCAGTTCAAAGGATATTGATGAGTTTATGCACAGAGTCAGCCTTACAATTCTGTTGTCCCCATTAGCTGGATGGTCTCTGTCCTTATTGATGCAGTGGCTCAGTTCACACAGTTGTTAAGGTTATAGTTCCCTTTCTCTCTGAGTACTGAAGAAAGACTTCCAAGGCAGGTATATCCTGATAGCGCTTGGATCTGAGAGTCTCTCTGGTATAGCCTTGTGGGATCATTGATAAACAGTGGAGTAGAAAAGTCCAGGAGCTGGGACTCAAGCTTCCCTGTGTTTACAACCTATTAGAAAAGGATTAGGCTGATGCTTAATTCCAGGATCTGGGGAGAGGCCTGGCCGTGCGCCCGCTTTCTGTTGTAATGGGGTTACTGGTGTCAGTATAATAAGCAATCTCAGGAAAGGGAATTACTTTATAAAGGATATAATATGTTTCCTTATTCTTTCTGTTCTTTAGAAAATAATTTAAATAAAATTCTCAATAGCTGGTTTTCCTCAGGTAACCATTTCTCTTTCCATATAAATAAAACCTCTGGTTGGCTTCCAGTTCCTAAGCTGTGTTATTTTTTAGTTACTAATGAAATAACTAAGCGTCAGGGTCTTCACAGGGATCCAAGGGCCACAGGAGTGTCTGGAAGCCCAGGGCACATCCACCTCTCAGCTGGAGCACTCTAGTTCTGTGGGTGTGGTGGTTTGAATAGGCTTGGTCCATAGTGAATGGTTCTGTTAGCAGGTGTGGCCTAGTTGGAGGAAGTGTGTCACTGTGGGGGTGGGCTTTGGAGGTCGCCTGTGTTCAGGCTGCACCCATTGTAGAAGAGAGCTTCCCTCTAGCTCTTTGAGGATTCCAGTCTTTTCTGGCTGCCTTCGGACCAAGATGTAGAACTCTCAGCTCCTCTAGTGCCATGCCTTCCTGGACTCTGCCATGTTTCTCACCTCAATGATAAGGGACTGAACCTCTGAACTATATGCCAGCCCCAATTAAATATTTGCCTTTATAAGAGTTGACTTGGTCACGGTGTCTCTTCACAGCAATGGAAACCGTAACTAAGACAGTGAGGGTAGAGACTGCCGTGTTTTGATATACACATTTCTCAGTGGACCAGTTGAGGCAAAAGCTGTGAGGATGGTCAAGGGTAAAGTTGGAACTCATAAATTTGGTGTTATTGCAGGAGGCTGAACAAGAGGAAGGGCAGAAACATGTAATGGAAGTCACAGGGAAGACAAAAGTTTTAGTCTTTTTTACTTCATAGAAGATCTTGGTGGTCCTGTGTTTCTATTACTTTAGTGCACTACACTGAAGTATATAGGACCATTTGATTGTTACCCATCTTCTTAGCTCCATTTTTCACAATAGTTACAAGGTAGAACCAGATTTGCCAAATATGATATACAGATATAGTCTTATAAGGAAGGAAACTTTGACACATACCTCATTTAGAAAACAAGGATGCAAATGTTCCTTTTATTTACTCAGGTGAAGTGATGAGATGAGAGTCGTACTCAAACTGTGTGAATACAGGACTTGTGCTGAGGCTGGAGTGTTTCTTTCTCTGCTCCAATCCCTAGGTCTAGACCTGGCAGGTTCTAGCCTCCACACAATCTAATCTTCTAAGCAGACAGATTCAATCCAGCCCTTTTCTGCTTTGACTGAATTGCTTTGCCTGGCCTCATACTAACTTTGGCAATATGTTCTACTCTTCTGACTCCTTCTCATACTCTTGCGTGTTCTGTCTTCATCTGTGTCTAGCTTGTTCTTTTGTAACCTATCTCTGTAAAACTTTCCCAGTAAAAATGCCATAGACACACACCACACCACCACACTTTTTATTTTCTCGCACCCTGCTCTTAGGTAGCCTCTCTTCCTCTGCTGTTGTCATGTGAGTTGGGCATATTATATCTCAGACTTATTCTGTCAAATCTTTCTCTGATTCATCACTTTGTCTGCCTCTCAATTAGACATCACTTTCAAACACAGCTTTTCCTTCTAAAAACTAACCTTACCTTCATCATTAAGAATTAAATGAGTATACTAAAGGCATGACTGTATTTCAGCCAGATCATAATGTCACCCAGGGCATGCCTATATTCCACCCGGATTGTATCTTTGGATGTGATCCCTGGCCAGAGCAACCATGTTGCTGGATTAAAATTCCTCTACACAAAGATGGTGTGCTAAGTGAGATAATACTACTCAGAAAAGGATGCATATTGTGTAATTCTACTTATGTCAGTTACCTAAAATACTCAGACTCATAGAGACAAACTTTTGAATGGTGTTTATGAGGGCCTGGGGATGAAAGGAATGTTGACTTAGTGTTCAACAGGAGTTGTTGGAGTTGGAGGACACAAAAAAGTTCTGCAGATGGATTGTGTCAATGGTGATCAAACAGTATCAATGTACTGAATGGTACTGAACTGTGTGCTGAGAATGGTTAAGTAGTATTATATTAGGCATGTTTTGTTATAGTGATTTACTTTTTTGAGAAATGCTTTCTGCTATATACAATATCATGGTGATTAGTTTAGTTGCCAGCTTGGCACAGTCTAGAATCATCTGAGAGAGAAGGGAAGTCTCTGTGAAGACTTGTCTGGGTCAGGCTGGCTTGTGAGCATGTCTGTGATTGATTGTCTTAATGTTTAATTGATGTGGAAAGACCCAGCCCACTGTGGGTGTCACTATTCCCTAAGCAAGGGGTTCTGAACAATGTAAGTACAGAGTACAAATAAGCAGTACAAATATGCACTCATTCTCTCTATGTTCTCTCCTGTGGATGCCATGTTCTAATTACTGCCTTGACTTCCCTGCATAATGGACTGTAGCCTGCAATAGTAAGCCAGAAAAGCCTTTTCCCCACTAAGCTGCCTTTTTCCAGTATATTTTATCACAGCAACAAGATGAAACTAGGACAAGCTTATGTATCACTTCTCAAGTGTGGCCTTGTAAGGTTAGACTTCTTTGGTAGAAGTAGTGAGCTCACTGAGTTAAGAATCCTGCAACCTGTTCCTCCACTTTGAACTTTGGCTGAGGTATAAAACCTCAGTTACTCATTTATAATGGCTCATCTACTACTTACTGAATGAGTAAAAAAACTTAATTTGGATTTGACAGTTATGGAACACACATAAAAAAAAATGCTAGCTGTTAGGTCATTGTATGGCTCTTACTCCTAGTCTCTAGTTAAGAACCAGAAGGTGGATTGTTGAAAAAAATCAAGAGTATTTTTCAGATCTCCTTGAACATAAAGAGCTATTCCTGCTCCCTGACACACAACAACATTTAAAATTCAGCACTCTCCTGAACATCGTTCTTCAAGTTAACTGTATTGTTTAGGTAACCTACTCCTTCTTTGGTCTGGTTCCTTCTTTGGGTCCTTGTGAAAGGATCTTTATGACAAGATCCAAAGAAAAAATCCTTTACCATCCACAGGAACCCATGAATTTGTAACTGCTTCCTGGAACTCAACCCATTTGAATACACACACATCCTGAGGTGCTTGAGAGTGTGAGGATGGGATATATCTACCTACTACCCATGGAGTCTGTCATGAGCAGAGTCCATGCCTCACGTCTTCCAAGGACCCGTTAGGCAGGTTCCAGATATACAGACAAGGGTGTATAGAAATGTCACCAAAGAACCTACACTCAGAACACATGGAAAAGAACATTAGCATTTAATGGATTTCCCTGTGTGGCTTTAAGGCACCAGGGTACAAGCGGTTCTTTTTTTTTTTTTTTTTATTAACTTGAGTATTTCTTATGTACATTTCGAGTGTTATTCCTTTCCGGTTTCGGGCAAACATCCTTCCCCCCCCCCCCTTCCTTATGGGTGTTCCCCTCCCCACCCTTCCCCATTGCCGCCCCTCCCCCGACAGTCTAGTTCACTGGAGGTTCATTCTTAGCAGGACCCAGGGCTTCCCCTTCCACTGGTGCTCTTACTAGGATATTCATTGCTACCTATGAGGTCAGAGTCCAGGGTCAGTCCATGTATAGTCTTTAGGTAGTGGCTTAGTCCCTGGAAGCTCTGGTTGCTTGGCATTGTTGTACATATGGGGTCTCAAGCCCTTCAAGCTCTTCCAGTTCTTTCTCTGATTCCTTCAACGGGGTCCCGTTCTCAGTTCAGGGGTTTGCTGCTGGCATTCGCCTCTGTATTTGCTGTATTCTGGCTATGTCTCTCAGGATCGATCTACATCCGGCTCCTGTCGGTCTGCACTTCTTTGCTTCATCCATCTTGTCTAATTGGGTGGCTGTATATGTATGGGCCACATGTGGGGCAGGCTCTGAATGGGTGTTCCTTCAGTCTCTGTTTTAATCTTTGCCTCTCTCTTCCTGCCAAGGGTATTCTTGTTCCCCTTTTAAAGAAGCAGTGAAGCCTTCACATTTTGATCATCCGTCTTGAGTTTCATTTGTTCTAGGCATCTAGGGTAATTCAAGCATTTGGGCTAATAGCCACTTATCAGTGAGTGCATACCATGTATGTCTTTCTGTGATTGGGTTAGCTCACTCAGGATGATATTTTCCAGTTCCAACCATTTGCCTCTGAATTTCATAAAGTCGTTGTTTTTGATAGCTGAGTAATATTCCATTGTGTAGATGTACCACATTTTCTGTATCCATTCCTCTGTTGAAGGGCATCTGGGTTCTTTCCAGCTTCTGGCTATTATAAATAAGGCTGTGATGAACATAGTGGAGCACGTGTCTTTTTATATGTTGGGGCATCTTTTGGGTATATGCCCAAGAGAGGTATAGCTGGATCCTCAGGCAGTTCAATGTCCAATTTTCTGAGGAACCTCCAGACTGATTTCCAGAATGGTTGTACCAGTCTGCAACCCCACCAACAATGGAGGAGTGTTCCCCTTTCTCCACATCCTCGCCAGCATTTGCTGTCACCTGAGTTTTTGATCTTAGCCATTCTCACTGGTGTGAGGTGAAATCTCAGGGTTGTTTTGATTTGCATTTCCCTGATGACTAAAGATGTTGAACATTTCTTTAGGTGTTTCTCAGCCATTCGGCATTCCTCAGCTGTGAATTCTTTGTTTAGCTCTGAACCCCATTTTTTAATAGGGTTATTTGTCTCCCTGCGGTCTAACTTTTTGAGTTCTTTGTATATTTTGGATATAAGCCCTCTATCTGTTGTAGGATTGGTAAAGATCTTTTCCCAATCTGTTGGTTGCCGTTTTGTCCTGACCACAGTGTCCTTTGCCTTACAGAAGCTTTGTAGTTTTATGAGATCCCATTTGTCGATTCTTGATCTTAGAGCATAAGCCATTGGTGTTTTGTTCAGGAAATTTTTCCAGTGCCCATGTGTTCCAGATGCTTCCTAGTTTTTCTTCTATTAGTTTGAGTGTGTCTGGTTTGATGTGGAGGTCCTTGATCCACTTGGACTTAAGCTTTGTACAGGGTGATAAGCATGGATCGATCTGCATTCTTCTACATGTTGACCTCCAGTTGAACCAGCACCATTTGCTGAAAATGCTATCTTTTTTCCATTGGATGGTTTTGGCTCCTTTGTCAAAAATCAAGTGACCATAGGTGTGTGGGTTCATTTCTGGGTCTTCAATTCTATTCCATTGGTCTATCTGTCTGTCTCTGTACCAATACCATGCAGTTTTTATCACTATTGCTCTGTAATACTGCTTGAGTTCAGGGATAGTGATTCCCCCTGAAGTCCTTTTATGCTGAGGATAGTTTTAGCTATCCTGGGTTTTTTGTTATTCCAGATGAATTTGCAAATTGTTCTGTCTAACTCTTTGAAGAATTGGATTGGTATTTTGATGGGGATTGCATTGAATCTGTAGATCGCTTTTGGTAAAATGGTCATTTTTACTATATTAATCCTGCCAATCCATGAGCATGGGAGATCTTTCCATCTTCTGAGGTCTTCTTCAATTTCTTTCTTCAGAGTCTTGAAGTTCTTGTTGTACAAATCTTTTACTTGCTTGGTTAAAGTCACACCGAGGTACTTTATATTATTTGGGTCTATTATGAAGGGTGTCGTTTCCCTAATTTCTTTCTCGGCTTGTTTCTCTTTTGTGTAGAGGAAGGCTACTGATTTATTTGAGTTAATTTTATACCCAGCCACTTTGCTGAAGTTGTTTATCAGCTTTAGTAGTTCTCTGGTGGAACTTTTGGGATCACTTAAATATACTATCATATCATCTGCAAAAAGTGATATTTTTGACTTCTTCTTTTTCGATCTGTATCCCCTTGACCTCCTTTTTTTGTTGTCTGATTGCTCTGGCTAGAACTTCAAGAACTATATTGAATAAGTAGGGAGAGAGTGGGCAGCCTTGTCTAGTCCCTGATTTTAGTGGGATTGCTTCAAGTTTCTCTCCATTTAGTTTAATGTTAGCCACTGGTTTGCTGTATATGGCTTTTACTATGTTTAGGTATGGGCCTTGGATTCCTATTCTTTCCAGGACTTTTATCATGAAGGGGTGTTGAATTTTGTCAAATGCTTTCTCAGCATCTAATGAAATGATCATGTGGTTTTGTTCTTTCAGTTTGTTTATATAATGGATCACGTTGATGGTTTTCCAGTATATTAAACCATCCCTGCATGCCTGGGATGAAGCCTACTTGATCATGGTGGATGATTGTTTTGATGTGCTCTTGGATTCGGTTTGCCAGAATTTTGTTGAGTATTTTGGCGTCGATGTTCATAAGGGAAATTGGTCTGAAGTTCTCTTTCTTTGTTGGGTCTTTGTGTGGTTTAGGTATAAGAGTAATTGTGGCTTCATAGAAGGAGTTCGGTAGTGCTCCATCTGTTTCAATTTTGTGGAATAGTTTGGATAATATTGGTATGAGGTCTTCTATGAAGGTCTGATAGAATTCTGCACTAAACCCGTCTGGACCTGGGCTCTTTTTGGTTGGGAGACCTTTAATGACTGCTTCTATTTCCTTAGGAGTTATGGGGTTGTTTAACTGGTTTATCTGTTCCTGATTTAACTTCGGTACCTGGTATCTGTCTAGGAAATTGTCCATTTCCTGCAGATTTTCAAGTTTTGTTGAATATAGGCTTTTATAGTAAGATCTGATGATTTTTTGAATTTCCTCTGAATCTGTAGTTATGTCTCCTTTTCATTTCTGATTTTGTTAATTTGGACACACTCTCTGTGTCCTCTCGTTAGTCTGGCTAAGAGTTTATCTATCTTGTTGATTTTCTCAAAGAACCAACTTTTGGTTCTGTTGATTCTTTCTATGGTCCTTTTTGTTTCTACTTGGTTGATTTCAGCTCTGAGTTTGATTATTTCCTGCCTTCTACTCCTCCTGGGTGTATTTGCTTCTTTTTGTTCTAGAGCTTTTAGGTGTGCTGTCAAGCTGCTGACATATGCTCTTTCCTGTTTCTTTCTGCAGGCACTCAGCTTATGAGTTTTCCTCTTAGCACTGCTTTCATCATGTCCCATAAGTTTGGGTATGTTGTACCTTCATTTTCATTAAATTCTAAAAAGTTTTTAATTTCTTTCTTTATTTCTTCCTTGACCAGGTTATCATTGAGTAGAGCATTGTTCAATTTCCACGTATATGTGGGCATTCTTCCCTTATTGTTATTGAAGACCAGCTTTAGGCCGTGGTGGTCCGATAGCACGCATGGGATTATTTCTATCTTTCTGTACCTGTTGAGGCCCGTTTTTTGACCAATTATATGGTCAATTTTGGAGAAAGTACCATGAGGAGCTGAGAAGAAGGTATATCCTTTTGCATTAGGGTAGAACGTTCTATAAATATCCGTTAAGTCCATTTGGCTCATGACTTCTCTTAGTCTGTCTACGTCTCTATTTAATTTCTGTTTCCATGATCTGTCCATTGATGAGAGTGGGGTGTTGAAATCTCCTACTATTATTGTGTGAGGTGCAATGTGTGTTTTGAGCTTTAGTAAGGTTTCTTTTACGTATGTAGGTGCCCTTGTATTTGGGGCATAGATATTTAGGATTGAGAGTTCATCTTGGTGGATTTTTCCTTTGATAAATATAAAGTGTCCTTCCTTATCTTTTTTTTGATGACTTTTAGTTGAAAATTGACTTTATTTGATATTAGAATGGCTACTCCAGCTTGCTTCTTCCGACCATTTGCTTGGAAAGTTGTTTTCCATCCTTTCACTCTGAGGTAGTGTCTGTCTTTGTCTCTGAGGTGTGTTTCCTGTAGGCAGCAGAATGCAGGGTCCTCGTTGCGTATCCAGTTTGTTAATCTATGTCTTTTTATTGGGGAGTGGAGGCCATTGATGTTGAGAGATATTAAGGAATAGTGATTATTGCTTCCTGTTATATTCATATTTGGATGTGTTATGTTTGTGTGCTTTTCTTCTCTTTGTTTTGTTGCCAAGATGATTAGTTTCTTGCCTCTTCTTGGGTATAGCTTGCCTCCTTATGTTGGGCTTTACCATTTATTATCCTTTGTAGTGCTGGATTTTTAGAAAGATATTGTGTAAATTTGGTTTTGTCATGGAATATCTTGGGTTCTCCATCTATGTTAATTGAGAGTTTGGCAGGATACAGTAGCCTGGGCTGGCATTTGTGTTCTCTTAGGGTCTGTATGACATCAGTCCAGGATCTTCTGGCCTTCATAGTTTCTGTGAAAAGTCTGGTGTGATTCTGATAGGTCTGCCTTTTATATGTTACTTGACCTTTTTCCCTTACTGCTTTTAATATTCTTTTTTTATTTTGTGCGTTTGGTGTTTTGACTATTATATGACGGGAGGTGTTTCTTTTCTGGTCCAATCTATTTGGAGTTCTGTAGGCTTCTTGTATGCCTATGGGTATCTCTTTTTTTAGGTTAGGGAAGTTTTCTTCTATGATTTTGTTGAAGATATTTACTGGTCCTTTGAGCTGGGAGTCTTCACTCTCTTCTATACCTATTATCCTTAGGTTTGATCTTCTCATTGAGTCTTGGATTTCCTGTATGTTTTGGACCAGTAGCTTTTTCCGCTTTACATTATCTTTGACAGTTGAGTCAATGATTTCTATGGAATCTTCTGCTCCTGAGATTCTCTCTTCCATCTCTTGTATTCTGTTGGTAAAGCTTGTATCTACAGCTCCTTGTCTCTTCTTTTGGTTTTCTATATCCAGGGTTGTTTCCATGTGTTCTTTCTTGATTGCTTCTATTTCCATTTTTAATTCCTTCCACTGTTTGATTGTGTTTTCCTGGAATTCTTTCAGGGATTTTTGCGTCTCCTCTCTATGGGCTTCTACTTGTTTATTTATGTTTTCCTGGAATTCTTTCAGGCATTTTTGTGATTCCTCTCTGTAGGCTTCTACTTGTTCTCTAAGGGAGTTCATCATGTCTTTCTTGAAGTTCTCCAGCATCATGGTCAAATATGATTTTGAATCTAGATCTTGCTTTTCTGGTGTGTTTGGATATTCCATGTTTGTTTTGATGGGAGAATTGGGCTCCGATGGTGCCATGTAGTCTTGGTTTCTGTTGCTTGGGTTCCTGCACTTGCCTCTCGCCATCAAATTATCTCTAGTGTTACTTTGTTCTGCTATTTCTGACAGTGGCTAAACTGTCCTATAGGCCTGTGTGTCAGGAGTGCTGTAGACCTGTTTTCCTCTCTTTCAGTCAGTTATGGGGACAGAGTGTTCTGCTTTCGGGCATGTAGTTTTTCCTTTCTACAGGTCTTCAGCTGTTCCTGTGGACCTGTGCCTTGAGTTCACCAGGCAGGTCACTTGCAGCAGAAAAGTTGGTCTTACCTGTGGTCCCGAGGCTCAAGTTCGCTCTCGGGGTGCTGCCCACGGGCTCTCTGTGGAGGCAGCGACCAGGAAGATCTGCGCCGCCCCTTCCGGGAGCCTCCGTGCACCAGGGTTCCAGATGGATTCTTGTGCTTTCCTCTGGAATCAGTAATGTGTGCAGAGAGCAGTCTCTTCTGGTTTCGCAGGCGTGTCTGCCTCTCTGAAGGTTTAGCTCTCCCTCCCATGGGATTTGGGTGCAGAGAACTGTTTATCCGGTCTGTTTCCTTCAGGTTCCGGCGGTGTCTCAGGCAGGGCTCCTGCCGCTCCTGGGCCCTCTCCCACGGGAGCCCAGAGGCCTTGTACAGTTTCCTCTTGGGCCAGGGATGTGGGCAGGGGTGGGCAGTGTTGGTGGTCTCTTCCGCTCTGCAGCCTCAGGAGTGCCCACCTGATCAGGCGGTAAGGTCTCGGTACAAGCAGTTCTAGCCTCTCAATTTTCTCTTCATCTCTTTTGGTTGAAGAATTTGGTCTTCAGGATGACAGGCTGCTTAGGGAGCTTTCCTATCCCCAGAATTCTGTAGTAGTCTAATCACACCATATCAATGATGGGAGCATCTCCAGTCTTGTTCTTTGCAGCATTTACCCATGTTTGCTCACTGACCAGTGTCCACAGTTTATCCACGTTGTCAGTTGGGCAGAAGCTCTGGTTCCTCTTAAGGGGTAATGCCCCATATCAACTTTCCTAGAGTCATCTTCGCAATTCTTGTCAGAGCCTATCCTGTGGTGATCCATGCCACCAGAATTCCCAAAGCCTCATGGGTGCTTGTGATTCATGTGGCCCTGGATTGCTTGGTCCTCTTCAGTTTGGATGGCATGGTTCTAGCAAGTGTGTAGGGTCATCTCAATGAGCTTTTCTTGCAGTTCTCTTGTGGTTAATGATGCTGGACACTTTTCCATGAGCTTTTGTACATCTCCATTGTGAAGTATCTAATTCTATTGGTTTGTCTTTTTATGTTGATTTTTTTTGTAAGAATTCAATGTTCTGGAAATTATTCTTTGGCAGATATGTGTTCTACAAATATTTCCTCATAGCCTGTGGCTTGAAAAATTACAGAGGACTCATGCCAGTTCAATCACTTTGAAATGAGTTAGACTCCAAGCACAAAAGGTAAATTAGTCAGTTATAGGGAAATAAAACCCAGTAAGCCTCTTAAAGGCTTGCATGCTGGATTGCCTATATTGCAAAGGCAGGAACTGTAACTCATTGGAGGAGAACAGGTACATATGGAAGTCAGTCACTCCCAAGCAACACTTACTCTGTGTATGCAATATTATAAAATAGTCTTATATTCTAAGAGACTGAAACTTTTGCCAGACCCCACAGCCATAATTAATAAAATATCTCAAGGTCACTTAAGACTGCTATTCTACTGTGTACTCAAACTGTTTAATATGCTTTTGTGAGAACAATATAACAACCAGCTTTACTTGCCTTGGATTTCTCATGTAATCAACTTTTACAACATAAGCTAATACATAGCTACAATTGTATGTACTCTTCTATGCTCCTGACCCAGATACATGTATCATTTGCTGAAAGCAGCAAATACAGAAATTGAGGGCAACTTCCTAAAATCTTCCACAATGTTCCAATGTGTTGTTAAGTAAGCTCCTCAGACCATCTCAAGGATACACTTAAAGCTGAAAAGAAAGTATTTGTTTGTCAATCGGTGGTTGTATGGAGAATTAGCCCAAACCAGACAGCTATAAGCTTTATAGCTCTTGGTTTTATGCACAAATCACACATCCCAGTTGACACACTTCAAGTATCAAGAACAGTTAGCAAGAAGCAAAAAAGCAAGGCTAGGACAGTTAGTACTTTTAACTCTGTGACTTTCCCAGCCATATCCTGCAACTATTGATTTAGCTTTTATTCCCATTTTGACTTGCTGAGTCTCAAGGCTTGAATGGTGCCTCTATCATGTTGTGCTAGGGTCTGACATCCAAACAGGCCCTTTTACCACAGGTCAGAGAGGTGGAACATGAAGGAATCACTTACAAGATGATGGGCAGCTGGAGGTGATCTTCCAGGAAAGGCTGACTTATTCAGTAGTTGCCCTAGGTCTGTGAATGTAACTCCTACCTCTGCCCTCCAAGTGCTGGGCTTCTAGGCATAGTGGGCTTCACACACATCTAGTGTGAAGCACTTCTTCAGGGCATTCTGGACGACTTTCTCGCCTCCCAGTGGTCTAAAATGAATTAAGTGCAGACTAAAGAGGAAGGCAGAGATGTAAAGGTGGTTTGCCCATTTCCAAGAATAAAGTAATGAATAGTAAACAGCTCACACATCTCTTTTTAAAGGCTACATTTAAATTGAATACAGGCTTATAATTCAGCACTTAGGCTGAAGCAGGGGGACTACAAGTTCAAGGTCAGCCTGAGCAATTTATCGAGCTCTTATTTCAAAATAAAAGTATGAAGAGGGATTAGGTGGCCGTGTGTGTGTGTGTGTGTGTGTGTGTGTGTGTGTGTGTGTGTGTGTGTGTGTGTGCGCGTGTTGTTTTAAAGACTACGATTAGTCATTTAGCATTCCGTAGACTTTCCAACTTCCCAATGGAACTCTTTCAGGAACCTGATTAAGCAATTAGTCCTATTGAGTCTGGGTCCATAAAACATTTACCTGTTACTTCACTGTCTAGGAAGCAACGAGAATTAAGTTCCTCTACCTCAGTCTCTGTGCTCATTCTGGTCTCTACTTCCATAAGTTCAACTTTCTCAGATTTTATATTGGTTAAAAGGTTAAAAAATTTCAGGTAGACAAAAGACAATAAGTAAGTAGTGAGGTCTATTGCATGACATGGTCACCAGAGTCAACCATGAGATATTATATAGTTCAAAACAACAAGGGCAAGTTTCAGACTGCGAACACAGAGAGATAGGTAGCCAAGGTGATGGAAATAATAATTAATTTGATTTAATCACTCTACTTGTATGTACTCGTTAAGACATCACATTTTACCTCATGTATATAACCAGGATTTTTTTTTATCATCTATCAGTCTCTGTCTGTCTATTAATTTATGTTTGTTTTCAAGACAGGTTATCATCTAGCCAATGCTGGCCTCAACCTTCTGATTATTCTGCCTTCACTTTTCAAGTGCGTAATTCCGACAAGTTTAAATAATGTTAAAAATATTTTAAAAATAAATTAATGGAAAAAATATGTACCTTTGGCCTCAGAGGGTTCACGTACCAACTGTCACAGTCCCAAGCCCTATACTGCTGTGATGGATGGGGAGGACAGAGAAGGAGAGAAGGATTCTATGCTGTGTTTCATGTAGCAGAGATTGTGATCTGGGTCTTATTGGAGACCAAGAATAGAATTATTGGAAGAGGAGGAGGAGCAGCAGGAAGGAGCACTCCAGGACCACAGTAGGATGAAGGTATTTTTGTCTGGATCATGGCCTGCATATGGGGTGGTGGTGGTGGTGGTGGTGGTGGTGGTGGTGGTGGTGGGAAAAGCCAACAGCGGGCAGGAGGTGGGATGAGGAGAAGCATGAAAAATGGGTCAGCCAGGTTGTAGAAGCCTTGAATGCTAAGCTCTGTGTTCTCATGTGTGCAGTAACTATGAAACCCACTGGAGGCTTGTCATAGAAAATGCACAGTCAGCCCTGGGAGAAGTTTGCATTAGTGACTTCAGTTAGGAAGCTTTTCAAGAGCCCACCCGGGATTGTGCAGTGTTGAGAATGTGCAGAATAATTTTCTGTTCTATTGGTGCTGAGACTGAGGATAGGACAGGAGGAATGGGAGGCTTACAGAAAGAGGATAAAAGCCCTGTCTAACACAGAGGTGGGCAGTTGATGCATTTGGGGCGATGGCATCATTCTTAGAGGCAACTTCCAGGATCATTACCTGGGACTAGATTTCAGAGCTATTAGGGTATGTGGTTAGAAAGCAAGTTGTGTTGTGTGTGTGTGTGTGTGTGTGTGTGTGAGAGAGAGAGAGAGAGAGAGAGAGAGAAAGAGACAAGGAGACACAACGCTTAGGTGAACAGAAAAGTAACTATTTTGAGTGAAGCTTCAGTGTGTGATGTATAGATGGAGCACCATCTACATGGAAGTGAAGGCAGGAATCTGGATATTTTTCACAAGACTGATGAGGCAGAATGAGCTTTTAGATTGGGAAACTGGGCTTGACAACGTCTATGACTTCAAGGACAGTGAAATGCTAGTGCCCTCGTTTCGTTAACTAGCTTCTGGTCAAGTATCATTAAAAAAACTTATATTTATAAATACCTCATGCATGTAGCACCTGTGGAGGCCAGAATTCGGTATTTGATCCCTTGGAATTGGAGGTACAGATGCCATGCGGGTGCTGAGAAGATCAAACCAATCTTCTAGAAGAGTAGCCAGTGCCCTTAATGGCTGAACCATTTCTCCAGCTCTCACCTGAATCTATCTGTATCTATATATAAATGGGATTTATTACTGTGGCTTGCAGGTTACAGTCCAAATATTCCAATGATAGAAAGTCCAAGAGTCCAGTAGCTGTTCAGTGCACAAGACTGGATGTTGTAGCTGGTCTTCAGTATACACCAGAATCCTGAATTGGTTTCTAGTGCCAGGGAAGGAATGGACTTGCCAGTGAGAGGGAGGGCAACAGGTGTGGCCCACATTTAAGGTGGATTTTTCTACCTCAAAAGACCCACCTTTTAAGGGCAGTTTAGGGCAGGTCTTTTCACTTCAAATGATTTAATTAAGAGAAATTGCTCACAAGTGTACCCCACCCCTTGGGGTTTAGTTCATTCCAGATGTACTCAGGTTGACAACCAAGAACAGCCACCACAAACATCTCTGTACATTTAAAAATAGATAACTCTTGACATTTATCTGCAAGAGAAGATGATGGACCAGAGATGGCTCAGCTCTTAAGAGCTAGTATTGCTTTTGTAGAGGAACTGAGTTTAGTTCCCAGGACCCACATAGGTGGCTTACAACCACCCATGACTTTAGCTCCAGCAGATCCGATGCCTCTGGCATCCATTGGCCCCTGCCCTCATAGTCATATATTTGAACACACACATGTAATCTACAATAATACAAACGAGCCTTTATCAAAGAGAGAGAAGGTAGTTCTTCTTGGAGAGTCTCCTTTCTTTCTCCATTTTCATAGTTACTTTCCATCTTTCTTTTAAGAGAAAGACGTACCTCTTGTATATCTAGAATCTTCCGGTGTGGCTCGGACCCAACCGATATCATCCTTCTGGCTGCAGGGAAGACTTATCAGCAACTCTGGTGCATTTATCCTTAGTGAGATGTCTCTCCCATGGACACTTTATCACACTGTAGAGAGTGTTTTCATTATCAAGACCAATCAAGTATGGCCTAACTGCCTTTGTAATTGTCATGCAACCCAGAAACACAAATTTCAACACTCAGAACCCATCCACGGTCATAATAAGCTTAGTCCATTTTAACTTTTATACACCTTTTGTTTTGTTTTAGAAATGCATACTATGAGTATAACTAAAAGACTTTCAAGCATAAAGTCAATCATGTTAACAGTAAATGCCATGTAGGTAATGAAACAAAAACGTAACTTCAGAAAATGACTAGGGTTGGTGTTCTAGTTGTTAAAGAGATTTCTCATACCTCCTCACCCCCTTCAGTGGATTAAAGTAGATGTGGCTTCCAAACAGTACTTATATTTGATTGAATATGTTGAAAAGAGGTTCTAACAGTTTTAATCCTCTATGATGATGTCACGTAGGGAAATATTTTACCAGTAACTAGCTAAGTTTGTGATTAACGTTTTGGATATTCTCTCTAGTGTTATGTAACGGCAAATAACATCGTTGGGAATTCTTTTAGGCAACATGAAATCATGAAGCAGAAGCTGACTCTTCTAGGGAACTTACAGATAGGCGAGAGAACAATCCTGACCCCCTCTAAAATATAATAATAACTTCAGGGAGTCCCATGATTGGGCCTTCTAGTTACTAGAGAAAGGGGGGAACAAAAGGCCAAACCTACTCCATTGGAGGGGGGGGGGCCCGCCGCCTCCATCTTAAAAGAAAAAAAAAAGGCCTGAGAACTTAACCCACGGCTGAACCCAAGCTACACCCAAGTACCAGGAAAGACCCGGTAGCTTATTCTTGGCAGGAGTTACTCCCTAGTTACTTCCTAACAACAGTTAATCAAAGATTAGTCTCATCGTTTCAGATGTACTTTCCAGGCTGGACATCCCCTCACTTATTCCCATTCCCTGTAAAACCTTGTCCTGCTGAGGGTTCGAGGCTGCCCCGCCTTCCCGTTCTGCTGTGTCAGGGTTGGCTTGGAGGAGAGTCCAAGTCTGAGCTTGTAATAAAGAGACCCTAATGCAATTACATCCATTGGAAACGGTCCTTGGTGGTCTTTTGGGGATTCACAAACACTTCCTGCACAACAGGTGGGGGTTCTGGGATTTAGGAACACTTGCAATTCTTTTGGCCAAGAGTAGCAGATTTATGATTGTATCAGCACATTTCCGCACTTGAGAAGGTTCACGGTAGATGATATGTTGATACTGTAACTTTCTTTCATTCACATTTTCCTTCCTTCATTCTTTTGCATGCGTGCGTGCGCGCGTGTGTATTTGCAGTGTGTGAGTACACATGTGGAGGACAGAAGTTGATGTTAGTGTCTTCCTCAATTGCTGTCCTCTTTATTTACTAAGGCAGGTCTGTCACCGTGCCCAGAACTTGGCTCCTGGAGCTTGCCAGCTTGCCCCAGGAGCTCCCATGTCTGCATCTCAAGCGCGGAGGTCCCAGGTGAGCCATTATGCTGGTCTAGCGTTTGTGCTGCTCTGAGGATTCAAACTCCTCCTGCTTGTGCAGCAGTCGCTTTGTCCACTCCGCCATCTCTCCAGCCCGGATCCTCGACTTCTTCTAAACCACAAGTTCTAAGTTTAGGCTTAGAAAATATTACCCCATTTCTGTCTACAGTTCTGAAGATGCTTCCACCAATGGCAGAACTCACTCTGCCCCAAAGGCATAAATGTCATCCAAAGTGAGATCTTTATTATAGCTATGCAAATGCTGAACACAAGTTGATTGGGGGTGGGGGGCATCAAGCGGATGCTAATTACCGTGTCTTGTCTGAATTCGTAGCGTTCCCAGTCCATCTGCTCCTCTCTGGTTCCCACTTAAAGCATTCAGCATCTCTTGTCAGCTGGATGGAGGAGTGGGGGGCGGGGAGGAGATGGAGCAATCTCTGCTCTTTTCTCGTGAAGGAGATAATTGAGCAGATGTGTTGCCAAAGAAAAATGCAATTAAGTTCTTCTAGAGTTAAATCTGGAAGAAGAGTGTGTGGGCACGCTTTAAGAATAATCTCAACTCAAGATTCCAAAAGTGAGCTTTCTAGTGATGGCTCTGGCCAGAAGTCACAAGCATCCACTCAGGTAGGTTGGCTTTGGTTTCAGCTCTTGTGGAAGATAGTTGTTCTTATCAAGGAAAACCTTTTGTTTAAGGATTAGTTTTCAGTTTAAATTCAAATGAATTAAAAAATGTAATGAAAGCTAGCCATAGAATTGAGGAATTTGTAATTTGAGGAAAAAAGAAATGGTTACACAAGTAATTTCTTAGGCTTAAATAATTGTCTTTTGCAACGTAACTATTGCAAGGTAAATTTGTAACTATTTACAAATTTTGCTTTTGCTTTAGATCCGGGTGCACAGGGCAGGGGATATAAAAATAAATGAGATGTCATCCTTATTTAACACATGGTGTTCCTACCTGGGCTCCACAGCTAACCTCACTAGGTGACTGGTGTCTACCTTCCTCCACACAGGCAGCTGGAGGATTATGGATGCCTTGGCCTGCAGAATGTTTGAAGCTTGCAGGCTGATCCTAGGATGTGCGTGCGTGAGTGCGTGCATGTGTGTGTGTGTGTGTGTGTGTGTGTGTGTGTGTGTGTGTACCATACCTTTCATCTGATTACTCCCTAATAAAGTTCATTTTTATTATTATGAGAATACCAAAGTCTCAAATGTTGTTTCCTATGTGCATGGGAATGTATTCTATAACTGAGAAGTGTGGGCCAGTGAGATGGCTCAGCCGGTAAAGTTACTTGCAGTTAAGTCTAATTAATGACCTGAGTTCGATCCCTGGGACCCACACGATAGAGAGAACTGACTGCTACAAATTGTCCTCTAACCTACACACGTGTGCCTTGGCATTCACATGCCCACATAGGTCCATACACACAAACAAACATATAAATGGAAAAATAATTAATATTGAGTAATGCTTGGAAAACTGGTTGTTAGGAATTGGAAACATTTACAGCCCTTAACTCATCCTGATCTCCCTTTTAATTTCAAAAATTCTTAGTATATTTTAAAATTGTATAAATCTTAGGCTAGGCATGGTGGCTCATACCTATAACTCTGACTTGGGAGGCAGAGGTGAGGAGTACTGAAGGTTCAAGGCCAGCCTGGTTTAAATGGTGAGTTCCAGGGTGGCCAGGGCCACAGAGCAAAATATTGTAGGCATTGAAACTTTGTCTTATCATATTTAGTCTATTAGAATCAATGTTGAAACATTGTGTTCAGCATTAAAATATTATTCTGATTGAATTAAATAGTACCGAAGAGGGAAAAGTTAGGGATGTGGTTGAACATTGGCTAAAATGTAAATAAAAATGCCTCAGCAAATGTTCTGCCTACTGGAAGGACACCAAGGACACAGTCTCTTCCCCAAGGCGAAGTTAGTTTATTTGCACCAAGAGTGATTTGAGTCACACAACTCTAATGATGTTCTCATATGTCAGGTTTCCTAATTGCAATTTCATTAAATTGGAAACAAGGGAATTTCCTTATTTAAGTTAGTATGTTGATAATGAACTACAACAACTAACATCTGTTTTTGTTTTAATGCATTCCTTAGGATGAGCCCAGGGATATATCACTTCATTACTTTTAACTTTTAAAATATGGTGTTTTGATTTTTTTCTGAAGGGAAGACGGCTATTTGTCTCTGGGACATTCTTTTGTTAACTAGAATGGGTGGATAGTGTGTGACCCAGGAGAGTCTGAATTCTTTACTCTCATGGCTTGGGCATGGTCTTTGCTATCCAAAACTCATATTGAGAGTTGTCTGTCCTCATCCTGGTACTGGGAGATGGGAAGTGTTAGAGTTGTTTGGATTACTAGATTAGAGATTACAGCAGCTCTCCCTTGTGTGGGCTGATTCACGTGGGATTGGCCTGTTTGCTGTGAGAGTGGGTAGTTGTAAAGTGGGGTTATGTCATGTATTTTTCTGTCTCTTTCAGATGTGCTTGTGTCCTCTGATTTTGCAATCTTATTACCTAGAACAAGAGCCTTATCAGAGACGGCTGCCAGCTCATCCTTTAGAACGGTGAGCTAGACTTCCCTTTATAAATTATACAGTTACAGCCACAGAACACAGATGAAGATACTTGTTCTTTGCAAAATCACTGCTTTTCCCTCTACGTAGAAATGATTTGTGGCTTCTTATTCACAAGATATATCAGGAACATTTTGGCATAGGATTTTAGAAATTCTTTTCCCATGCCAAATGGCCCAAATGATCACACCCATGGACTCAGGATGAGTCAGGTGGACCTTCTCTGATGGTCAGACAAGAGGGTGCTCAGGCAAGAGTGGTTGAGGGTTCTCATCAAATCAGACTAAGGTGCATGGATGTGCTCTTTCCTGGAGGAGGGGTGTCTGTGGCTGATGGAACTAAATAATGCTGCATGAATGAGATGAATCTGAGCAAGAGGGAAGAACTAAGGCATCACAGAGGTTGACAGTAGCATTCAGTGAAAATGCACCATTCTTTCATTGACAAAAATTGTTATGAGGTGTAAGCCAGAGGGGGACAGAGGAGAGAGACGGTTCAGTGGGTTTAATGCTTGTGGTAGGATGAGGTGAGTTGCTCCATGTTTTGTAGGATGCTTATTGCATCCCCAGCCTCTGCTCACTAGGTGTCACTCCCCCCTCAAGACGTGACACAGTACACAGCAGTCATTGGTAAATGGTACTGTGGGGGAACCCTAGGTTGAGAAACTCTTCTGTAGAATGGCCTCCTTTTACATACATGAACACTGGCAGTCTTAGAATTGAGTTCACCTCCTTCAACGTTCTACCAAATAATTAAGTATGGTTTTCTTTTTTTAAATTGGATTTTTTTATTTATCTACATTTCAAATGTTGTCCCCTTTCCCAGTTTCCCCTCTGTAAACTCCCTATCCCATCCCCTCTTACCCTACTTCTATGAGAGTGCTCCCCCACCCACCCACCTACTCACCTTCCTAGCATTCCTCTCCACTAGGGCATGAAGCCATCACAGGACCAAGGGTCTCCCCTCCCATTGATGCCAGATAAGGTCCCTTCAGCTCCTTTAGTTCTTCCCCTAACTTCTCCATTGGGTCCCTGAGATCAGTCCAACGGTTGGCTTTGAGCACCCAAATCTGTATTTGTCAGGCTCTGGCAGAGCCTCTTGGGAGACAGCTATATCAGTCTCTTGGCATCAACAATAGTGTCTGGGTTTGGTGTCTCATGTGGGAATGATCTGTAGGTGGGACAGTCTCTGGATGGCCTTTCCTTCAGTCACTGCTCCACTCTTTGTTCCTGTATTTTCTTTAGATAGGAGCAATTCTGGGTTAAAATTTTGGAGACAGGCAGGTGGCCCCATCCCTCAATGGGGTTGGGGGTGGGGTATGCCTAACCTCTGGATATGGTCTCAACAGATTCTCCCTCCCTTTGTGGAGTATTTCAGCTAATGTCGTCCCCCTGGGTTCCTGGGAGGCTCTTGCTTTCCTGGCATCTGGGTCTTTATGGTTGTTACCTCCATTTCCCCATCCCCCTTTGCAACCCAACTCTGTTCAATTTCCTGACCCTCTGTACCTCTCCTCCATCTCCTCCCATACCTGATTCTGCCCCTCTTTTTCCCCTTCCCCTCCCCTCTTCCTCCCAAGTCCCTCCCACCCTCTACTTCCCTTGATTATTTTGTTCCCCCTTCTAATTAGGACAGAAGCATCCACTCTTTGGTCTTCCTTCCTCTTGAGCTTCATGTGGTCCACGAGTTGTATTGTGGATATTCCAAGCTCTTCGCCTAATATCCACTTATTAGTGAGTACAAACCATGTGTGTTCTTTTGTTACTGAGTTACCTCACTCAGGATAAGATACCACACATAACCACGCTAACACACAACCACACTGACCCCATTTGTACTTGTGTACTCATTGGAACTGCTCAATGGAACTGCCTTCATACTTAAAGGTGTTGAACTCTTCTTTCTTGTCATTGGAAAGGAAGGAGATGAATAACTTGGTTATAAAAGCTAGCTGATTTATCCTTATTTTTTGTTTTCTTGTAAGAGGGACTTGGCATTAATTTATTGGGAAAGTGAGTTAGTACCCTTTGTGCAAAGAATGGTGTCAAGGCCTGTGCTGGGAATGTATTACAACCTTGTTGTGACATACTGGGTAAGATGCAGTATATTTTGTCTCAATATCGATGACTTTGTCATTCTTATTAAATATACCTGTCGATTGTACTTAGCTGGATGCCCGTGAGCTATTGTTCCCTAACATATCTTTGGAATGTACTGGCTTCCATGGGCAGTAAATTGTGCTGTCAGACTTGCTCTCCAGGCTCTCATGTCACCACATGACACACGGTGTTATTGAGGTTGTCATCAGAGCAGGGCTGCTGTGCTGTAACTCATCCAGCTTGTGCTTTCTACTCATTATTCTTTTATAAGACTCCACAGCTGATTGATGTTGATCTGAACAACTCTTGACTGCACTTTTCTTCTGTGTGTTTTACTTGCTTATTGGAAGGAAACACAGCCTATGTTGTTTTTATAGGCTATGATATATGGTATTCACCAAAAATATTTAATATTCTACTGGTTGGAGAGATGGCTCAGGACTTAAGAGCATGTGCTATTCATGCAGAGGACCCAAATTCAGTTCCCAGTGCTCATAACTGTTTGTAACTCCAGCTCCATGGGATCTAACACTCTTTCTTGGACCCCTTGGGCACCTGCATTCTCTCTCTCTCTCTTTCTCCCCTCCTTTCTCTCTCTCTTACACACACACACACACACACACACACACACACACACACACCCCACAATTAAAAATAAAAATAAATCTTAAGAGTATTGAATACTCTGGATCATGTTTGTAGAGAGCGAGGATAAAGTGAGATCTTTGTTTTGATATGGATTTCCTACATTTCTCACTGGTCTAGTGGAGACCAATGTTTTCTGTCTAAACCCTCTCACCCTCATGGAGCAAAGAATGATAGAGCCTAAATTGTCAAAAATGTCTGTCTTTTGTGGAGGACTCATCTGATTCTGGAACTATTTGGTTCATTTTCATCTTTGGTGTGGTGGCACACCGATTTGCTTCCTGTAAAGAGTCAAAGGCAGTTCTACGATTCTCAATTCGAAGTCCTTAGTCTTATTTATCAGTCTTCATTTCTTCAGTTGTTCCTTAAGTCAAGTGATAGTCAGATGTCGAGCTCAGCTGGCCGAAATCCTGCTGATTATTCTAGAGGCTGTAAGCTCCTGTCTGGTCCTTAGGGCAAACATTTTGCTTTGCCTCTGTATGTCTGTATAGGAATTTGGACTTTTACACCCTAGCCAATTCTTCTTGTGTGTTATTTATGCCTACTTTCCCTTCACTCCCAGCCAGGCTCTCACCTCAACATTGCATGCTACTCTTGCTTCAGAGTGATCCAGAAGCAGCAGATTAATGTGAAGATGCTAAGTACATGGGCCAATGGAATGAGAGAAGAGAAGAAATAAGCAGGAAGAGCATGTGCTCTAGGCTGAACAGTTTTTAGAACAGTTCTAGGCTGTACTTAGTTTTTTATTATTAACACATCAGTGTTTGTCGTGATTAATGAACCAGAATCAATGCTGTAGAGTTATGTATTTTTCCTGTTTCATATTGTACTGTTGGGGAGGAAGTTACTACATCCCACACATACGCATTGTTCAGCTGTATTTACCCATTCTAAGGATGGGATGTCTGTGTAAACTATTTGAATTATTATTCATGGGAGATCAGTCTGTTATCTCTGTTTTTTTTATTATTCAATTATTTATTTACATCAGTATGGACTCATGGATATTTATCTGGTACTTGTGTTACTACATAGATTTTCATTAGGCTAGATTATTGAGAGGACTTCTCTATTCATTGTCTTCTCTGGGCTTATGAGGTGACTGCAACTCCTCAAAAGACTCAGAAAAGTTGTAAGCCAGGGTTTCATTACCTTAAAGGAGCACACCTTTAACCCCAGTGCTTAGGAGGCAGAGGCAGGTTCATCTCTATGAGTTCGAGGGCAGCCTGGTCCACATAATGAGTTCGAGGATACCAAGAACTACACAATGAGACCCTGTCTCAAAACAACAACAAAAACAATAACAACAACACAAAAAAAGCAGAAAACACGAAAAAAAGATATATGAATATACATATACATTTATTTACACATCCCTGCATAAAGCTAGTAACTTGTGTTACACAATAGAGAAATATTAGCACCTCTGAGCTTTCCTTATTCTCACTGGCTCCCACCCTGTACAGAGTCAGAACTTCTGAGAACTCTTTTTTATAAAAACTCTTGAATATCGAAATAATAGTATCTTAACTATGGTTTTATTGCTTTGATGAAACACCATGACCAAAAAGCAAGTTGGGGAGGAAAGGGTTTATTTGGCTTACACTTCTAGATCACAATCCATCACTGGAGGAAGTCAGGACAGGAACTCAAACAGGGTTGGGCCTGGAGGCAGGAGCCCATGCAAAGACCATCGCTGCTACTGGCTTGCTCAGCCTGCCTTCTTGTAGAAATCAGGGCTACCAGCCCAGGGATGGCGCCATCCACAATGGGCTGGGTCCTCCCTCACTGATCGCTAATTGAGTAAATGCCCTACAGATGGATCTCATGGAGGCATTTCTTCAACTGAGGATTGTTTCTTTGTTATGACTCAAGTTTATGTCAAGTTGACACACAAAATCAGCCAGTACAACTGACTGTGCTTTTGTCTCGAGGAACGTAGATTTGGAGACTTTGGATTAGGAAAGCTTTAAGTGGGGTTAATGAGCCATCCTAGTAGGCACTTGGAAGACAGTGGTGCTGAGGGTGATTTGAACTGTGGGGCCCTGGCTCAATAGATTTCAAAGGAAAATAATTTTTGTATGTTGCCTACAGATTGTTCTTGTGATATTTTGTGAATGAGTGTAGCTTTTTTTTGCCCTTGTCCGAAGAATCTGTCTGAGGCTAAGATGAAGAGGCTTAGATTAATCGCATTGGCAAAGGAAATCTACAAACATTTTAATATAGGCTCTGTCTCATGTTTCAGTCTTATGAAAAGTGTTTTGATCAAATGTAACAAGTTGAGAAAGGAAAAATACAAAACTTATGATTTAAGGATTAAAGGGACAGTAGGAGGTGGATTGGAACTAAATCCTATGTTCAAGGAGATAAACAGATTAAAGATATTAAATGGAATTAAGGTAATGGTCACCTTGGGGCAAGATCTCACTCAGCTAAGCTTCCATCTTGTGAAAAGGATGTTCCCCAAGAAGCATCACCACCTATTCTAAATTTACAATGTGCTTGTATGAGGCATAGCCATGTTTATAAAGATCTTATGATAAGGAATTAAAGAAAAGCTTAGATCTAAGCATGGTGGTACACACCTTTAATCCCAGCATCCAGGAGACAGAGGCATTCAGATCTGTGAGTTCAAGCCTGGTCTACAGACCAAGTTCCAGAACAGCCAAGTGTAGGCAGTGAAGGAACCATTGAAAACAGAAAGCTGGTAAAACTGTAAGCCAGGCCAAATTAAATGTTTGCTTTTATAAGAGTTGCCTTTGTCATGGTGTCTTTTCACAGCCATGGAAACCCTAACTAAGACAGAAGTTGATACCAGGAGTAGGCTATGGCTGTGACATACCTGACCATGTTTTAGGAAGTATTTCGGAAGGACTTTGGAACTAGTTGCTAGAAAATCCATTGAGTGTTGAGACCTCAGTGGGATGTTCTATAGAATCTTGGAAGAAAGGAATGTTGAGAGCAGTGCAGAAGATGGAGACCTCACTTATGAAATTTCAGAAGAAAAATTAAAAAATCTATTAAAGCTGTTGCTATTTTGATTTAAGACTCTGTGGTTCTAGTTTGCTTGGGCTGAACAACAGCAATGATTAACACCAGAATTACTAAGGTGAAACTTTTATATTACTGGGACAGTTGATACTGGTTAGCTGGAGCTAAGAAATTGGCAATGATTATGAAGAGACCAGCATCACAGAGGTGAAATTTTCTGGGAAGTGTTTTCTGAAATCACAGAGAAGCTGTGTTCCAAAGACAACCAAGGTTATACCTCCTGTTGGCAGGCAGACTTGGTACTGTGTAAGAGTCGCCCAGGTGGTACTAGTTTTGAAAGCATGAAGGAGTCACAGAGAGCAGCTGGGGCTTGTCAGTCTGCTGCCATTTGTGAAATTGCAGCCTTAGTGTCAGTCGAAGGCCCAGGACAGAGGGGATCATGCAGAGAAGTTGAAGCCTGGTACCTGTGCTGGCTGGTTTTGTGTGTCAACTTGACACAAGCCGGAGTTATCACAGAAAAGGAGCCTCAGTGGTGGAAATGCCTTCATGAGACCCAGGTATAAGGCATTTTCTCAATTAGTGATCAAGGTGGGAGGACCCAGCCCATTGTGGGTGGTGCCATCCCTGGGCTGGTGGTCTTGGGTTCTATGAAAAAGCAAGTTGAGCAAGCCAGGGGAAGCAAGACAGTAAGAAACAAGCCTCCATGGCCTCTGTATCAGTTCCTGCTTCCTGACCTGCTTGAGTTCCAGTCCTGACTTCCTTGGGTGATGAAACAGCAACATGGAAGTAAGCTGAATAAACCCTTTCCTCCCCAACTTGCTTCTTCTTCTTCTTCTTCTTCTTCTTTTTTTTTTTTTTTTGGTTCTTTTTTTCCGGAGCTGGGGACCGAACCCAGGGCCTTGCGCTTCCTAGGCAAGCGCTCTACCATTGAGCTAAATCCCCACCCCTCCCAACTTGCTTCTTGGTCATGACGTTTTGTGCAGGAATAGAAACCCTGACTAAGACAGCACCATTAAGAGATGTCATGATAGGCTATTGGTGAAAGTGTAGCCCAGTGGCAGCAGAAGGCCCTAGCAGCTTTTTTGAGATGTCAGTACCATGGGATGATCACCAAGAACAGCAGTGGAGTGGGGCCAGGTAGAGCCTAGAAGACAAGCTATGGGCTACAGAAGGCAGAGCTGGAGAAGTAACCCGTGCCCTTTGGAGGAGTCCAGAAGATTGTGAGTGGCTCCTAGATATTGGACTGTTGGAATTTGATTTTGCTTTGCTTTGATTGCAACTGTGCCCTCATTTTTCTCTCTTGAAGTAAGAAAGTATTTTACTGGAGCCCACCATTAAGAGACTTTGACTTTTAAAAGAGATTGGGTATTTTACAGGAACTGAAATTTTAATGTGTTTCAATTTGTAAAGACTGTGGAATCTTAAAGTTATTTAGATCTTGGAGATGAACAAGAAAGTAAGGATTGTGATTTAACAGTGATGTGTTTGTGTGCCATATTGACAAGGGATCAGTTGTTCTGGATGGCTTTGTATGTCAACTTGGCACAGCTAGAGTCATCACAGAGAAAGGAGCCTCAGTTGAGGAAATGCCTCTATGACAACCATCTGTAGAGCATTTTCTCAATTAGTTATCAATGGGGGAGGGTCCAGCCCATTTTTGGTGGTACCATCCCTAGGCTGGTATCCCTGGGTTTTATAAGGAGACAGACCCAGTAAGCCAGGGGAAGCAAGCTGGTAAGCAGCATCGCCTCCATGGCCTCTACATCAACTCTTCCAGCCTTGCTTGAGTTCCTGTCCTGACTTCTGTTGGTGGTGAACAGCAATGTGGCAGTGTAAGCTGAATAAACCTTTCCTCCCCCACTTGCATTTCAGTCATGGTGTTTTATTACAGCAATTCTATCTAAGCCCTATCTAAAACAAAGCTGAATCCTAGTTTCGCTGGTAAATTCATAAGTAACTAGATTCAAAAGAATCAGATTATGAAACAATTTACCAAGGTTTTTTAAATGTGCATTTTATGAGCTACAGATTAAAAGAAAACAGAAACAAACCCAAACCCAAAATCAAAACAGCACAGCAGAAAGCATCTGCAGTAGATTCTACTAAATGTTAGAAAAAAACGTATCAGGAATGTGGATATAAAGCTCAAAAACCAATAAGGGTTAAAAAAAATCATGCTCACAGTGACTCAAAATTTTGGATAGAATCAAATGACAAAACTTAAGGTTCCATGGGCTAGAAGACACAGAGAGATACAATCAAGGCTAGACAATCTGTCAATGAGATTATAGTAGAAAAACCTTAAATCTAGTGAAAGAATACATATTTAAGCATATGAAATAATTAGAATATCAAGTACACATGATCAGAGAAGAAATTCTCTGTGATATAATGCAGTCAAGATGTAAACAAAACAAAACAAAACAAAACAAAACACACCAACGTGAAGAAACACTACCAAAAGTTTTAGGGAAAAATATCAACCAACCCACAGGTAGAAACGTTGTCACATTAGCCTTCCTTGTCCAGTTAGCCTCAGAGTCAGGAAAGCATGGAACAACAACGCCCTAGTAAGTAATTGCCAACTAAGACTGCAATACCCAGCAAAGGTGTATTTTAAAATCGATGGAGATATCTGAGGAGAAGGCTCGGAGATAAAGCTTTTAACTTGAAGACTTGGGTTGCACTCTACAGAACTCATGCAAATGCTGAACGGGCACTGTAGCTCCACTATTTTCCCTACACATGGAAGGTGCACACATGGTATCTACAGAACACATTGGCTAGCTATGTTAGGTGCATTGTTAGGCCCTTGGTTTAATAGAGAGAGACCCTGTCTCAATGAATACAGTAGGGAGGAATGGAGACCCAAAGTTGTGTCCACACATGGGAAAAACACATATGTATACATGGACCACACACATAAAAAACCTGATGGAGAATAGAGAAATTTCAAGACAAACATCACCATACCTACACTGCAAAAAACACTTAACAGAAAACTATAGACATGAGAGGAGAAAAATCCAAATCATGAGAACATAGGAAAGAGTAGGTTTTGTGAGAGGAGAAACTTAGTAAAGAATAAGACTGGAGTTCACCATTAATCCAGCTCAGCAACAGAGATATAGAATGGCTTTCTGGGTTAAGAAGCTGGATCCAGGGCTGGAGAGGTGGCTCAGCGGTTAAGAGCACTGACTGCTCTTCCAGAGGTCCTGCGTTCAATTCCCAGCAACTGCATGGTGGCTCACAACCATCTGTAATGGAATCTGATGCCCTCTTCTGGTAGCTACAGTGTATTCATATACATAAAATAAATAAATTAAAAAAAAAGTTGGATCCAACTAATCAGAACATGATTCCCTGATAAAGACACCACAGACTGAGAAATAAAGAATGGAAAACAAAAAAGAAACAAACAAACAACAACAAAAAGAATGGAAAACAATCTATCAGGTGAACAAAATCCCAAACAACCTGACATAGCTGTTCTGAACTCAGAGAAAGGAGATTTCAAACTAAAAATGTCAAAGAGATTTTTTAAAAAAAGGCCCCCATATTAACAAAGAGAACAGTTCTTAAGAATACGCCTCAATCGCAAATACATTCGAGCTAAACAGTGAGGGTCTCAATTTCATAAAACAAACCTTAATGGACATGAAAGGTGCTAGGTCCTATTACAATAAATAGACTACTCTTGGATTAAATGCCACATTGTTTCTTCTTAAAAATTGTTGCAATTATTTTTGTGTGATTGCTGCTGATGAAGTGGACTGAATAGGACAGAACAGGATATTTCATTGAGTTGGGATACAAAAATATTTTTAACAAACTGGGTGTGATCACCTGTAATCACAGAACTCGGGAGTCTGAGGTAGAAGGATTTAAAGAAGTTGGAGGCTAGCCTGGGCTATTGTGAGATACTGTCTCAAAAGAACTGATGATGATGATGATGACAACTATGATGATGATGATGATGATGATATAATTAAAAATAAATAATAAAAATGCTTATTTATCTGAGTTCAAATTCAGCTGGCATTCTGTACTCTTTTTTTTCTTTTAATAATTTATTTATTTTTATGTGCATTGGTGTTTTGCCTATGTGTATGTTTGTGTGAGGTTGTCAGATCCCCTAGAATTGGAGTTGTAGACAGATGTGAGCTGCCATGTGGGTGCTGGGAATTGAACCTGGATTTTCTGGAAGAGCAGCCAGTGCTCCCAACCTCTGAACCATCTCTTCAGCCCCAATATTAAATGCTTTGTTCACAAAATATGGCTACCCTACATGCAATATTTAGGAAGATTAAAAGATGAATTTCTGATGTATTGAGACAGCTTGAGGTTTTTAACAGGTTTTCAGGTGTTTACGGCATGCAGCCAAGCTTGAGAATTATTGTTGGCCTAGTGATGTTTAATTAGGCACCGTGACTAATGTCAGCCAGAAACGAGGGCATAGGGCCCAGCTAGTAAAGAAGACAAACAAGGCAAAGAGCCATGAAAACTGTGTCTGGACCACATATAAATGTGACCGCTGCCCTTTGCATGGCAGTGACAAAGTGGTGGATGAGAAGACACTGCATGGCAGGTACAATCATTAACCCCTGAATTTCCGAAACGCATTAGTGTTCCCCCTGCATCGTGTTGGTAGACGGAAGATCTTGTACTAGGCTTTCCACCTGCCCAGATTTTCAAGGACTGTCTCTGGTCTAGTTATTGTGGGCCCAGCCCACTCACTATGACTGACTTCTAGATTCTTGTTGAACAGGACACTTTCCTTCAAGCCCCAAATCCTCGGTGTACATCAAGGCCCTCAGCATTGCTGCATAGCTCTATGCTTCTTCTCAGATTGCTTGTTATCTCCTAGAACTCCCATGTTCAGACACATCCTACTGCTGAGTTATTTGGTATTTTGTGTTTCATAGTCTGGCTTCTGGGCATCTTGGTCTGGAATTGGCTCCAGGTTCATGGAAGGTGTATGGTTCTAGAGTTGGGAATACAGGGGTCTGGAGACTTTACCCAGAACTGCCTGTACCTGGCCTCTGATCAGTGAGGAGACATATGTCTCAGGGCATTTGCCTGACAGCATAGAAAGGCAAGCCAGGGAACTGCCAGAGACCCTGTCTTTGCAGTGTACATAGCAAGAACTTTTTAAGGTCTCCAAAGAGAAAATGGATTTACAAGTGGAAAGATAGTCCCTCAGACGCAAGGTACCATCCTAACAACCAGTGAGCTCTCAGAGGAGTGGAGCTGAGGTCCAGTGATGTTGTCATCACCTTGGTATGAAGATGAGTATGTGAGCCACAAATGGGGAAAGCTAAATAACGGCATGTCAAACTGTGGTTGTGCTCTAAAGAATGATGGTATATCTAGGAGTAATGAGTTCCCAACAACTGGATTTACCTTCAGATTTATGAAGAACTGGCCTATTCATAGGAGTAAAATTTCACAATGAGCACCTAATTAATGGCTTGGGCTTGTTGATATTTTTTATAACATCTGTTTTCTCAGTGAAGAGGTCCCTGATTTATTATAACTTTTAAAGATAAAATCTGGAATACATTTCGCCATTGAAATGATGTAATAAATAGTGACTATGCTTCAGGAGCTGGCTTAATCCAAAACATATCTGTGGTCTACTAGTTTTTCTATTTTATTGCCATAATTGAGGCTGGTGGCGCACAAATCACCTTGGTCTCTAGAACAAAAACTCTTCTTTCATTAGATACAATCAATCATCCAGGGAAGTCAAGGCAAGGACATTGCTTGCTGGCTGGCTTATGCTTGGTTAGGACTCTTATAGGCCAGGACCACCTGGCTAGGAGCAGGATCTCCCACTGTAGGCTGGATCCTTCTGCATCAATTTGTAATCAAAAGAATTCCCCCACCCTGACATGCCCACAGGCCAAAGTGACCTAAGGAATTCTTTAATTAAGTTTTTTTTTTTTAATCTCATAACTCTAGGGTATGTTAAGTTGACAATCACAGCTAACAAAGGCAATAGTTAAACTATTTTTCACTGAGTTGCTTGATTTTTCAACCAACCTAAGCATTTGGCACCAAATTTCAAAAGTTTCAAGGATCCAAACATAACAGAGAGGAGAAGTCACCACTGGGGAAACATACTCAGATGGAAATTCATATTTGACTTTGTCTAAGCATAAATTGGAAAAAAATCATCTGGCAAATTACAATGGAGAATATGAAAATTCTTTCGAAGATTCATGGGTGTGTCCACTGAGTGAAGGGGGAAATCCAAATCTTACCTATGTGCTAATCTTTTATTTTATTTCATTTATTCACTTATTTTTATGGAAATTCTGCTAAAGAACTGTCCATGGTCCTAGCCCTTATTGACCCCTCACAGAACAAATTTAAATCCAAGATTCAATAGAAGAATAGATAGTAAAACTTCACTCGGCATGCCTTCAATAAATCGTCCTTTAGGTTGAACTATAGACAGCTGCAATAAACCATTTCAAAAGTCTCAATTTTAAGAATAAGACTTTAGCTTTTATATTTAATGATCACAGGAAATCCAAGAGAATAAAAGCTAAATAAAAATTCAGACAAAGAAGCACACTCAAATACAGTTTTGAATAGTAAAGGTTCTTTTTTTTTTCTCTCCCAATTATTTTATACAGAGAACTGTGAAACACATACAAAAATCCACAGGAACTTGGAAAGGTTTCTCATTACCTGCCTGGAGGCAATTCACATGCTTCTTCACAAAGCTGCTATAAACTGACAAATATACAAGATGGATGGCATTGTAACACTGCTATTGTGAGGATGAAGAAAAAGATGAAATGAACCACATCCAAAGAGAGGAAAGTCAGCCAGAGAGATACCAAGCATCTGCAAGACTTTCAAAGGGGCTCTGATAAGAAACAAGACAGTGTTTGCATTAAATTTCCCTGGGTTGTTTGAATCTTTCTGCTATTAGCTATCTGTCATGATTTTGTTATACCAGAGCCACTGAGTGATATTTAAGGCAAGCAACACAGAATGTATTGCTCCATCGATGACAACTTAAATGACTTCTATTTAAAATAATCAGAACACTGATTTTTATGACATTGCTGGTTTCTTTTTCATTTAACATTAGGTGAGTAAGCAAGAGAGGGAAATTAAATGTCCATCAACAGATGCACGGATGGAGAAAATATGACATGTGCACACATTACATTTAATGGCATTGAATTACCATTTCAATCCCTACCCCCCACAGTGTATGCATGCATGTGTTCATGTGTGTCCATGCATGTGTAGAGGCTAGAAGTCTCCTCTTTTCCTCCATCACTTTCCGTCTTACTTTATGAGATAGGGTCTCTCACAGAACCTGGACCTCACTGACTAGGGAAGACTATTCGGTTAACCATGTCTGGCTCAATGTGTGAGGGCTTGGGACTGAACTCAGGTCTTTGCATTTATACTACAAATACTTTATCAACGGAATCATCTCCCCCATCCCATGAATCACATTTTAATTTTTCTGTGTGGGTGGGCACTCTTACCTGTGTATATCCATGTGTAAACTGGAGGTCAATAGCAGATATATTCCTCTATTGCATTTGATCTTACTTTTTTTTTTGATATAGAGTCTCTCATTAAATTTACAACTTACCATTTCATTTAATAGGCCAGCTAGCCCCTGAGAACCTCGTGGTTTTTTTTTTTTTTTTACCAGCACTGGAGTTACAGATGTATGCAGCTACTCTTGGCTTTTTATGTTCGACATCTACTTTACTAATGAGTCAACTTCCCAGTTTCTTATTTGTATTTCTTTAGATTTCAAAATAACTCTCAGGAAAGTGTAATTTGTTCAAAGTAATACAGTCCCATTTGTTAATGTCGGCAACAAATTATTTTTATACATTTTGTCTAAATATGCCTTTGCATCTTTTCTGTTTGACACACAGGGCTGGAGACAGCTTTGAATCTGTTCCTGGGAGTGTCCACTCTTCAAGCTCTTTTTAGCTCCTGACTTTCTGCCCACAGGGCTTCATAGATTCACCAGAGATAGATGCACATAGGCTGAGCAGAGAGACTAGAAAGGCTGCAAGAAAGAGATGAACAGACCCCATTCTGCTCTACATTGGGCATGGACGATAAATGGGCTGAAAAAGAAATTAGGGAAACAACACCTTTTACAATAGCCACAAATAATATAAAGTATTTTGGTGAAACTCTAACAAACAAGTGAAAGACTTAGATGACAAGAGCTTCACATTCCTGAAGAAAGAAATCAAGGAAAATATGAGAAAATGGAAAGATCTTTCATGCTCATGGATCAGCAGGATTAACATAGTAAAGATGGCCATCTTACCAAAAGCAATCTTCAGATTCAGTGCAATTCCCTTCACAATTCCAGCACAATTCTTCACAGATCTTGAAAGAACAATTCTCAACTTCATATGAGAAAACAAGCAAACCAACCAAAAGTCCTGTATAACAAAAGAACTTCCGGGTTTCCATCTGCACCCAGAGCTGACCCCATGACACAGCTCTCCATACCCAAATTCCACCCAGAGAGAGCAGGTCTCCCAAGAGTGCTGACATATAAGCTTACAGGAAGGACAAGCCACAGTCAGAGACAGCAAGACCAGCTAACACCAGAGATAACCAGATAGTGAAAGGCAAGTGCAAGAACCTAAGCAACAGAAACCAAGGCTACTTGGAATCATCAGAACTCAGTTCTCCCTCCACAGTAAGCCCTGGATACCCCAAAACACCAGAAAAACAAGACTCTGATTTAAAATCACATCTAATGATGATGATAGAGGACTTTAGGAAGGAAGTAAACAACTCCCTTCCACAGGTAAACCGGTGGAAGCCCTTAAAGAGAAAACACAAAAATCCCTTAAAGAATTACAGAGAAACACAACCAAACAGGTGAAGGAATTGAACAAAACCATCCAGGAAATAGAAACAATAAAGAAATCACAAAGGGAGACAACCCTGGAGATAGAAATCCTAGGACAGAGATCAGGAGACATAGACGCAAGCATCATCAACAGAATACAAGAGATAGAAGAGAGAATCTCAGGGCAGAAGATACCATAGAAATCATCGACACAATGGTCAAAATAAATGCAAGATGCAAAAAGCTGCTAACCCAAAACATCCAGGAAATCCAGGACACAATAAGACCAAACCTAAGGATAATAGGTATAGAAGAGAGTGAAGACTCCCAACTTAAAGGGCCAGTAAATACCTTTCACAAAATTATAGAAGAAAACTTTTCTAACCTAAAGAAAAGAGATGCCCACGAGCATACAAGAAGCCTACAGAACTCCAAATAGACTGGACCAGAAAAGAAATTCCTCTTGTCACATAATAGACAAAACACCAAATGCACAAAACAAAGAATATTAAAAGCAGTAAGGGAAAAAGGTAAAGTAACATATAAAGGCAGACCTATCAGAATTATACCAGATTTCTCACCAGAGACTATGAAAGCCAGAAGATCCTGGGCAGATGTCATACAGACCCTAAGAGAACACAAATGCCAGCCCAGGCTTCTATACCCAGCAAAACTCTCAATTAACATAGATGGAGAAACCAAGATATTCCATAACAAAACCAAATTTACACAATATCTTTCCACAAATCCAGCCCTGCAAAGGATAATAGATAGAAAACTTCAACACAAGGAGGAAAACTACACCCTACAAAAAGCAAGAAAGTAATCTTTCAACTAACCCAAAGAAGACAGCCACACAAACATAATTCCACTTCTAACAACAAAAATCACAGAAGCAATAATCATTATTCCTTAATATCTCTTAACATGGATGGACTCAATTCCCCAGTAAAAAGGCATAGTCTAACAGATTGGATACATAAACAGGACCCAGCATTTTGCTGCATACAGGAAACACACTTCAGGGACAAAGACAGACACTACCTCAGAGTAAAAGCCTGGAAAACAATTTTCCAAGCAAATGGTCTCAGGAAAGAAGCAGGAATAGCCATTCTAATATCAAATAAAATCGACTTTGACTTTCAACCAAAAGTTATTGAAAATGATAAGGAAGGACATGTCATACACATAAAAAAATCTACCAGGATGAACTCTCAATTCTGAACATCTATGCTCCAAATGCAAGGGCACCCACATTCATAAAAGAAACCTGACTAAGCATTACATATTGCACCTCACACAATAATAGTGGGAGACTTCAATACTCCACTCTCATCAATGGACATCGAAACAGAAACTAAACAGAGACATAGAGAAATTATCAGAAGTTATGAATCAAATGGATTTAATAGATATCTATAGAACATTTCATACTAAAATAAAAGAATATACCTTCTTTTTTCAGTACCACATGGTACCTTCTCCGAAATTGACCATATAATTAGTCACTAAACAGTCCTCAACAGATACAAGAAGATTGAAATAATCTCAAGCATCCTATCAGATCACCACAGACTAAGGCCGGTCTTCAACAACAATAAAAACAGCAGAAAGCCTGCATACACATGGAAGCTGAACAAAGCTCTTCTCAATGATAACTTGGTCAAGGAAGAAATAAAGAAAGAAATGAAAGACTTTTCAGTTTTTATACTCTTTACAGCTTAAAAGCTACTGAGATTAATTACACAGTAATTTGCATAATAGAAAACTTTAACAGAAACACATCTTATACAAAATGATCCTGGTGTTTCAAAGTGAGAGAGGAAAAGCTATTATTTTCAAATATTAATATAAACTATTTTCTTGCTATTATCTCTACCATTTTTAAATAAAAACATTTTATGTATCTTAAAAAAAGGAATATGAACCCCAAAAAAAAAAAAAAAAAAAAAAAACCTTCTAGAGGTTTCACAGTCCCTGACCTCAGGCTGTGCTACAGAACAATACTAATAAAAACTGCATGGTATTAGTATAGAAACAGATAGGTTTATCAATGGAATTGAATCAAAGACCCAGAAATAAGCCCACACACCTACAGACACTTGATTTTTGACAAAGAAGCCAAAACCATATAATAGAACAAAGAAATTCAACAAATATTGCTGGTCTAAGTGGATATCAGCATGTAGAAGGATGCAACTAAATTCATATCTCTCACCCTGCACAAAACTCAAGTCCATAAAAGACCTCAATGTAAACCTGGATATACTAAATCTAATATTAACAGAAAATGGGCAATAGCCTTGAACTCATTGATACAGGTGAAAACTTCCTGATTAAAACACCAATGGTTCAGGCTTTAAGATCAACAATTGATAAATGTGACCCCATAAAACTGAAAAGCTTCTGCAAGGCAAAGGACACTGTTAATAGGACAAAATGGCAGCCTACAGATCAGGAAGAATCTTCACTAACCCTATATTTGACAGAGGGCTAATATCCCAAATTTATAAAGAAATTAGAAACTAACAATCTAAATAACCCAATTAAAAATTGGGTACAGAGCTAAACAGAATTCTCAACAGTGGAATCTCTATTGGCTGAGAAGAACTTAAAGAAATGTTCAATATCCTTAGTCATCAGGAAATGCAAATCAAAACAACTCTGAGATTCTGTCTTACACCTGTTAGAATGCCAGGATCAAAAACCTAAGAGATAGCTCATGCTGTGAGGTTGTGGGGCAAGGGTAACTCTTATCCATTGCTGGTGGGAGCGCAAACTTGTACAACTATTTCAGAAATCAATTTGACAGCTCAGAAAACTGGGAATAGTTCTACCTCAAGATGCAGCTCTATCAACCTTGGGCATATACCCCCAGAATGCTGCACTATACCACAGGGACCCTTGTTCAACTAAGTTTGCAGCAGCTTTAATTATTTGTAATAGCCAGAAATTGGAAACAATCTAGATGTCCCTCAACTGAAGAGTGGATAAAGAAAGTGTGTATGTCTACACAATGAAAAACATGACATCGTGTTCCATGCCATTAGCTCCCCTTCCCCGATACTTAGACTGCCTGGTTGGGCCTCAGTAGGAGAGGATATGCCTAGACCTGCTGGTACTAACTAGATCCCCTAGGGTGGGGTGGTACCCAAGGGGGGCACCCCTTCTTCGAGGAGAAGGGGAAGGGGCAATGGGGGGGGAGGGATTTGTAAAGGTGGGACTGGGAAGAGAAGGGGAGGGGGGCTGTGATCAGGATGTGAAATGAATAAAAGTAAATCAATAAATAAAATGATATAATCATAATATTTCTTCTTTGGCCTGTTGATTACCTAAGTAAGAGAACCAGCTTTGTATATTTGGAACAAATTCTACTTGGTCATAAAATATAATTTCCTTCATGCATTGTTGGGCTTAACTTCTAAATTTTAAAGAATTTTAGCAGCCATGTTCTTCATGTTTATGTTGGCCCTGGGGATTGAACCCAGGCTGTCAGGCTTGTGCAGCAGGCACGCTACCCACTGAGCCCTCCCACCACCCAGTATTTCTTGTTTGTCTTGAATATCATTTGTTTTTCCTCAAACATGTTTAACATACCAATCATTTTTGTTTTGAAGGCTTTACTGGATGTTTCCAGAACCTGTTGGGCTGGGGCTGGTTCTGAAGCCAGCTTGTCTCTTCAGATGGTGCAGATTTTTAGCAGGTTCCCAGGGAGAAGCAGAACTCCCACAGTGAACAGATGTTAAAAGAGGATTTATTAGATCGGCTCACAGAATTCTGTCTGGGTAGCCTAACGAGTCTGTCTGAACGACAGAGAAGCCGAGAACTCCGTATCTTCTCATTAAATCAGGTTGGGTGCCTTAGCAGTCTTGACCTGGCACTGAAAACCCAGGGGATTCCCGGAGAGCTGCTGGTGGCCCTTAGTATGTATTGTAAGCCCATAGATGCTGGGTTCTAGCATTAGCCTGGGTGGCAGTAGTGGTGACAGCAAACAGGGTAGATGAACTTACTAGTGAGGCACAAAGACAAGCAGGCAAAACAAAACAAAACAAACAAACAAAAAGGTTTGTCCTATGCACTTCTTTTTTCGGGTCCCAGGAAGGCTCTGCCCACATTGGGAGCCTTTCTTTCCCAGGTTGAATAACCAGATGAAGAATATCCCTCCCAGCTACATCCACTGGCTTATCTCTTGGCTGCTTTCAGATTTAGCCAAGTTGACAACCAAGATTGACCATCACATCTGGCACCTGTTTCGTGGAAACTCAAGCACGAATATTGGTAAAAGGAACTGAAGGAAACAGGTGCTTAGTATGTGGCCTTGCATGGGCCTGGTTTGGAGCAAAGTCTAGTGCTTTATCCATCTGTAGCTAAAGCTCACACTCCCATGATGCCTTGCTTGTCTCTCCTTCTCTCTTTACTCTTCCCAAAGAACTACTTTTTTGGTTCTTTCCTGGAGCCAACTAGCATTAAAACAGAAACCTGTTGGTTGATGGTAAATTATGAGGGAAGGAAAACATTAATTTTACTTTTTTAAGTGGATTTGCTCTTGGATAAAATCTTCCTGTCCCTTCTTCTCTCCCATATGGTGAGATCTGAAGCCTGAAGGGGGATAGAGGTAGGCAAATAGTCCTCCCTTCAGGTAAGCTAATGCTCTTTTCTTCCAGGGACTAGGCTTGGGCTTTCAAAATAACTCTGGATAAATTCCAAAGTTCCTTTCCTCTCTTGTGGGCAGACATACAGTGTGTGCTTTCTTTGCCCTTCTCTGACAGCTGGCTGAGATTCCTGAAAGTAAAATCCATGCGAGGGAGGTGTCTTCCCACCTTCAGTCATGAGGGTTTTCACACCCTGCTCACCCCTGCATTCAGCCAGCAGCACTTCAGAGGAGTGGTGACAGACCTGTGGTTCACAGGTCTGCCCTTCCGCAAGGCTGCGTCGCAGCTACTCATCTTTCCAGGGGGATTGGCTCTGTGAAATAAATTCTCTCATATACTGGAGAAAAGTAATTTAGATATAACTCAGCCCTTTCATTTCTGTTTCTTTTCTCCCCTGTGTGTATGTGAATGTTTGTATATGTGTGAATGTAAATAGATGTGTTTGGGGTGTGTGATTATGTTTACTCATGCGTGTGGAGGTCGGAGGTCAATCTTCAGTCCCTTCCTAGGTTTCTCTCTACCTTAATTCCTGAGACAATTAGGCTAGGCTAACCAATCAGCAAGACCTCCAGGGATTCTTTTGTCTCTGTTTCCCTAGTGCTAGGATTACAGGCACATGCCACCATGCTCAGCTTTTCATACGGGTTCTAGGGATTTGAACTCAGGTCCTCATGCCTGCACAGGAAGTACTTTCCCAGTAGAACCACTCCCAAAGTCCTCAGTTTTTCCTTACTGTAAGGCTGGAGCACTATCTTCCAAGCTCTACATATTGCTGTGGCAACAACGACAGCAGGTACATTGTAGGAATTTAATTGTAAAATTTTAGAAACAAACATGCCACTTTGTCTAGCCATGGACTCATTGTCACTAGAACTTACTCTGTCAGACAAATGACTAGTTCTGACTGATATGGTTTAATCCTAATTTAGAAGTTCTGACATCCACTTATAACACAGGCTCATCTGGGAGGCCTAATTCCATTTATGCAAATTTTTGGCTGCTTCAAGCAATGGGACTCTGAAGCTGCCAAAATGCCTGTTTTGCATCTCCCCGTTGGATTTGATTGGTGCCTTTCTTGGCCAGCGCACATTGATAGGCAATTTAGTAGGACATTGGACAAATAACCCCCTTCAATGTTGCCTCTCAGGAGACTCCATGCAATGATCCTGTCTTTATTTAGACATTCTCTACTGACATTGCTGCCAGAGTTCTTGCCAAGGGAAATAGCAAGTAACCCTTTCTTTATCCCAGAAGCCAACACTACTTGTCTCTGTGGTACACATCATATGACCTTATTTGGAGATGAGAGATCAGGAGCTAAAGAGACATCCTAGTTGGCAGACAGATAGGGAGAGGTGCCATGGTGAGGCAATTAAGGTGGTGAATTTTCAAGAGGACCAGCTTCTTCCTTAGCCTCTTGACTTTAGACAAAAGCCTGGCAGCTTTTGTCTCCTACTAGTAGGCCCCCTGATGATGGACTGGCTCAACAAGCTTAAGGTTGGATGAAGACATGTCACTCAACAGTTCCAGGCCAATCCACCATCTTGGCTTTTTTCAAACTAGCCAACAATACATTAGGGGAGGAAAACTGTCCAGAGGCTAGAGAATCCCCATCCCTCATGAAGAGACTGGAGTTTTCCCCTGTGTTTCTGAAGCATGCACATTTTCTCACCCCCAATAAATGCCTTTCTTCAACTGGTGATTCTGTCTGTGGTGCGTGAGATTTCTCTGCTGCCCTGTAGTGTTTCCTATTTTTCCTGGCTTTTAATTCTTTAACTGGCAGAGAAAATGAACTTGATCAAGACCCCTAGGCTGTATCAGAGATTGGATTTGTTTTTTTCACTACACATTCTTAGTCCAACACAGGGCATAATTTTGTATTCTTCAGTTAGAGGGTAAATTTCACAGCAAAAATGACACTTGGCAAAGGTGAACTTAACAGAGGCTTAATAAGTGCGAACAGTATTTTTGAAAGAAAAAACAACAACCAAAAATAAAGTTTATATATTTAAAAACTTTTATACCCTTTATACCGTTTGTAGTTCTTGCACTTGGGAGGCCAAGGCTAGGCTAGGCTGCATAGATAAATAAAAACAAAACAGATTAAAGAAAATGTTCACTTTACATAACAAAAAGTTTATAAGCATCCATCAGGGTTATCTAGTAGACTTGATCTTATTTGCTCTGGAAGGCAATGTCTCTAGTTTTTGACCAAATTTTAAATTACACAGTAGCTGTATTCAAATTACTTTTTTTTTTTTAAGTTTCTAGGTTTTTTTTTTTTTGTTCTTTTTGATAGTCTTCCTGTCTACTGTGGCTTTGTCAAGAATGTCTTTGTGGTGGGCAGCATACTTATGGCTATATGAGGAAAGGGTCTTTTGACTTTTTGGCCTATATGGAGTTAGAAAACTAGGACTTTGGAGACAAATCTGGTCAGCTGTGTGTTGAAAAAAAAATCCAAACTACACTCTCATTTATGTCTTCATTCTATCCTTCCCACCCGTATACTTGAGTACATGTTTCTGTGGAGGCCAGGGGAGAAGCTCAGATTCATAATCAGGAATGCTCACTACCTAGGTCCTCATGCTTGAGAGGAAAGTACTTTTCCTACTGAGTCATCTCCCCAGCCTCTCATTCTTTCTTCTCATTGACTGTTCTGAGGCAGTTAGTAGCGTTCAGGACAAAGGTCCTAGTGTCCCCATTGGTTGCACATGGCAGTGGTCAGCTCAGTCTTATCTTCTTGAGTGTCTCTACTTTTCCTCCTGCCTCAGTCTCTTTGAATTCACTCCTGGAATTACACATTTTAATTGTGAGCCTATGCTTGTTTCTTGACACTTGAAAAAGTCATGATTTGAGGACAAGTTGATGGGATCAGGCAGATTCATGGTGAAGCTTAGCAAACACAAAGGAGGAGGTTGTCAGGAACAGAGATGGTCTCTCCTAGAAGCTGCCGGCACAAGGATCACAAAGGGAGCTATGGAATCATGAGGTGGGCAGGCATAGGGTGTTCACAGTATGCTTGATCTGTTTCCCTGGTGCTTCGGCTGCTATTATCTGAAGATCCAGGACATTCTGGATTTTGTAAATGTGAAGAAGGGTCAGGTAGAAAAGACTCATGTCTTTTTTAGTTCCTTTTTCCTAGGAAGGGTAAATGCTGTAGTTAATTGGTAGGATTCAAAAGGCAACTGTTTCCCTGGAGAACAAGGGAAGGTGAAGAGGGGAAAGAGAAAAGGGTTTTTCTCTACAGGACAGAGAACATTCTCTATAGACCTTTCAGCCTATGAGGGGTTCTCCTAGTTTCATTTGTGTGGCTTCGATAAGATACTCTGACACAAAGCAACTAAGGGGAGCAAGGATTTTAGCTCACAACTCCAGATAATAATTTAGCATTGCAGGGAAGTCAAGATGGCAGCAACTTGAAGCAGGTAATCAAAAGCAGAGAGATAAGAAATGCATGCATGCTTAGTGCTCAGCTTTCTTTATTTTTATACTCTAGAGCCTAAACCTAGTGAATGGCACCATCCATCTTTAGGGCATGTTCCCTGCCTCAGTTAAACTCACTTAAAGTCTCTCTTAGCCACACCCACAGGATGACCCAATTGAGGCTCTTCTAGGTCGTGCCAAGTTGACAGCTTAAATTAACCATTACAGATGGCTTCTCTCAGGGATATTTTCCATATCAAAGCTGGTGATTTATATCCATTGTTAATAAGCAAAGTCATTGTGTAGGACTGCATGGTTTGCAAAGCCTAATATATTCATTTTTTTTCCAGAGTGGAACATGAGGAAATGAAGACTGTAGCGGAAGTTGATGAGATGGTCTTATTCTCTAGGACAGGTAATGAACCTCTTTGTTTCTTAAGTAGAAGGAGGGAAATGATAGTAAAAAGTAGGGCAACCTCAGAGGTGGCTGACTTAAAAGGACTAGTGTGTGCAAAGCTAAGTTCTATTCAGGAGCAAACTATCGGTTCCATAGATTTAACACTTATATATTGTAAAAATATTACAATATCACACAAAGTTTGAAAATGAAAATTCTCATAGCACTCTATTAAAAAATCTATCTAGTTTTTGGGTATGAGTTCAGAAGAAAATCACATATCTATATGTATCTACTATCAATAGGGTTAGGGTTAGGGTTAATCCATGTATCTTCTTTTTTAAAAAAGAAAATAAGACAATCCTTCACTAGCTCCTCCCTTATCCTCTCCCTCCTTTTGTCCCTCCCTCTCTCTCTTTCCTTCCCCTCTTTTCCCCACCTCTCCCTCCATTCCCCACGTGTGTGTGTGTGTGTGTGTGTGTGTGTGTGTGTGTGTGTGTAGGTTCCCATTCTGATTACTCCTCTTGTCCCAAGTATGTGGCATTAGGCCTGTCCTTCATCATTATCTTCAGAAGAGCTCTTATCTCCTTGACCTATGGAACAACACAAGTGGGAGAGTTTGTAGAACATTCCCTACCATTAGTGAGACTAACAGTGCCAGCCCATTGTTGTCACCATGAAGACGCCTCAAAACTGAAATGGACATTTCTTCCCTTTTAGTAACATGCTTATGATGACTAGAGAATGAATTTCAAACTCATTTCCTAAAGGCTTTTCAGCCACATTCAGTGACTTAAGTGTGAATTCAGATTTCTTTGATTCCAACTTCCTCTGTACATAAAGCCATGCTTCTATAAAATTAGGATTTTATTCCAGATACTTTCCAGCTTAAACCCTTTTTTTCCCATTAAATTTTCTTGCACTGGTATGTGTGTTGAAATGAAATAATATCAAATCAACCACAATTCCTTGCACAGGAATTCCTTCCTCCACTGAGTCCCCAGATAATTGGAAGCCTCCACTAAGTACGTGGGTGAGGGTGAGCTAGGATTGGGAGAAGTACACATCCTGAATTTGAAATTCCGATCAAGAGGAAATCTTTTCTATGCGTGTTGTTGTGTATGACTTTCCATGGTGTACAGGCACACATGAGCACATATTTATGTGGAGGCCAGAGGAGGACCTTGGATGCCATCATTAGGAACACTGTCCACTTAGGTCCTTACAAGTACTTTTCCTACTGAACCATCTCTCCATCCTCTCCTTTTTTCTTCTCATTGGCTGTTCTCAGGCACTTAGTAGCTTTCAGGGCAAAGGTCCTAGAGGTTGAGCAGTCTATTGGCTGCACTTTGGTCAGCTCAGCCTCACCTCCTGTGTGTCTCTCCTTACCCTCCCACTTCACTCCCTTTGCCTTCAACCTTGTTTTAGTCAGGGTTTCTATTCCTGCACAAAACATCATGACCAAGAAGCAAGTTGGGAAGGAAAGGGTTTATTTAGCTTACACTTCCACTTTGCTGTTTGTCTCCAAAGGAAGTCAGGACTGGAACTCAAGCAGGTCAGGAAGCGGGAGCTGATGCAGAGGCCATGGAGGGATGTTACTTACTGGCTTGCTTCCCCTGGCTTGCTCAGATTGCTTTCTTATAGAACCCAAGACTACAAGCCCAGGGATGGTACCATCCACAATGTGCCCTCTCACCCTTGATCACTAACTGAGAAAATACCTTACAGCTGGATGTTGCGTAGGCACTTCCTCAAGGGAGGCTTCTTTCTCTGTGATAACTCCAGTTTGTGTCAAGTTGACACACAAAATCAGCCAGTACAATCCTGAAACTACACATTGTTAAGAAAGGGCTGCACATAAACCTTTGCCTTTCTATCTTCTGAGGAACCAGGGGTAAGACCTTGTAACTTCTCATTGGTGCCACAGCATATAAATAGAGACACGTTCTTAGAATCATTTTTGCAAAGGATCTTTTCAGGTATTGATCTGCAAAGTTCTTTGGGGGTGCTACTGAAATTATTATCACTAAATTCTCTAAACATGACTTCGTTCTTTTCTTCTCCAAAATTCCTGTGAACTCTGAGAATGAAGAACTCCAGATGCAACTTTATCTGTTTCCCCCTCTCATTTCACAGTCCATTAGTTCAGGCCAGGTTCCTCTCCTGGAGGAGTATGTGTATAATCTGACAGCCTCTAAATAAAAGAGGAGAAAGCAATCTTCTCAGATACAGAGGTCATCTGCCAGCAAAGCAAGGATGGTAGACGTGGAGAAGCCGAAGGGGTTTCAGCTATTTTTGTTCGTTTGTCTCAGAGGTAAATTTTCATGCATCAGTTCTGGTTGTGTTTTTTCAACTTTGCGGTACAGCTATGAATCGCCCACCAGTATGACAAGTGGAATAGACGTATGTAACTGGGAACTGTAAAAGGTGACACATGGCCTTCTCGGTTGCTGTAGGATACATTATGACACAATGTATTTTAATGCACTAGTTAGTTCACTGTTAGTACATTGTTGAGGATTTTTTTTGCATAAATACTTAATCAGGTACGTTTTCCTGCAGTTTTTATATAGTATTTTTTACCTCGGTTTCATAGAAGTTAACTTGGGTGCTGTGTGAATTTTTCTGGGGAGGTATGAGCAAACATCCATTCATCTTAGATCAGGCACCAATAGCAGGGCAAGAAATAGTTCCCCAAAGTCTGGATTGGTGAACCAATGAGTTTATTGGGGTTACATGGTGATACAGGGGTAGATGCATCACAGAAAGACTCATGAAAACTCAAGCGGCAGCTTGGCCACATATACAACCTTGGGGAGGTACCCAGGGAACACAATTCTAGTTCTTAGTACCTACAACAGGTGTCTTTAACTCCAGTTTTAGGGAATCCAGTATTGACTGGTTTCCATGGGTACTTGCATTCTTGCTGTGCACATAAAAATGAAGACAAGAAATGCTACAGATGTAAGGGCAGTGTCAGTAAAAACTTAACGAACCCTCAGTGAACTAGATTGTTGGGGGGAGGGCGGCAAGGGGGGGAGGATGGGGAGGGGAACACCCATAAAGAAGGGGGGGGATGTTTGCCCGGAAACCGGGAAAGGGAATAACACTAGAAATGTATATAAGAAATACTCAAGTTAATAAAAAAAACAAAAACAAAAACAAAAAAACAAAAAACTTAACTTCTGTGAAGTATGGTGATCAACTTGTTTGCAGCTATCTTGTCTAACATTGTCCAGATGGGTCAACAGTCCTGCCTTCTGGGGTAACTTCAGTTCTAGCTACACTGAAGTTTTGCCACTCTATAATGAGTTGCCTTTCATAGAAGCTTGTAATAATCTTGTGGGTTGTCTTTTTTTTTTTCTCTTTACTCTCTTAACAATTCCTCAGATCTGTCTTACTCATACTTCTTTCAAGATGTCTAAGGAACTCAATTCTTTCCCAGCCATAGATCAGTTATCTCCCGAGATGTACAGCCATTCCCATTCTCCTATTTCATGCCTTCTTGGCTCCACTGACGATAGGAATTGTGAATGCCAAATGGAAACTTGAAAACATTACACCACCACCAATTATTTCATCTTTTAGGATGTTTCTAATTCTTTCTGGAAGTAAAGGTTCCTAAAGCCTTTGATGAGTCTCTGAAGAGCCCTGCCTCTCTTGGTACTCAGTCTATAGACCAGGCTGGGCTCAAAAGCATAGATTCACCTGCCTCTTCTTGCAAAGTGCTGGGATATATATATATATCTTCTGTAGTGTATATCTGGTTGAAGGAACCTCAATCTATATATCTATATTCCCTTTTTATTATACCTTACACTTTGCCTTTTCCAGACTGTCCATGCCCTTTACCTCTTATCAACTATGAAAAATAGAAAAATATTTATCATTATTCTTGTTGTTATGTATATATATGTCTATATACGTAGCCACAGTAGCCACATGAACTTACATTTGTCAGACATGTTGATGTTTAGTGTCTTTCTCGATTTCTCCCAAATCATAATTTTTACAGATTTTGCTATATTTAGTAAGTTATAGAGCTCCAGGGAGACTCCTGTTTCTGCCTCCCCAGAACTAGAGTTTTGGGCATTATATCACAATGCTCCAGCTTTTTCCATGGGTGCTAAGGGTCAAACTCAGGCCCTCATGTTTGCATGACCAGCACTTTACCATCTGAACTGTCTTCCCAGCCATGAAAAATATCTGTTGTCATTATTTAATGTCTCCTGGCTTGGTATTGCTTGTATTATTAATGACACAATTTTAAGATCTTTCCAAAGTAGTCTTCCTATTCAGTTTCTAAGCTTTTGTTTCTGACATTCAATCTACAGCCTCTCTCACTTTTTTCTATCTGTGTACTCTTGTAGGAAATTGAGCTAGACCAGATCACAGAGGTGGATCTAAGTTCCAAGGGTGATGAATAGGATCAGAGAGTTGAGATAGCCCTCTGCTATCTTATCCTTGGAACAACATAACCTGGCCTCTCTTGTTCTTTCCTATGTTATCAGGTGTGTGGAAGTTCTTGGGCAGAAGTCCTGACTTTCCCTACTGAGCCCAACATTGTGACTTCTGTCTTGTCATCATCTTGAAGATCTTGTGTGCTTGCTACATCTGCCACATCCTCTCTCTCCGTATTCTCCAAACCAACATCACTTAGATACCAAGTTCCTCAGGACCAGGTGCCTGTACTTTGCTTCATTGCTTACTTATCGTTTTCTCCACACGGTAAGAACTGAATAAATACATTTCAAATAATAAACAACAAATTGCACAGGAATACCATCTTGTTAAATGTTTGAACATCCCACACTTGATAGCAGTGGAGGTAGAGTTTGGGTCACAATGTGGCAACTCATTTGTTTCTTCTTGCAGGTCTGGGCTCTGTGGACCCTGGTATCCTGGTCAACTAGACTTCTCATAAACACATATTTTCCAAGGTAGGACATGGATCCCCAGTAGCTAAAGAAATGAAAGAGAACTACAGAATAATTATGCTTAGAAGCTAATGGAAGGTAGATGAACATGGGCCAATGCCTTAGACATACTTGATTGACAACTCAAGTAGCTGAAATACTGGATGACGCCTAGAGATTCTTTACTCTCTTCCAAACCCATTTTATGTACTTGGTAATTTGCTTTTTGACCCACCATCTATTGTTTGTTGCCGTGAAACAATAGGATAGACAAAGTGGAGAGAGATAAAAATAGCAAATTTCAGTTGTTTTAATGATTTTGTTTTGATAAACGGCTTCCCACTGATCTGCCTTATTGAAAGCCATTTCCTTAAAAATCTCACACACTGGCCTGATAGCAATGGAGTGCAGCTTTTATTTATTTTTACTTTTGTCAAGATTAAAAAAAATCATAGCTTGAAGGAATTTGTAGTAACAAATGTGGATAATGATGGACAAAGAAAGTTGCTTTTAAAATTATCTCACAAATGAGACTTCAATAAAGGTTATTGAAAAAATATTAACCTGTGACTTTGTATTTGGGATTTTGTATTGAATTTGGTCTTAGGAATCAACATTCACTGCTTTAGAGTCTAGAAATTGTGGACCCTAATAAATTCTCAGGGCATCTTATATTATTGAATAATATAGCCAAAGAGGTTTCAGAAAAAATAAAAGGGATTAAAGATTCAGACAGCTGTTATTTCACAAATCCTTCATTGGAGGGGAAACATTGTCCTTCGGATTCTAAATGAGCAAGCAGTTATCAAGTGTGGCTGATAAAACTTGAAGTTTCCTAAAAGCCTAGGAAAGTGGGCAGGAGACCAAAAACGCTAGCTTTAGAGTGGCTATGTACTGTGAGGTGGTGAGACAGGAGGTATGTCGCTTCCCGTTCTGTTGTTAGAGTCAGTCATTTGTTTGAGGGTGTACAGGACATCCCCTCTCTGCCAGGACTGGAAGGAAGCTCTAAGCCCCTTGTCATGTTAAGATGTTTCACAATCTTTCTTTCTTCTTTTATGACATGTGATGTATGTGCATGCCACTCCCCCCATTGTGTGTGTGTGTCTGTGTATATGTGTGTGTGTGTGTCTGTGTTTGTGTGTGAGTGGTGTGTGTGTGTGTGTGTATGTGTGTGTGTCTGTGTGTGTGTCTGTGTGTATGTGTATGTGTGTATGTGTGTGTGTGAGTGGTGTGTGTGTGTCTGTGGTGGGTATGTGAGTGTGGGTGAGTGTGGGTGGTGTGGTGTGTGTGTGTCTGTGTGTGTGTGTGTGTGTGTGTGGGGGGTGTGTGTCTGTGTGTGTGTGTGTGTGTGTGTGTGGTCTGTGTGTGTGTGTGTGTGTGTGTAAGCCAAAGGTTGACATGGATGTCTCCTTGTTGCACACTGTGGTTTTTCACTGCATCTGGAGCATTGACTCAGCTAGACTGACTGACCAGTGAGCTCCAGGGAATCTTGTCTCTGCTTTTAACCTCAGCACTGGGTTGCAGGCACACATCATTGCACTTGGCATTTAACTGTGTGCTATGGGTCCGAGCTCGAGTCCTTATGCTGTGTGGCAGGCATTTCACCCCTTGAGTCATAGCCCTAGACCTGAAGATGATTCTTGAATCTCTTATTGCTTGCTACTCGTCTCCATAAAAATGATAGTTTATTTATCTTGCTGGTTTTGGTTTTAGAAGTTACTGAGACCGTTCAAACATAGTAGTTCAGAATTTTGTAGAGTCAAATTGGTAGCAGATACCTTTAATCATTGAGATGTTTTCCTGGCCCTGAAGTATCAAGTTGGAAATAATAATTAGTTATGTTTCCCCTCTCATATTAATTAAATACTACCACCAAATAAAGCTTTTAGCTTCTAGGGAACAATCACACATATAGTACTGGTGTCATAAATTTCTAAACACAAAGGACAAGCTGCCAGGAAATAATACAGTTTTAGGAGCAGTCATTTATACTCACCGGAATTGCAATAGAAATTAGATATCTAGAAATGCACTTATAAGCAAAATAGAACATTTTTGACAATAAGCCTATCACAGCATTATTTATGATGACCTCCAAGTGGAAATAATCTAAGTACCCATCAAAATGACACTAGAATAATTTTCAATACACGGAGAGTATGTTGGGGATATTCAGTTACACAGGATGACTTAGAGCAAAGTCCCCAAAGCCCTAGAACAGAACAAAAGATAGTATGAGTTCCTCATATAAAATATACCCGTTACTTCTTTGGAATTTTCAAGGGAGTTTTAAATGGCTTTGTGACTGTTTTGAGCTCAAGACATTTAAGGATGCAAAACAATTGTTTTGAAAGTTGAAAGGTTTCTCAGAAGAATACCATTGGGTACAGTGGAAATTTTCTCTCTCACATTCCTGCTAGGGAGGGAACCTCAAAAGACCATTTGGAGAATTCATATGAGTTGTCAGAGTACAGACCAGAATAAGAAGGGAGTGTCTGACCTCTGTCTGTGGAGATTAAAGACATGCAACAACAAAATAGAGAAAGAAAAGTTAAGTTTTATACAGTTTAGACAAGAGAGCAGACCTTTCCTACGTGCTTTAAGGATTAATTTAAGAATTTAATTGCACTTGGGGCTAGAGAGATGCACTTGGGAGCCATAGCTGCTCTTCCAGAAGTCCCAGGTTTGATTTCCAGCACTCACATGACACTTTACAACCATCTGTAACTCCAGTTCTGGGAATACAGCGTCTTCTTTTGGCCTCCTTGGGTACAAGACATGCACATGGTGCATACACCTAATGCAGGCAAAATACTTATACCTGTAAAAAGAAAAAACTCACTCGATAGACTATGGTTCATCTCTTGTTTGACAACTCTCATGGGTACAATGATCTCATGGGTATAACACAACTTTGTTGATGCAAATGGATGTTTCTCCTTTTTATATGGCTGAATAGTATTCTATCCTGTATACACACCACACGTTCTTTATCAAGTCATTTGTTGACAATTGGCTGTTTTCATCCCGTATCTTGACTGTTTTAATTAATGATGCAATGTGCATGGGGGTGCATGCATATTTTGAACATAATGATTTCATTTTCTTTGGTTATGTTCCCAGTAATAGCATTGCTGGATTACGTGAGAATTCTATTTTTAGACTTTTTTGGGGGGTGGGATCTCTAAATAATAGAGATAAAGATTAATTACCTCCCCACAGCAATGGACGGATTCTCTTTCCCTACATCTTCTTCAGCATTTATCCATCATCATTCTGACAACATTGCTCTAACAGAATGAGATAAAACTTTTAATCCTCTTGTTTCTGTCTTCCAAGGGATTGCTGGCACGCTTTGCCACATCTTAAATGTGCAGCACTGGGTCTCATTGGTTCTAGGCAAGTGCACCACATCCCTAGCCTGATATATTTGAACTTGCCAAGTACTTTAGACTTCAAATTCTAAACGAAAAATGTGATTTAAGATTTTTTTTTTTGGTTTGGAATGGTAGGTTGCTTCTTGTGATTTCTGAAAGATGAAATACATTAATGACTTTCACAGACATACACTGCTGAGAACTTTGGAGGTAGAATTCACATTTCAGAATGAAAGTATTTCTCTAGCTGTGTTGTTCGTGTTTTGAGGAGGGTTGTTTCAAAGAAATGAAACTTGTACTTTCTTCTTCTGCTGGCCCCACTGCTTTCTAATGCATACCAAGAAAGGGATTTTGTAGTGATCTCTGCTTCTTCAAACCTGAAACATTATTCTTTGATTTGTTATTGGAGTTAACTGAAAATAAGGCTTAAAATAATTATTATGCTTTTACAGATCTCAGAGTCAACTCCGTTTTGCCCTGAGGATTTTCTTTGTGAAATTAATAGCACCGATTTTTTTTTTTGGAGGAGTATATTTTGCCATGTGATCTTGTCTATTTCTGTTGTGTATGTTCTGTTATTTCTGTCTTTTAGAAAATCCAAGATTGTTGGCTTTAGTTCCGTTGAATAACCTAAATGGAAGTGCTGTGTTTACAGAAATTCAGCTCCCCCCTCTTTCTCTCTTTATGTTCGTGGTGCATGTGTTGTGTGGTTTGTGTATGTGTGCTATACGTGTGAGTGATAGCCTATGTGTACTACAACTAACATGTGGAAGTCAGAGGACAAGCTTGGATGTCAGTGTTTGACTTGACTTTTTAAGGTAGGGTCTCTTGTTGGCTGTTCATACTAGGCTCCTGACCTGCTGGAGGTTCTCCTGTCCCCATCTCTTCTCTCATTGTAGAACTGGGGTTATAGAATGAGCTACTGTGTTTAGCTTTAAAGACTGTGGACTTAAGCTCAGGCCTTCATGCTTTTTCAGCAAACTCTTTATCTATGGATTGACCTCAACCCTTGGTCATTTCTTTCTCTCTCTCTCTCTCTCTCTCTCTCTCTCTCTCTCTCTCTTTTTGTGGTTATTTTATATCAATAAAAAGACGCTTGCATATATTTTATAATTGTACAGAAGCAAAAGGTGTCTTCATAGTCCTGCTTAGTGCTTTTAGTTAATTTTTAAAAAGGAGACAGAAACACAGAGAACTAGTCAGAGAACTAACAATGAAAACAGAGGGAAAATTGGAGTTCAGCGGGACATAGAAGATACCAGAGGTACCTGGAAATACCTGATTTACAATTCTTCACTAGTTTCTCATTGATCTTACATTTGGTATTGCTAGTCATTTGTGCTTATTGACTTATGCCCATGTTTTCTTTCCTCTGTGACATACTTGGAAAATTACTGGTACAAATTACAGAGGCAGAATGTCTCTGAGAATACTGTAAAACTCTGTGGCCTACATGGAACCAGGCCCAATTGTCTTGTTACTGATTGCACAGTGTACTGATCCACTCGTCTGACCAAATTCACTTTTAAGTTAGCTCTCTAATAATGATGTTTCCCCGAAAATAAAGGAAAAAGAAATTTAAAAAGTGATGTGGAGATGACTCAAAGGGCAATGATCTTGTAGTGCTTGTCTCCAGGGTCCACATAGTGTATATGCAATCTCAGTGTCCTGAGGAGAGGACACATACGAGACTCTAGAAGCCCATATATCAACTTTCTTGGAGTACATAATGGCAAATAATCATCCAAGGTTGTTCTCAGGTCTCCACTTGAATACTCACATTTATACATACAAGTACACTGGAAAATATACATGAAAAACACAGAGAGAAGGGGGGGAGAGAGAGAGAGAGAGAGAGAGAGAGAGAGAGAGAGAGAGAGAGAGAGAAACAGAGGTGCAGCAGTATGTAGTACAAATTAATATAATAAATCATTGTCTTAGAGTATTTCTGTGAACAGACACCATGATCAATGCAAGTTTTATAAAGGACAACATTTAATTGGGGCTGGTTTACAGGTTCAGAGCTTCAGTCCATTATCATCAAGGTGGGAGCATGGCAACATCCAGGCAGGGATGGTGCAGGAGGAACTGAGTTCTACATCTTCACCTGATCCTTCACCTGTTCTACATCTTCACCTGTTCTTCAGCCAGGAACAGACTGAGACTCCCCAGGCAGCTAGGAGGAGGGTCTCCAAGCCCACCTCCACAGTGACACACTTCCTCCAACAAGGCCACACCTTCTAATAGTGCTGCTCCCTGGGCCAAGCATATGCAAACCATCACAGTCATCATTTCTTTATTTGGAGGAAGGGCATAGTAAATATATTTTTACCTTTTCTAGGTCAAAAGAAGTTCATTACCAGATACATATTAATAATGCAACAGAGAAGAGCAGGAAGTTGATTGACATTGTCCCCAGAATTTTGCCACACATAACATTGCTAGATAATACTTTGCAATTGTTTCTCAGGTCTGTGTTGTGATATACATATGTCACACTGATATTTGTACTGAGAATTCTGGTGCCTTTAAGAAACATAGAAATATAGCAATGAATATCCTAGTAAGAGCACCAGTGGAAGGGGAAGCCCTGGGTCCTGCTAAGAATGAACCCCCAGTGAACTAGACTGTCGGGGGAGGGCAGCAATGGGGGGAGGGGAGGGAACACCCATAAGGAAGGGGAGGGGGGAGGGGGATGTTTGCCCGGAAACCGGGAAAGGGAATAACACTCGAAATGTATATAAGAAATACTCAAGTTAATAAAAAAAATAAATAAAAAAAATAAAAAAAAAAGAAACATAGAAATATTATAAGAATATGTTTTTTGTTTAAACCCCAGGTGTGGGATATTGAGCTGCTTCAGATTGTCCCCAGCAGCTGACTATGATTTGCTTGGCGCTCTAGCAGGGCATGATTTTTCCAGCTGTAAGTTGGTTGCTGTTGGTTTTGTTTTGTTAAGCAGTTATGAGCAAAGGAGAAGGAGGAAGCGGTAGAGGAGGAGGAGGAGGAGGAGGAGAAGGAGGAGGAGGAGGAGGAGGAAGAGGAGGAGGGGGAGAAAGGAGGTGGAGGAGGAGGAAAGGAAGGAGGAGGACAAAAGGGAAGAAGAGGAGGAAGAAGAGGGAGAGGAGGGGGAATAAGAGGAAGAGGAGGAGGGAGAGGAGGAGGAGGAGGAAGATGATGATGATGATGAGGTGGTAGTGGTGTTGGGGTTCAGGGAGTCACCATTCACACCAAACAAACACTGATTTCAGTTAAGCAACGCACACCATAATGCTGATGTCTAGGTCCACAAGAAGGAAAAACCCAATTGTGGCATTAATCTGCTCTCAGAGTAGATTTTTTTTTTATAGGAAAAATCAGGTTCAAAAGCTTAAAGGGCAAGGAGGGGAGCAGTTGGCTTAGTAGGCAAAGTATTATCAGCTAACCTTTAGGCTGATTGATCTTGAGTAAGGTAAAGGGGGTGGTGGATGGGTGATGAACAGGGGAATTGAGATAATAGAGCATAAGTATTACAGCCATAACTTTGACTTATTAGTGGCATTCTTGAGTGTCACCCACAAAAACCACAGTGAGCTCATATGTAGGTGCAGGAAGGGCTTACCAGTGATCAGCTCTGACTGAAGCCATTTTAGATATAACAGTTCATATTGACCTTTGATTTGATGGGTCCTGTGTAAAGCTTTGTGGAATTTCTTAAGATTAGCAAACCTGATACAGAACATTCAGAACATATAGAACAAAACGGTATGTGTTCAGCATGTCCTTGAGCCAAGTCATTTCTCTGTGTCAATGACCGTGTCAGTGTTACAGCAACAACATGAAATAGCCGGCAGGCATGGAACAAAACGGCTACAGCTATGCTGGGGGCAAGGGGGAGTGTCAGACCATAACAGCAGCGGCAGCAGCAGCAGCAGCAGCAGCAGCAGGAGGAGGAGGAGGAGGAAGAGGAGGAAGAGGAGGAGGAGGAGGGAAGAAAGAAAGAAAGAAAGAAAGAAAGAAAGAAAGAAAGAAAGAAAGATTAGATATTCTGATGGTGAGGGTCAAACTTGCTTTAAGGAACTTGACAACACCCCTAATCAACTGGAAGTAGTCTAATGATAACATCAGAGTCTTTCCCCTCTATCCTTTTCTCTTCTACCCAGTGTTAGGAGGTTGAAAGGGTGTAAGAAAAGGGATAGGAGAAGTGTGGAAGAAAGAAGAACCCACAAAGAAGCAAAAAATACAGCTATGGATATTTTCTCTTTGTGACCAAAGACTTCACACTCTTATCCCTCAGAGCCTATGAAAAGAAAGAATCGGTATTTTCATGGTGTGATAGCTTTAATTGTCAGCAGGACATACATAGGGCCCTCTGGAAAGAGAGTCTCAGTGAGGAACTGTTTACATTGGGGTTTCCCCCATTGGCATGTCTATGGGGAATTACCTTAATTGGTTTATTGATGTGAGGAGACACAATCCTCAGTAGATGGAAACATTCCCTAGGTAGAGAGCCCTGCTTTGTATAAACATAGAAACTTGATCTGAGCATAATTAAGTAAAGCCCTCTTACACTTAACTTTCTCTGCTTTTGACTGTGGATGTGATGTATCTTAAGTTCCTGCCACTGTGGCTTCCCCGAGTAATGACTATAACCTGGGATGTGAGGTAAAAAATGAACCCTTTGTCTTTTTTTTTATTATTATTAACTTGAGTATTTCTTATATACATTTCGAAAGTGTTATTCCCTATCCCGGTTTCGGGCAAACATCCCCTCCCCCTCCCCTTCCTTATGGGTGTTCCCCTCCCAACCCCTCCCCCCCATTGCTGCCCTCTCCCCAACAGTCTAGTTCACTGGGGGTTCAGTCTTAGCAGGACCCAGGGCTTCCCCTTCCACTGGTGCTCTTACTAGGATATTCATTGCTACCTATGAGGTCAGAGTCCAGGGTCAGTCCATGTATAGTCTTTAGGTAGTGGCTTAGTCCCTGGAAGCTCTGGTTGGTTGGCATTGCTGTACATATGGGGTCTCGAGCTCCTTCAAGCTCTTCCAGTTCTTTCTCTGATTCCTTCAACAGGGTCCTGTTCTCAGTTCAGTGGTTTCCTGCTGGCATACGCCTCTGTATTTGCTGTATTCTGGCTGTGTCTCTCAGGAGCGATCTGCATTCACATTTTGATCATCCGTCTTGAGTTTCATTTGTTCTAGGCATCTAGGGTAATTCAAGCATTTGGGCTAATAGCCACTTATCAATGAGTACATACCATGTATGTCTTTCTGTGATTGGGTTAGCTCACTCAGGATGATAGTTTCCAGTTCAACCATTTGCCTATGAATTTCATAAAGTCATTGTTTTTGATAGCTGAGTAATATTCCATTGTGTAGATGTACCACATTTTCTGTATCCATTCCTCTGTTGAAGGGCATCTGGGTTCTTTCCAGCTTCTGGCTATTATAAATAAGGCTGCGATGAACATAGTGGAGCACGTGTCTTTTTTTATATGTTGGGGCATCTTTTGGGTATATGCCCAGGAGAGGTATAGCTGGATCCTCAGGCAGTTCAATGTCCAATTTTCTGAGGAACCTCCAGACTGATTTCCAGAATGGTTGTACCAGTCTGCAATCCCACCAACAATGGAGGAGTGTTCCCCTTTCTCCACATCCTCGCCAGCATTTGCTGTCACCTGAGTTTTTGATCTTAGCCATTCTCACTGGTGTGAGGTGAAATCTCAGGGTTGTTTTGATTTGCATTTCCCTTATGACTAACGATGTTGAACATTTCTTTAGGTGTTTCTCGGCCATTCGGCATTCCTCAGCTGTGAATTCTTTGTTTAGCTCTGAACCCCATTTTTTAATAGGGTTATTTGTCTCCCTGCTGTCTAACTTCTTGAGTTCTTTGTATATTTTGGATATAAGGCCTCTATCTGTTGTAGGATTGGTAAAGATCTTTTCCCAATCTGTTGGTTGCCGTTTTGTCCTAACCACAGTGTCCTTTGCCTTACAGAAGCTTTGCAGTTTTATGAGATCCCATTTGTCGATTCTTGATCTTAGAGCACAAGCCATTGGTGTTTTGTTCAGGAAATTTTTTCCAGTGCCCATGTGTTCCAAATGCTTCCCTAGTTTTTCTTCTATTAGTTTGAGTGTATCTGGTTTGATGTGGAGGTCCTTTATCCACTTGGACTTAAGCTTTGTACAGGGTGATAAGCATGGATCGATCTGCATTCTTCTACATGTTGACCTCCAGTTGAACCAGCACCATTTGCTGAAAATGCTATCTTTTTTCCATTGGATGGTTTTGGCTCCTTTGTCAAAAATCAAGTGCCCATAGGTGTGTGGGTTCATTTCTGGGTCTTCAATTCTGTACCATTGGTCTATCTGTCTGTCTCTGTACCAATACCATGCAGTTTTTATCACTATTGCTCTGTAATACTGCTTGAGTTCTGGGATAGTGATTCCCCCTGAAGTCCTTTTATTGTTGAGGATAGTTTTAGCTATCCTGGGTTTTTTGTTATTCCAGATGAATTTGCAAATTGTTCTGTCTAACTCTTTGAAGAATTGGATTGGTATTTTGATGGGGATTGCATTGAATCTGTAGATTGCTTTTGATTGAATGGCCATTTTTACTATATTAATCCTGCCAATCCATGAGCATGGGAGATCTTTCCATCTTCTGAGATCTTCTTCAATTTCTTTCTTCAGAGTCTTGAAGTTCTTATTGTACAGATCTTTCCCTTGCTTGGTTAAAGTCACACCGAGGTACTTTATATTATTTGGGTCTATTATGAAGGGTGTCGTTTCCCTAATTTCTTTCTCGGCTTGTTTCTCTTTTGTGTAGAGGAAGGCTACTGATTTATTTGAGCTAATTTTATACCCAGCCACTTTGCTGAAGTTGTTTATCAGCTTTAGTAGTTCTCTGGTGGAACTTTTGGGATCACTTAAATATACTATCATATTATCTGCAAATAGTGATATTTTGACTTCTTCTTTTTTCCGATCTGTATCCCTTGACCTCCTTTTTTTGTTGTCTGATTGCTCTGGCTAGAACTTCAAGAACTATATTGAATAAGTAGGGAGAGAGTGGGCAGCCTTGTCTAGTCCCTGATTTTAGTGGGATTGCTTCAAGTTTCTCTCCATTTAGTTTAATGTTAGCAACTGGTTTGCTGTATATGGTTTTTTACTATGTTTAGGTATGGGCCTTGAATTCCTATTCTTTCCAGGACTTTTATCATGAAGGGGTGTTGAATTTTGTCAAATGCTTTCTCAGCATCTAATGAAATGATCATGTGGTTTTGTTCTTTCAGTTTGTTTATATAATGGATCACGTTGATGGTTTTCCCAGATATTAAACCATCCCTGCATGCCTGGGATGAAGCCTACTTGATCATGGTGGATGATTGTTTTGATGTGCTCTTGGATTCGGTTTGCCAGAATTTTATTGAGTATTTTTGCATCGATATTCATAAGGGAGATTGGTCTGAAGTTCTCTTTCTTTGTTGGGTCTTTGTGTGGTTTAGGTATAAGAGTAATTGTGGCTTCATAGAAGGAATTCGGTAGTGCTCCATCTGTTTCAATTTTGTGGAATAGTTTGGATAATATTGGTATGAGGTCTTCTATGAAGGTCTGATAGAATTCTGCACTAAACCCGTCTGGACCTGGGCTCTTTTTGGTTGGGAGACCTTTAATGACTTCTTCTATTTCCTTAGGAGTTATGGGGTTGTTTAACTGGTTTATCTGTTCCTGATTGAACTTCGGTACCTGGTATCTGTCTAGGAAATTGTCCATTTCCTGTAGATTTTCAAGTTTTGTTGAATATAGGCTTTTATAGTAAGATCTGATGATTTTTTGAATTTCCTCTGAATCTGTAGTTATGTCTCCCTTTTCATTTCTGATTTTGTTAATTTGGACACACTCTCTGTGTCCTCTCATTAGTCTGGCTAAGGGTTTATCTATCTTGTTGATTTTCTCAAAGAACCAACTTTTGGTTCTGTTGATTCTTTCTATGGTCCTTTTTGTTTCTACTTGGTTGATTTCAGCTCTGAGTTTGATTATTTCCTGCCTTCTACTCCTCCTGGGTGTATTTGCTTCTTTTTGTTCTAGAGCTTTTAGGTGTGCTGTCAAGCTGCTGACATATGCTCTTTCCTGTTTCTTTCTGCAGGCACTCAGCGCTATGAGTTTTCCTCTTAGCACAGCTTTCATTGTGTCCCATAAGTTTGGGTATGTTGTACCTTCATTTTCATTAAATTCTAAAAAAGTTTTAATTTCTTTCTTTATTTCTTCCTTGACCAGGTTATCATTGAGTAGAGCATTGTTCAATTTCCACGTATATGTGGGCATTCTTCCCTTATTGTTATTGAAGACCAGTTTTAGGCCGTGGTGGTCTGATAGCACGCATGGGATTATTTCTATCTTTCTGTACCTGTTGAGGCCCGTTTTTTGACCAATTATATGGTCAATTTTGGAGAAAGTACCATGAGGAGCTGAGAAGAAGGTATATCCTTTTGCTTTAGGAGAGAATGTTCTATAAATATCTGTTAAGTCCATTTGGCTCATGACTTCTCTTAGTCTGTCTACGTCTCTGTTTAATTTCTGTTTCCATGATCTGTCCATTATGAGAGTGGGGTGTTGAAATCTCCTACTATTATTGTGTGAGGTGTAATGTGTGTTTTGAGCTTTAGTAAGGTTTCTTTTACGTATGTAGGTGCCCTTGTATTTGGGGCATAGATATTTAGGATTGAGAGTTCATCTTGGTGGATTTTTCCTTTGATGAATATGAAGTGTCCTTCCTTATCTTTTTTGATGACTTTTAGTTGAAAATTGATTTTATCTGATATTAGAATGGCTACTCCAGCTTGCTTCTTCTGACCATTTGCTTGGAAAGTTGTTTTCCAGCCGTTCACTCTGAGGTAGTGTCTGTCTTTGTCTCTGAGGTGTGTTTCCTGTAGGCAGCAGAATGCAGGGTCTTCGTTGCGTATCCAGTTTGTTAACCTATGTCTTTTTATTGGGGAGTTGAGGCCATTGATGTTGAGAGATATTAAGGAATAGTGATTATTGCTTCCGGTTGTATTCATATTTGGATGTGAGGTTATGTTTGTGTGCTTTTCTTCTCTTTGTTTTGTTGCCAAGACGATTAGTTTCTTGCTTCTTCTAGGGTATAGCTTGCCTCCTTATGTTGGGCTTTACCATTGATTATCCTTTTGTAGTGCTGGATTTGTAGAAAGATATTGTGTAAATTTGGTTTTGTCATGGAATATCTTGGTTTCTCCATCTATGTTAATTGAGAGTTTTGCAGGATACAGTAGCCTGGGCTGGCATTTGTGTTGTCTTAGGGTCTGTATGACATCAGTCCAGGATCTTCTGGCCTTCATAGTTTCTAAAAAAAGTCTGGTGTGATTCTGATAGGTCTGCCTTTATATGTTACTTGACCTTTTCCCTTACTGCTTTTAATATTCTTTCTTTATTTTGTGCGTTTGGTGTTTTGACTATTATGTGACGGGAGGTGTTTCATTTCTGGTCCAATCTATTTGGAGTTCTGTAGGCTTCTTGTATGCCTATGGGTATCTCTTTTTTTTTAGGTTAGGGAAGTTTTCTTCTATGATTTTGTTGAAGATATTTACTGGTCCTTTGAGCTGGGAGTCTTCATTTTCTTCTATACCTATTATCCTTAGGTTTGATCTTCTCATTGAGTCCTGGATTTTCTGTATGTTTTGGACCAGTAGCTTTTTCTGCTTTACATTATCTTTGACAGTTGAGTCAATGATTTCTATGGAATCTTCTGCTCCTGAGATTCTCTCTTCCATCTCTTGTATTCTGTTGGTGAAGCTTGTATCTACAGCTCCTTGTCTCTTCTTTTGGTTTTCTATATCCAGGGTTGTTTCCATGTGTTCTTTCTTGATTGCTTCTATTTCCATTTTTAATTCCTTCAACTGTTTGATTGTGTTTTCCTGGAATTCTTTCAGGGATTTTTGTGACTCCTCTCTATGGGCTTCTACTTGTTTATTTATGTTTTCCTGGAATTCTTTTAGGGATTTTTGTGACTCCTCTCTATGGGCTTCTACTTGTTTATTTATATTTTCCTGGAATTCTTTTAGGAATTTTTGCAATTCCTCTCTGTAGGCTTCTACTTGTTTATTTATGTTTTCCTGTGTTTCTCTAAGGGAGTTCTTCATGTCTTTCTTGAAGTCCTCCAACATCATGATCAAATATGATTTTGAAACTAGATCTTGCTTTTCTGGTATGTTTGGATATTCCGTGTTTGCTTTGGTGGGAGAATTGGGCTCTGATGATGCCATGTAGTCTTGGTTTCCGTTGCTTGGGTTCCTGCGCTTGCCTCTCGCCATCAGATTATCTCTAGTGTTACTTTGTTCTGCTATTTCTGACAGTGGCTAGACTGTCTTATAAGCCTGTGTTTCAGGAGTTCTGTAGACCTGTTTTCCTGTTTTCTTTCAGCCAGTTATGGGGACAGAGTGTTCTTCTTTCGGGCGTGTAGTTTTTCCTCTCTACAGGTCTTCAGCTGTTCCTGTGAGCCTGTGTCTTGAGTTCACCAGGCAAGTCGTTTGTAGCAGAAAAGTTGGTCTTACCTGTGGTCCCCAGGCTCAAGTTTGCTCGCGGGGTGTTGCCTATGAGTTCTCCGCGGCCTCAGCAACCAGGGAGATCTGCGCCGCCCTTTCCGGGAGGTTCCGTGCACCAGGGTTCCAGATAGCTTTTGTTTTCCTCTGGGATCAGTACTGTGTGCAGCGTGCAGTCTCTTCTGGTTTCCCAGGCGTGTCCGCCTCTCTGAAGGTTTAGCTCTCCCTCCCACGGGATTTGGGTGCAGCGAACTGTTTATTCGGTCGGTCCCTTCAGGTGCGGTGTCTCAGACGCAGTGGACCTGCTGCTCCTGGGCCCTCCTCTACGGGTACCCAGAGGCCGTATACAGTTTCCTCCTGGGCCAGGGATGTGGGCAGGGGTGGGCAGCGTTGGTGGTCTCCTCCACTCTGCTGCCTCAGGAGTGCCCGCCCGACCAGGCGGCGAGAACTCCCCTCCAGGGGGCCTGGGAGCAGAGAGCTGCTGAAGGCAGGGATCCTCCACTGGTCCGGGACTCTGGCCAAAAACCAACCCTTTGTCTTTTAAGTTGCTTTTTGTGAGGGGATTTTATCAGAGCAATGGAAATAGAACCAGGGCAATTGTGTTATATGACCTTACTGTGGGGACTGATTGAATCACTTAGTTTAAAACCAGAAAATTCTCCTCAGCTGGTGGGAGAAGGCAGGAAAGTTTAAACCATGAGCAGTTCTCCATGTGACAGATGGAGGGGTCTCCTAAGAAGAAACATGAGTGGCCTGAATGAGCAGAGAGACCTCTTCTGTCCATTAGCAGAGAAATGGGTCTCAGTCTTTTCGGGGGGGAAAAGAACTTTATCTAAGAGAGAAGAGTTTTGAAAAGGACCTTGATGTCCATGTATGTGAGTTAGCGTTTTGCCATTCTAGCAAGATACCTGAGGTACTGTCAAAGATCAAAGATTATTTTGGTTCACCATTTTGGAGATTTCAGTCCATGTGAAGGGCAACATAAACCCCATTTGTCTCCATTTAAGGACCAGGCCTGATTTCAAAAAAGGCCGTAGTTACCAGCTTCAGGAATAGACCACAAGTCCAAAAAACTAAGTCTTAAGACACCAGCTCTAGGAACAGACCATAAAATGTAGAACAAGATCATAAAACCCTCTCCCAAAGAACAGCCTGGAGATAACCACAAAAATGGGGAAATATCCTATCTCAGAATGGGCCATCCAGGCTGGGCAGCCCTATTTCAACATATGGCTAAACGTTCATGACATAGGAGTGCAGACCACTGATCACCTGTGACCCCTAGCAGCCGCCAATAAAATTTTAGATTGCCTCATCCTTCTAGAGAGTTTCCCCAGTTCCTTATAAGGGGGCCTGCATGCCTTTCTCTGGGGTCGCCACTTTAGAGAATGGTTGACCCCTGCATGCTGGTTGTTTCTGCAGAATAAACACTCTTGTTTTTGCATACTATCTGAGTCTGGGGTCTTCCTTCAGCGACTTTTGGACCCTCATACATGGTGCGTCTGTCCCATTTCTTTGAGTCAACTCGGAGGCAAGAAACCATGGCCAGAGCGCATAGTAGGGCAAACTACTTTTACCGTAAGCCTGGGATCAAAGAGAGAAGGATAATGGGGCCAGAATCTCACCAAACCCTTCCGGTACACATTTCTAATGGTTACTCGGACCTTGCTTGGTTTCCAGTTCACCAGTTTTCTGTCTGAAGAACTCAGACAAGACACTTGGAGCATGGGCTTAGAAGGCAGGTAGAGTTTATGACAAGATAAAGTGGAACACTGTCAAGGGGTGGGACTGAACAGTGGCAGTAGGACCATAGCCAGAATCACATTTTAAACAGGCTTTATACTGTGTCTTAAAATTCCCAGAGCAGTTAGCTTTCCTGAGATATGTTTTCTCATCCAGGTGACTGACAGGACCGTCCTGCTGCCTCTACCTCTGATTGCTGGAGTTACAGGGCATACTAGCATACCTAGTTTACAGAGTCCTAAGAATCAAACCAGGACTTTTCTTTTTTTCCCCATCTTTATTAACTTGAGTATTTCTTATTTACATTTCGATCGTTATTCCCTTTCCCGATTTCCGGGCCAACATCCCCCTAACCCCCCCCTCCCCTTCTCTATGGGTGTTCCCCTCCCCATCCTCCCCCCCTTACCACCCTCCCCCCAACAATCACGTTCACTGGGGGTTCAGTCTCCCCAGGACCAAGGGCTTCCCCTTCCACTGGTGCTCTTACTAGGCTGTTCATTGCTACCTATGAAGTTGGAGCCCAGGGTCAGTGCCTTAGTCCCTGGAAGCTCTAAACCAGGACTTTTCGAATGCTAGGTAAGCACTCTACCAACTGAGCTTCAACCCCAGATCAGACAGGAGAGTGACCAACGCTGGTGAGAATATCTTTTATTTGTTAGTCTTTTATCTTTATCTTTTACTTTCTTATAGGACGCCGAGGTTGCCAGGAGTCTGCGTTAATTTTTCACTTTTGAGGTAGGGAAAGACTTTAATGTGTAGGATTTTTTCCCCCTCCAGCCTGTAGTTTCTCTTAGAATGTGTCAAGCTAATTTTCTTAAGTCTGGATGGCTCATATTAAAAAAAAAATTACTTTTATCTTTTGAAACCCAAAATAGTTCTTACATTAAAATTTTTTCTTCCCTTTTAAGTCAGGTGTGGTAGGGTTTGGCTATAATCCCAGTATTTAAGAGAAAGAGGCAGGAGGGCCAGGGGTCAGGAGTTTAAGGCCATTTTCAGCTGCATCTTGAATGTGCTCGTTTGAATGTGCGTGAGGAGGCAGGAGGACTACCTTGGGTATCACTCTACCAGCATGGCCTTTTGTCTTTACCTCCTCTCGCTGGGATCACAACCTACACCGACTGAGGTATTCTGCCCCCAGCCCACACCTGAAGCTTGGTTCTTCAGCCTTTGTGTTTTGCCTTTCCACAGTCCTGCTGATCACACAGGGTTGGTTACAGTTATTCATTTGCTTTAGTAAATCTCATCCTTGTGGCTCCTCATCTTCTTCTGGGGCCTTCGGTGATCCTAGTTAGCCAGCTTCCCCGGGGGGGTCTTTCTTTTTTTACTCTTTGTATGAACTTGAGCCTTGACTCTGTCTGAGGTCCACCCACTTGGCTGTAGCTGTGCTGTTAGGTAAGGGATAGTGGTTTGGACCAAATAGAACCAGAGGTCAGATGACTGTCTTATAAGAAAGGTTTCTGTTTGGGGGATATTCTTAGTTTCCCCCTCTTTTTTTTATACATGTATCCTGTCCAGGGACAGGGTCTTTGTTTATAAAGGAGCTTAAGCCATTTTTGCTAAGAGGGAACTTTGCTTTTTGGCTATTGATATTTGCATCTGTACTGAGGTGCTCTTGTCTCTAGGGCAACCTGAGTTCTTAGGTTCTTGTTGCTATAGAGATCTGGCAATTTCTGTACCAAGGGATGGGAAAACTTTAAGCTGAACAATTATGATTGTCACAAATACACTAAATGGCATGTGGTAGTGGCTATGTGGGATGTCCGAGTGGGCCTGATTAAACTTACAGGCACAATAGTTCTCTTACAGCACTACAAAAATCACTTTCCACATTCACCATTCACCAGTCTCCCAACCACTTAATATTCTAATGCAATTGCATTACTATTAAAAGTTTATATTATAATGTCTGCTGACCTGGGGCTCTGAGCTTAGCCATGTTCTATTTTATGATTAATCTTTTAGTCATTTCCCTTTGTCTGGAAGTAAGGATTGACCATTTTAATGTATATTTCTGTTTTCTGTACTTATCACTAAAATTCAAAATTTTTCTTATTGTGACTTTTGTCTAAAAAACAACAAAATACAAAGGCATTCATGCACCTAACTTGTTTGGGAAGAGAATGTAGGAGCCATAATGAGAGAGCCCGCTGAGCCCATAAGAAGTCAATTTTAAAAAGGGCTCCCTTTGAAGTGTGCTCAATCCTGCTGAGACTTTATGAGCAGCTACATGGAATGCCTCACGACATTGTCCACTCACTGGCTACAGTTCACCATCTGAATTAGCTGTCCCTGGTTGGTCAGTGACACTCCAGCTTCACCTCGGTGGCGTGTGAGTGCAGGGCCGATGCCTTCCCATTTGCAGGCTGTGCCTGTACAGAAGTCACCAGACAGCTTTTGGGTTTGAAAGTAGGTTTTCACCATCTGCCTTTGAGGGAGATCAAGGAAGCAAATTCAAGCTGTTATTAGACTTGTACCGCTGTGCTTTATCCCGAGCACTCTTGCCTCCTCCCATCTGAATTCTTGGGTTCCCTAAACCTTCTCAGGTGAGGGGAAGGGCTTCAGTGCTACAACCACCTAATGGAGATCTTGGGTCAATAGGGAAATAGGTCACAGCTTCATGCCAAATTAACATCTGATCTAAACAAAACCCCCTCAACTCAGTATAGAATCGTTTTACTAGGGTGCATTTTGTCTGCCCTTTGTACATTTCTTTCTTTTTTTTTTTTTGTCATACCTGGGACTTCATATTCTTTAATTAATATCATTTCATTTCTACAGTGTTTTTTTTTTTTCTGTTAAACAAGTTTTTTTTTTTTTATTAACTTGAATATTTCTTATATACATTTTAGTGTTATTCCTTTCCTGGTTTCGGCAACATCCCCTCACCTCCCCTTCCTTATGGGTGTTCCCCTCCCCACCCCTCCCCCATTGCCGCCCGCCCCCCAACAGTCTAGTTCACTGGGGGTTCAGTCTTAGCAGGACCCAGGGCTTCCCCTTCCACTGGTGCTCTTACTAGGATATTCATTGCTACCTATGAGGTCAGAGTCCAGGGTCAGTCCATGTATAGTCTTTAGGTAGTGGCTTAGTCCCTGGAAGCTCTGGTTGGTTGGCATTGTTGTACATATGGGGTCTCAAGCCCCTTCAAGCTCTTCCAGTTCTTTCTCTGATTCCTTCAACGGGGGTCCTATTCTCAGTTCAGTGGTTTGCTGCTGACATTCGCCTCTGTATTTGCTGTATTCTGGCTGTGTCTCTCAGGAGCGATCTACACTTCTGCACTTCTTTGCTTCATCCATCTTGTCTAATTGGGTGGCTGTATATATATCAGCCACATGTGGGGCAGGCTCTGAATGGGTGTTCCTTCAGTCTCTGTTTTAATCTTTGCCTCTCTCTTCCCTGCCAAGGGTATTCTTGTTCCCCTTTTAAAGAAGGAGTGAAGCATTCACATTTTGATCATCCGTCTTGAGTTTCATTTGTTCTAGGCATCTAGGGTAATTCAGGCATTTGGGCTAACAGCCACTTATCAATGAGTGCATACCATGTATGTCTTTCTGTGATTGGGTTAGCTCACTCAGGATGATATTTTCCAGTTCCAAACCATTTGCCTATGAATTTCATAAAGTCATTGTTTTTTGATAGCTGAGTAATATTCCATTGTGTAGATGTACCACATTTTCTGTATCCATTCCTCTGTTGAAGGGCATCTGGGTTCTTTCCAGCTTCTGGCTATTATAAATAAGGCTGCGATGAACATAGTGGAGCACGTGTCTTTTTTTATATGTTGGGGCATCTTGTGGGTATATGCCCAAGAGAGGTATAGCTGGATCCTCAGGCAGTTTAATGTCCAATTTTCTGAGGAACCTCCAGACTGATTTCCAGAATGGTTGTACCAGTCTGCAATCCCACCAACAATGGAGGAGTGTTCCTCTTTCTCCCCATCCTCGCCAGCATTTGCTGTCACCTGAGTTTTTGATCTTAGCCATTCTCACTGGTGTGAGGTGAAATCTCAGGGTTGTTTTGATTTGCATTTCCCTGATGACTAAAGATGTTGAACATTTCTTTAGGTATTTCTCAGCCATTTGGCATTCCTCAGCTGTGAATTCTTTGTTTAGCTCTGAACCCCATTTTTTTTAATAGGTTATTTGTCTCCCCCTGCGGTCTAACTTTTTTGAGTTCTTTGTATATTTTGGATATAAGGCCTCTATCTGTTGTAGGATTGGTAAAGATCTTTTCCCAATCTGTTGGTTGCCGTTTTGTCCTAACCACAGTGTCCTTTGCCTTACAGAAGCTTTGCAGTTTTATGAGATCCCATTTGTCGATTCTTGATCTTAGAGCATAAGCCATTGGTGTTTTGTTCAGGAAATTTTTCCCAGTGCCCATGTGTTCCAGATGCTTCCCTAGTTTTTCTTCTATTAGTTTGAGTGTGTCTGGTTTGATGTGGAGGTCCTTGATCCACTTGGACTTAAGCTTTGTACAGGGTGATAAGCATGGATCGATCTGCATTCTTCTACATGTTGACCTCCAGTTGAACCAGCACCATTTGCTGAAAATGCTATCTTTTTTCCATTGGATGGATTTGGCTCCTTTGTCAAAATCAAGTGCCCATAGGTGTGTGGGTTCATTTCTGGGTCTTCAATTCTGTTCCATTGGTCTATCTGTCTGTCTCTGTACCAATACCATGCAGTTTTATCACTATTGCTCTGTAATACTGCTTGAGTTCAGGGATAGTGATTCCCCCTGAAGTCCTTTTTTTTATTGTTGAGGATAGTTTTAGCTATCCTGGGTTTTTGTTATTCCAGATGAATTTGCAAATTGTTCTGTCTAACTCTTTGAAGAATTGGATTGGTATTTTGATGGGGATTGCATTGAATCTGTAGACCGCTTTTTTTGGTAAAATGGCCATTTTACTATATTAATCCTGCCAATCCATGAGCATGGGAGATCTTTCCACCTTCTGAGGTCTTCTTCAATTTCTTTCTTCAGTGTCTTGAAGTTCTTATTGTACAGATCTTTTACTTGCTTGGTTAAAGTCACACCGAGGTACTTTATATTATTTGGGTCTATTATGAAGGGTGTCGTTTCCCTAATTTCGTTCTCGGCTTGTTTCTCTTTTGTGTAGAGGAAGGCTACTGATTTATTTGAGCTAATTTTATACCCAGCCACTTTGCTGAAGTTGTTTATCAGCTTTAGTAGTTCTCTGGTGGAACTTTTGGGAACACTTAAATATACTATCATATTATCTGCAAATAGTGATATTTTGACTTCTTCTTTTTTCGATCTGTATCCCCTTGACCTCCTTTTTGTTGTCTGATTGCTCTGGCTAGAACTTCAAGAACTATATTGAATAAGTAGGGAGAGAGGGCAGCCTTGTCTAGTCCCTGATTTTAGTGGGATTGCTTCAAGTTTCTCTCCATTTAGTTTAATGTTAGCAACTGGTTTGCTGTATATGGCTTTTACTATGTTTAGGTATGGGCCTTGAATTCCTATTCTTTCCAGGACTTTTATCATGAAGGGGTGTTGAATTTTGTCAAATGCTTTCTCAGCATCTAATGAAATGATCATGTGGTTTTGTTCTTTCAGTTTGTTTATATAATGGATCACGTTGATGGTTTTCCGTATATTAAACCATCCCTGCATGCCTGGGATGAAGCCTACTTGATCATGGTGGATGATTGTTTTGATGTGCTCTTGGATTCGGTTTGCCAGAATTTTATTGAGTATTTTTTTGCATTGATATTCATAAGGAGATTGGTCTGAAGTTCTCTTTCTTTGTTGGGTCTTTGTGTGGTTTTAGGTATAAGAGTAATTGTGGCTTCATAGAAGGAATTGGTAGTGCTCCATCTGTTTCAATTTGTGGAATAGTTTGGATAATATTGGTACGAGGTCTTCTATGAAGGTCTGATAGAATTCTGCACTAAACCCGTCTGGACCTGGGCTCTTTTTGGTTGGGAGACCTTTAATGACTTCTTCTATTTCCTTAGGAGTTATGGGGTTGTTTAACTGGTTTATCTGTTCCTGATTGAACTTCGGTACCTGGTATCTGTCTAGGAAATTGTCCATTTCCTGCAGATTTTCAAGTTTTGTTGAATATAGGCTTTTTATAGTAAGATCTGATGATTTTTGAATTTCCTCTGAATCTGTAGTTATGTCTCCTTTTCATTTCTGATTTTGTTAATTTGGACACACTCTCTGTGTCCTCTCGTTAGTCTGGCTAAGGGTTTATCTATCTTGTTGATTTTCTCAAAGAACCAACTTTTGGTTCTGTTGATTCTTTCTATGGTCCTTTTGTTTCTACTTGGTTGATTTCGGCTCTGAGTTTGATTATTCCCTGCCTTCTACTCCTCCTGGGTGTATTTGCTTCTTTTTGTTCTAGAGCTTTTAGGTGTGCTGTCAAGCTGCTGACATATGCTCTTTCCTGTTTCTTTCTGCAGGCACTCAGCGCTATGAGTTTTCCTCTTAGCACAGCTTTCATTGTGTCCCATAAGTTTGGGTATGTTGTACCTTCATTTTCATTAAATTCTAAAAAGTTTTAAATTTCTTTCTTTATTTCTTCCTTGACCAGGTTATCATTGAGTAGAGCATTGTTCAATTTCCACGTATATGTGGGCATTCTTCCCTTATTGTTATTGAAGACCAGTTTTAGGCCGTGGTGGTCTGATAGCACGCATGGGATTATTTCTATCTTTCTGTACCTGTTGAGGCCCGTTTTTTGACCAATTATATGGTCAATTTTGGAGAAAGTACCATGAGGAGCTGAGAAGAAGGTATATCCTTTTGCTTTAGGAGAGAATGTTCTATAAATATCTGTTAAGTCCATTTGGCTCATGACTTCTCTTAGTCTGTCTACGTCTCTGTTTAATTTCTGTTTCCATGATCTGTCCATTGATGAGAGTGGGGTGTTGAAATCTCCTACTATTATTGTGTGAGGTGCAATGTGTGTTTTGAGCTTTAGTAAGGTTTCTTTTACGTATGTAGGTGCCCTTGTATTTGGGGCATAGATATTTAGGATTGAGAGTTCATCTTGGTGGATTTTTCCTTTGATGAATATGAAGTGTCCTTCCTTATTTTTTTGATGACTTTTAGTTGAAAATTGATTTTATCTGATATTAGAATGGCTACTCCAGCTTGCTTCTTCTGACCATTTGCTTGGAAAATTGTTTTCCAGCCTTTCACTCTGAGGTAGTGTCTGTCTTTGTCTCTGAGGTGTGTTTCCTGTAGGCAGCAGAATGCAGGGTCCTCATTGCGTATCCAGTTTGTTAATCTATGTCTTTTTATTGGGGAGTTGAGGCCATTGATGTTGAGAGATATTAAGGAATAGTGATTATTGCTTCCGGTTGTATTCATATTTGGATGTGAGGTTATGTTTGTGTGCTTTTCTTCTCTTTGTTTTGTTGCCAAGACGATTAGTTTCTTGCTTCTTCTAGGGTATAGCTTGCCTCCTTATGTTGGGCTTTACCATTGATTATCCTTTGTAGTGCTGGATTTGTAGAAAGATATTGTGTAAATTTGGTTTTGTCATGGAATATCTTGGTTTCTCCATCTATGTTAATTGAGAGTTTTGCAGGATACAGTAGCCTGGGCTGGCATTTGTGTTGTCTTAGGGTCTGTATGACATGAGTCCAGGATCTTCTGGCCTTCATAGTTTCTGGCGAAACGTCTGGTGTGATTCTGATTGGTCTGCCTTTATATGTTACTTGACCTTTTTCCCTTACTGCTTTTAATATTCTTTCTTTATGTTGTGCGTTTGGTGTTTTGACTATTATGTGACGGGAGGTGTTTCTTTTCTGGTCCAATCTATTTGGAGTTCTGTAGGCTTCTTGTATGCCTATGGGTATCTCTTTTTTTAGGTTAGGGAAGTTTTCTTCTATGATTTTGTTGAAGATATTTACTGGTCCTTTGAGCTGGGAGTCTTCACTCTCTTCTATACCTATTATCCTTAGGTTTGATCTTCTCATTGAGTCCTGGATTTCCTGTATGTTTTGGACCAGTAGCTTTTTCTGCTTTACATTATCTTTGACAGTTGAGTCAATGATTTCTATGGAATCTTCTGCTCCTGAGATTCTCTCTTCCATCTCTTGTATTCTGTTGGTGAATCTTGTATCTACAGCTCCTTGTCTCTTCTTTTGGTTTTCTATATCCAGGGTTATTTCCATGTGTTCTTTCTTGATTGCTTCTATTTCCATTTTTAATTCCTTCAACTGTTTGATTGTGTTTTCCTGGAATTCTTTCAGGGATTTTTGCGATTCCTCTCTGTAGGCTTCTACTTGTTTATTAATGTTTTCCTGTGTTTCTCTAAGGGAGTTCTTCACGTCTTTCTTGAAGTCCTCCAGCATCATGATCAAATATGATTTTGAAACTAGATCTTGCTTTTCTGGTGTGTTTGGATATTCCATGCTTGTTTTGGTGGGAGAATTGGGCTCCGATGATGCCATGTAGTCTTGGTTTCTGTTGCTTGTGTTCCTGCGCTTGCCTCTCGCCATCAGATTATCTCTAGTGTTACTTTGTTCTGCTAATTCTGACAGTGGCTAGACTGTCCTATAAGCCTGTGTGTCAGGAGTGCTGTAGACCTGTTTTACTGTTTTCTTTCAGCCAGTTATGGGGACAGAGTGTTCTGCTTTTTTTGTGTGTAGTTTTGCCCTCTACAGGTCTTCAGCTGTTCCTGTGGGCCTGTGTCTTGAGTTCACCAGGCAGGTCACTCAGCAGAAAAGTTGGTCTTACCTGTGGTCCCGAGGCTCAAGTTCGGCTCGCTGGGTGCTGCCCACGGGCTCTCCGTGGCAGCAGCGACCAGGAAGATCTGCGCCGCCCCTTCCGGGAGCCTCCGTGCACCAGGGTTCCAGATGGATTCTGGTGCTTTCCTCTGGAATCAGTAATGTGTGCAGAGAGCAGTCTCTTCTGGTTTCGCAGGCGTGTCTGCCTCTCTGAAGGTTTAGCTCTCCCTCCCACGGGATTTGAGTGCAGAGAACTGTTTATCCGGTCTGGTCTGTTTCCTTCAGGTTCCGGCGGTGTCTCAGGCAGGGCTCCTGCTGTTCCTGGGCCCTCCCCCACAGGAACCCAGAGGCCTTGTACAGTTTCCTCCTGGGCCAGGGATGTGGGCAGGGGTGGGCAGTGTTGGTGGTCTCTTCCGCTCTGCAGCCTCAGGAGTGCCCACCTGACCAGGCGGTGAGGTCTCTCTCCCACGGGTTTTGGGAGCAGAGAGTTGCTGGGCGGGATCCGGGTGTGGGACTTCCGTAAACACAGGGCGTGCCCGGTCCTAGAGGAATTCTGCCTCCGTGTGTCCCGAGATCACCAGGCCGCTTTCTTGCAGCAGAAAAGTTGGTCTTACCTGTGGTCCCGAGGCTCAAGTTCGCTCGCGGGGTGCTGCCTCCGGGCTCTCTGCGGTGGCAGCAACCGGGAAGATCTGCGCCGCCTCTTCCTTCTACAGTGTTTTTAAAGACTTTTTAAAAAAGTGTAGTCTAGAAGAGGGCTATTTTGGAGCTGCAGTTATAGATAGCTGTGAGCTTCTCTGCAGAAGTACATGCTCTTAACCACTGAGCCATCTTTTTTACAGGGTTTTAAAAGACTTATTCTGTACGTTTTGCCTGTGTCCTTTCTACCTTTTGTATCTCTCTCAATCAAATGATGCTTGAGTGTCTGGCCATTCAACTCCTTTCTCTGAGCCCAGACACTCTCGCTTCAAACAAGCACAGGAAATTTCTTTTTGTTCTTGCTTAAGGACCAAGTATTTGGAATGGAGGCCAGGGAGGCACGTTCTACAGGGAAAGTCTTTTAAGAAACTGTTTACTGGCATAAAAATCTTATATTCTGTGGGACTTACCACTTGAAGTGAAGAATATTTTAATACATTCATGGAGTTTTGAAACCATCATTACTCTCTAGTTTCAGAAGTATTATCAGCTTCCTTAAACACAACTTATTCCTGTTAGTAGTCACTGACTACCCATCATCCATCTTCCCCAACTGCTCCCTCCTCTGTAGCCATGAGTAACCACTTACTACCTGCTTCTATTCCAATTTCAAGTAAATGGCATTATAAATTACATGATCCTTTGCTATTGGATTCTCTTACTTATATATATATATATATTTAATTTTATTTATTTAATGTATGAGTGCTCTGCTGCATGAACACCTGTAGGCCAGAAGAGAGCATTAGATCCCTTTACAGCTGGTTGTGAGCCACTCTTTGGTTGCTGGGATTTGAAATCAGGATCTCTGGAAGAGCAGCCAGTGCTCTTAAGTGCTGAGCCATCTCCCCAACCCCTGCTTAGATGTTTTTAAATTCATCCATGATGTATCATCTATTGGTATTTAATTCCTACTGAAGGCTAAAATATTTTCCAGTTAAACATACTACATTTGCCTGCTATTGGTTTTAGGATATTTGGGCTATTCTAAAAAATTCTGGGACAAATATTCCTATATACTGCCTTTGTGAGTGAGCATGTTTCAGTTTTCTTGAGTATATATTGAATAATTGAACCTTGGGTAAATTGGCGCTTAAGTTTTTGAAACACTTGTTTTTCACAGTTGTTGAACTATTCTGCATTCCAAGCAGGAGCACATAAGAGTTTGTTTTTTAGCCACACCCTCGCCAATGCTCATCACTGTCATTTAAAAAAAAAAGATAACCATCCAAGCTGATGCAATTTTAATTTGAATTTGCATAATGACTAATGATGCAGAGCCCATTTCCATGTGCTTGTTGGACATCTGTACATTTCTTTGGAGAAGTACCTTTTAAAAATCCTTTGCCTACAATCTGTTTGTATTGTTTGACTGATTGCTACTGCAGTGGAAGACTTCATTATGTTCTGGAGACCAAACCCTTATTGGGCATATGTTATACAAGCACTCTATCCCATTCTGCAGATTTTGCCTTAAAAGTTTTTTTTTTTTTTAAGATTTATGTCTATGTGAGTATATGCACATGAGTGCAGTTACCCTGTAGTACAGAAAAGGGCAGTCAAATCAGGGAGATGTTACAGGTGGTCAGGAGGTAGGAAATGAATTCCAATCCTCTGCAAGAGAAGGATGGGCATTTAACTGCTGAGCCATTTCTCCAGCCTTGTTTTTGTCCTTTTGATGGAATCATTTTTAGCACCAAAGTTTTAAGTTTTGAACATATATGTTCTATTACTTCTTTAATTGTTCATACACTTGGTATTATAGCTTAAAATATTTTTCTTGTACATTGCTAGAGAAATGTACAACCTCTATGTATGTCAAGATAGAGGTACTTAAAGAACTAGAAATAGATTTACCATGTGACCCAGATATGGCACTCCTGGGTATTCATGAAAGGTCTCCAAGTCAACATATCATACAGATAATTTGCACCTCAATGTTTACTGTGGCAATGATCGCAGTAGCTAAGTTACAGGTCCAACCTAGCTGTCTAATAGATAAGAATGTTTTGGATATATACACAATGTAATGCTTTTTAACCATAAATAAGAATAACTTTAGGTCATTCATGAGTGCAACTGGAGATAATCATCCTGAATGAATCCAGATTCAGAGAGAAATATGTTTCCTCTCATTTCTGTTTCCTATAATCATATAATCAGATCTTATAGCCTTTAATAGGATGTCTTTGCTGTGTATTTTTGACATTTTGACAGTAATATGTCCTGGAGAAGTTCTTCTTTGGTTGTGTCTACTTGGGGTCCTAAATGCCTTCTGGGGATGAATGTCTCTCTGTCTATAGGGGTATTTTCTGGTACAACTTTATGAATAAAGACTCTGTGCCTTCAGTTTTTATTTCAGCCCCTTCAGTTACATGGATTTTGGGGTTTTGTGTGTTAATGGAATTCCCGGGCTCTTGGCCATGCTCTTAATTATCTACTTCTATTTGAATGAAATAACTCACCAACCTGTTCTGCCCCTCCGGTGATCTTTCTTCTATCTGCTTGAGTTTATTGATGATTTCTTTTTACTGTGGTGAGCCCCCCCCCAGGACTTTTTTCGTTTTTAATATTTCCATTAAAAATCTTTTTTTTTTCATCCTGCTAACTTTGCAGGTTTGGGGTTGAACTCACTTGCATGTTTATTTCCCCTCTCAGGACTAGGATCATTTTACAAGAGAATGTCTGGTATCTTCATCTGGCTTTTCTCTCATTTCAGTGTCCTGAGGTCATAGCCAAGGAGATACACTCTTTTGGAGAAGTCATGTTGGCTTGTTTTTTCGTGTTGTTTGTATCTGTGTTGTGATTTGTGCACCTGCTGGTTTGGAACTGTTTTAGTTTTCTTGAGCAGTGTACTCTTGAAATCTCACCCCTCACCCCATACTAGTTATCAAAGAGGATACAAACCACTATAAAAGCAACAGACCATACAAGACGTAGAAACACAAGCATAATTGATTACAGTTCCCCAATGACTAGAAGAGTACAGCAACCGTAGAATGGTTGGGCAAGTGTGGAAGCAAATGTCTGAGCTAAAGGGAGGAGGCAAAGGGCAGAAAAAGAGAAATGATGTTAAATGAAAGACAGGTGAGGAAAGGAGAAGACCTGAATTGAGAAAAGGAGAAATGAGCAAAAGGTTAGAAAGAATGAAAAAACAGAGAAAGTAAAAACTACTTCTCAAGATTAAGAGTTTAAACACATTTGGATAAATTTACAAAGAAAACCATAAGAGTTTTTTCTTTTTCTTTCTTTCTTTTTTTTTTTAAAATCCACTAGATTGGGGCTGGAGGGACGGCTGTTATTAAGAGCAACTCCTGTTTTCCCAGAGGATCCAAGTTTGGTTCCCACCGCTCACTTCTGGCTGCTTACAACTACAATACGCACATGCACATAAACACACATAGAAATAAATAAAAGAAATCTGGGGCTGTGGGGATGGCTTAGCTGTTAAGCGTGTGTTACTGCTCTCTTGCAGGGGACCTGAGCTTGGGTTACAGCACCCACATCAGGTGACTTATAACTGCCTGTAACTCCAGCTCCAAGGGAATCCAATGCCTCTGACCTCCAAGGGCACCTATACTCATATTCACATACTCACACATAGACACACAAAAACACACAATTTAAAGAATAATAAATGTTAGCAAAATAAATCTTTACTACTTGATGTAGTGGTTGGGGAATAAAAGAAAACATAAGAGACAAAAAGAACAAAAATAAGCAAGTAAAAGAAAAATACCGGCCAATAGTGAAACAAGGAAGGTAAGTAATAGTGAAACAAGGAAGGTAAATAAAATCTGATGGCTATATGACATGGAACAGCAAATATATATATATATATATATATATGCACACACAATACACACATACACACATACATATATACACACATATACATACATATATTTATATATGTATACATATATATCATAAACTAAAATTCCACTAAACATATAGTACAAGGCAGGAAAGGAGGTCACAGAGTAAAAAAGAAGTGGGGTGAGGTCTGAGGTTATTGGTGGTATGTTCAGAGAGGTCCCATCGAACCTGTGGGCTTTTGTGTTGCCAACAGTGTACAATGCTGGCAGGTCTCTTTTGAACAAGTATCTGAGGGACATCTGCTGGTCACCGTTAGGTGTGCAGTCTGTGGACTGGGGAACTTTCCTTCACCCTTCTGAGCCTTCTTTCAGTTCTTTGCCCTGTGGCCTGGTTATTGTGTTAGCTAGAACCTGTCTCACAGGTGTAAGAAACAGTTGCTAATACTGAAGCCAGTGACTGTACTTTGAATACTTCCTGAGTATTACTGTGCCGGAGGTGTGTAACAGCAGGTGTCAGGCGCACTCCCGGCACTTTTCAGATGTTTTTCGGACTGTGCAGCAGAGAGTGACTGCAGTGGCTGCTTCCTGCTGGCCTTGGGTTTACAGCTATCAAACGCCTGGGTTATTCTCAGCTCCTGAGACCTGCTCGAAGCCACTGCGGAAGTGCTCCCTTTCCCTACAGACTTTTCTGTTAGAACCAAGCTTGCCACTCGAACCCTTTGGCTAGTCAATGTCTGGACTTCCTGTTTCTACAACTGCTTCTCCTTACTCAAGAGATGTGGCAGCTAAATTAAGGCTCCCTGACTTGTGGTGACTCTGCTCTCCAACCACCAGGATAGCTCAATTTTTAACAATAGATGGCACCTAAGTATCGGTTTCTGGGTTGAATAACTGACAAAATGGCATGTCTCCTACTGGTCGACCAGAGGAAGGATTGTCTCATGAGAACTGGAAAGTGAATCAAGGCTGGTAGGATGGTAGGGCTGTCTGTCATTCTGGATTTTGTTTTAGGAGTAGCTTCTGCTGTATGTATAAAACTGTGTCTGGCTCATGTCTCTGGCACTCATTTTTAAATGTTTGCACACTTCTCGTACCCTTTCACTTTGTGGAGTTCTTTGTCTTTTCTTTAGAATAACATCCATCTCTTATTCTGGTTTTGCAGCCTGTTCAGGTAGCACTGGCCACTAGTCCACCCCACCAATCTGTTGCTTATATTTGGGCAATTAATTTTGTAAGAATTGTTTTTTAATTGTAATTTTTACTATAGTTACTTTCCTGTAACACATTAACTATATTTTCCTACTCACATTTGTATATTTTGGACTTTTTAAATTTAGTTGTAAAGTCCGCTTAGAAGTTAAAAGTGTGCCTTTCATTTAGTGCCTCTTGTTTTTGTTCTTTCTTCTAACTTTTTTTATTGATTCTATGTGAATGTCACATTGTGCACCCCAATCCCACTCTTCTGCTCATCCCTCCACATCTGCCCTCTGCCCTTGCAACCTCCCCACAAAAGAGAACAAAACAGTTAAAAAAATAATCTCACCATGGAAGCTGTTGTGTGTCACAGTGCCTACCTACACAGCTTTACTTTCAAATGTCCATTGCAATGCCTCGTTCTTCTGGTTTGAGGTCTCTGGCTTCTGCTGCAGCTTTGGATCTTCAGGATCTTCATACTCTCCAGCAGTCATAGGTGGTGTAGATGTTGTGGTGGACCAACTCAAAGAGCTGGATCTGGGCTTGGGAGGGCTGAGTTGATAAGCTAGCCCTCCCTCCTGCGCCTAAGCCACCAGAGCCAGCTCTCCAGCTTTGACGAGACAAGGGGCGGGGCCTGCTCTCTCTCTCCCACACCAAGACCAGCTCTACTGTATTTCCCAGGAGAGATGCAGAGCCCGACTTTCCCGAATGCCGCAGTCAGTGAGGGGCAGAACCATCTCTGCACAGCCCTCAAACATCAACAAGGTTCCAGGCAACAGCCTAGACCAGGAACAATTGCATGACTTTTGGTGGTAACACGGACCACGAACAACCCAGACCCCTGCTGTTGCAGGGCCATTGACCCATACAGGGCCGATGGCAGCCTCAAGGGCCAGAACATCTCCATGGACTCAGGTTGAAGAGCAGGCTACTCCCACCAGGCTGTTCATCACCCTCTCATCTCCAGCTGCGTCTCTCTTCATAGCGTCAAACAGTTCAGTTCTTTCTCTTCCACCTCTTCCACCGCATACTTGCTTGTCCATTGTGGTGGTGCCTGCATGTGCCTCACGGCAGTGGGTAGGCCTCTGGGTGTTTTCTACTCTGCCCATGTTGTGGGTGGGGACCTCTTGGGTGTCTTTTGCTCCCTTTGTTTTTGTTCTTATATTCATGAAATCGTCAAATTTGATGTAAAAAGTTTTGCCAGTGTTCTCTTAATTTTATGTGATTACTGGGTGTCAGAACATCGCTTCTCGGCCTTTTATCATCGCTTTTTTTTTAGCCTAAGATTATGTTGTAGACATGGTGTCAGAATGCAGGTCTTTATGCATGTGTGACAGGCACTTTCTTGATTCAGCCATCCCCTTATCCCGCAATATGTCTGTTTTCTACAGACACCTGAATCACTGCCAGTGTAACCTCTCTTTCCCTCCCCTATGCCCCCGTCTCTCTGTCTCCCCTTCTCTTCTGACTCCACTGTGTAGTCAGAGTCAGGTGCACCTTTGATTTAAGATTCTCCTGCTCCTGAGTGTTGGGATTGCAGATGTACACTACACCATACCTGACTATGATATCTTTGAATTTAGTTTTTACCTTAAGGGTTTTTTTTTTTTTTTTTTCATCAGAGAAGCATCTGACAGTTTCAATCCACATTCATCTGTAGTTCGGATCTTTAATGTACCCGAAGGCCTTGTTTTGGTAATTTTTTTCTTGCCTTTTTGAGAGAGAGAGAGAGAGAGAGAGAGAGAGAGAGAGAGAGAGAGAGAGAGAGAGAGAGAGAGAGAATACTTATTTCCTGCTCAGCTGAAAAATTTTTAGGCACATCGTCTTCTTCTAAAGTTTTTTTTTCCAAATATTTTTGATTGAAATAGAATTTTATCACTTTCCTCTCCCATTCCTATCTAGCCCTCACAGTTATCCTACCTCAAGCCCTTTCCATGATCCCAAACTTTCAAGTTGATAGCCTTTTTATTTGATCATATTTTTACACACACACACACACACACACACACACACACACACTTACTTACATATATGTATACAAATACATATTTACACATATACACATAACCTGCTTAATCTGTTTTTGTTGTTTGTGTGTTTTGTGTATATATAGTTTTAAGGCTGGCCACTCTGCACTGAACAATCAAGAGTTAGTCATCCTTGAGAGAGGCTAATCCTCCTTATCCCTGTGGTCATTAGTTACCTCTAGTTCTTTGTCAAGGGGAGGGACCCTTCAAAAATTTCCCCATCATGTTAACATGTTAATATCTATTGTTCTGGTTTTGTTTATGCAAATCATATCGGATTTCCTGCTATTCTGGCTCTGGCAATCTTTTCATCCCCTCTTATACAATGTTTCCTTGAGCTACAGGTGCAAAGACTGTGATACAAATGTATCTGTTGGGGCTGTACTTCCCACAATCCACTGATCTTTTACTTGTGTCCATTTGTGTGTGTGTGTGTGTGTGTGTGTGTGTGTGTGTGTGTGTGTGTGTGTGTGAGTCTCCATTTGCTGTAAAGAGAAGCCTATTTAATGAGAGGTGGTGGCTACACTTATCAGTGGGTATAAAGATAAGATTAAAAACATAGTAAGGAATTATAATGGTCTAGCAAAGTGATGGTAGTATATTTTTTCCTGAGGTCAATGATTTCATTATCTCCAGGCAGCTGGCTAGGTTTCCAGTACTAGACATGGTTTTCTTTCTGTTGAGTGTGCTTCAAGTCCAATTAGATAGGTACTGGTTGCCATTCTGGTCATATTGTGATTCATAGGTCTCACAGCTGAGTAGGATTGTTTAATTGCCCCCTCCCTTGACAGCTTGCATAGTATTTTCTGGAACCATGAAAGCTATACTGTAGGAAAGAGGCTTTCAGGTCAGATCCAGCTCCAGTCTTCTGAGTCAGGTGTCCTAAGTACATGTCATCTTTAACAATAGGGACCCACATCAAATTCCTGAGAAACTGCCAAGGGCTATATCAATAATCCATGCTGTTGTGGGAGTCACTTGGATACCCTGACCAAGCCTTCAAAAGTAGGTTTCTCATGTCTGTTACTAGGGTTATTGTTAGTCATGCTTCTTGTGCGAGCATTGTTAGCCTAAGTTGCCAAGCTTAATTACAGATACATGGGTGTATATGTATATATGTATACACACACACACACACACACACACACACACACACACACACACACACACTGAGTGATCTTAGGTAAATATAAAATAATATAACCCCTTGAAGCAGAGTTAAACAACATTTGTGGGTGTTATCCTATCCCTCCTTTTCCTGTATTAACTTCCTTCCCTCAACTTAGAGCTCCCTTCCTGTTATTTCCTTTCTTACTTCATATCTCCTGTATCTGGCTATTTCCTTCCCTAGCGCCACTCCATTCCTCCCCCACTGATCCATTTATATTTTACTGGTTTCCGTGGTTACTCTGAGTTGTATACTTATATCTGGGAGTTTGGGGTAAGAAAACGTAGATGACTTTCTCTCTCTCTCTCTCTCTCTCTCTCTCTCTCTCTCTCTCTCTCTCTGTCTCCCTCTCCCTCCCTCTCTTTTAATTTCCAACCATTTACCTGTGAATTTCTTTTTCTGTTACAGCTGAAGTGTATCCCATTGTGCATATGCATCACATTTTTATTATGTATTCATCTGTAGACGGACATTTATGTTGTTTTCATTTTCTAGCTACTGTGAATAGGGCAGCTATGAATCTTGTTGAGCAAGAATCTGTAGAGTGGTGTAGGATGTTGAGTCCTTTGGGCATCTCCCAAGGAATGATGTAGGTGAACCATGTGGCAGATTATCAGTTTTTGAGGAATCACCATACTGGTTTTTAGAGTAGGTGCACCAATTTGCATTCCAATATAGAGTGATGAGTGTTCCCCTTTCTCCACAACCTCATCAACATTTGTTGTCAGTTTTGTTGGTTGATCTTTGCCATTCTGACTGGTTGAGATGAAAATCTCAACATTGCTTTAATTTGTATTTCCTTAATTGCTAAGGATGATGAACGCTTTTTGAGATATTCCCTAGTCATTTTTATTTCTCCTAGTGAGAACTTTCTGTCTAAACCCCTAGCTCATTTTCGAATTGGGTCATTTGTTTCTTTGTCTCTTTGTTTTTAAAATTCTTTGTACATTTTGGAAATCAAGCCTCTGTGAGATGCAGACCAGGCAGTCATGCCCATTCTGTAGGTTTTCTTCTTCACTGGATTGATAGTTTCCTTACCTGTACAGAGCATTTTAGTTTATGAATTCTCAGTTGTCAGTTGTTGGCATTAATTCTTTGGTAAATGGAGTCCTTTTCAGAAAGTTCTTTCTTCCACCTATATCTTTAGGGTACTGCCTACATTTTCTGAGATGTTTGATCTCCTTGGATCTAATTTTTATGCATGTGATAGATACAGAACTAATTTCATTCTTTAGCACATGGATGTTCAATTTTCCCAGCATTATTTGTTGAAGATAATGTCTTTACTCCATTGGTTTTTGTTTTGTTTTATTTTGCCTCTGTCAAATATCAAATGGTTGAAGTTATGAGTACTCATGCTTGGGTCTTCTATTTTATTCTATTGGCCTCCATGTGTGTTTTTATAGGCATATTGTCTTACAGTCTTCCTGTATGATTTCTGCCAAATGAGCTTCAGTTTTCAAAAGATAACTTTTATACAACACATGAAAGAATAATTAAAATCAGCTATAATGTGTATATCTGAGAAATTCTGGATGGAAGCAGTGTTTTTTAATTTCTTTCCCTTTTGATTTAGGGAAACTTTACTTTGTTAGTTTAAATGTCACCAATGAGAAACAACAAAAATAAACTATGGGACCACTAATTCAAGGAAAATATTCCTAACCTGTGTAACAGTGGATTGTCACATGCACACAATTTATACAAATCAACATGGAAAGTTACTCAAGTGGTGCATGGAAAAAATAAAATGGCAGGTAGAATTTTACTTTCTACTTCATAAATTGCTACTTTTCTTTTTAATCTTTTGTTTATTTTTTATTTTTATGTAGTTCCTCCAGATAAATAGCTCTGATTAGTCAATCTTGTTTTATCATAAGTATTCACCCGTGATCTTAAGAGCTATTTATCTTGATTGCGAAAATTAGAGTAATCTAGGTGTAGGACTGTTTTCCGAGTGGCTTTAGATCTCTGCTTTCTCACTGTGATTATCAGAAATAATGACTGTGCTGTGGGCACAGCATTCTGAGACAGGAAAGGATGATTCAACAGCCTGGGATCTGTTTCAGTTTCACATAGGACAGGGTCCTTCACTGCTTTAATACAGACATCCAGGTTGCTCTAAGGCATGAGAGCAGGTACAAGCTGCTCTCAGGATCCCTTGGTTGCAGTATAAGGGGCACACACAGAGGCAAGGACACATCCACCTTGTCTTTTGAGTCTCGGGGAAATAACTTGCAAGGGATCCTAGGTTTCTATCGATATTGAAGTCTCTGTAAAAGCAATAACATGTTTCATGAAGCATGTGGTGCATGCGTGGATGTCGCGTCTTACCAGACCCAGACAAACTAGTGGCTAGTTTTATACACATTATGCATTTGAACATATGAATTCATAGCTATTTTAATTCTAACTTCACTGCCTCTTTTAAATTAGTTTTTAATTTAGATTAGTTCAGGTCCAAGACCTCATCAGAGAAGTTTCTCTGTGCGGTAGACAGTGGTTAATACAGAAAAACTCAGCTTTTTAAAGAGAAGAGAATGTCAATGGAGAGCAGAGCCACAGATGAGACTTCTATTCCCCCACCCTCAAGGCTCCAGGACCATTGTGGAAAGGGGTTGAAAGGTTGTAAGAGCATGAGGTTGAATGAAGAGTGGAGTGAACAGTGTCTTCTGGACATAGCAGGGCTGCTACTCTCATCAATTTATAGCAGCTTTATTTTCTTGTTTAAGATCAGGCCAGTTGACATTGTAGCTTGGAAAGAGGCTGACAAACTGCCACCTCTAGCTGATAATGGCTTCTAGAAGAGGGAGAAACAGTTTTCTCTAAGAGTGTGGCCCTTAGTAGGTCAACCATGCTTCAGTGGATAGCTTCACATTTAGGATTATTTGATCACACAAATCAGACTGGATGGGTCATTAAAAAATTAAGATGGGAATGGGTGGAAGAGAGGGTTGGAAGAGTTAGGGGGAAGATGAAGTTGTGTGTGTGTGTGTGTGTTTGCATCTGCGAACTGCCTTATGAGTGATAGCCTAAGGTGACAACTAGCTCCTGAGAAGCATCCTCACAGATAGGAAGTGTCCATAGTCTATGTTTCCACATCTTAATACTTCATGATCTGTCCTAAAGTTCACTAGAGCTTTTACCATTTTACTATAGTGTTTCAAGTGTCCAGATCTAGCCTATCACTGGGAATAACATATGTAAAATAATTGCTAATGAGCATAATATATGAATGAACTAGGAAGTTCTAGACTTTCTATAAAGTGTAGAAAGATCTTAATGCCTCAGCAATGAATAGTTGGAATTGTCTGGCTTCTTCTTAATGTTTCTTTATGATACAATGGTCCCACCATGCCCCAGTGTATAGCTTTGCTGGTTAACTTATTCTGTAGTTAAAAAAATGTCTTGCCTAATAATTACATTTTGTTTTTACCTTGGCTGGCCATATATCTTAGTTGATAGAATGCTTGCCTAGCATGCAAAAGCCCTGGGTCCATCACTAGTGCCACCTAACAAGGAATATGGTGGTACACATGTGCAGTTCCAGTACTTGGGAGGTGGAAGCAAGAGAATCAGAACTTCAAGATCATCCTATTCTGTATAAAACGTTTGAGGCTATATTGTACAACATAGACCCTGTCTCAAAAAGGTAGAGATGGTCACCTGGAAAAACAATTCAGTCAGTAAAGGAAGACGTGAATAAGGAAGTCCTGCAAAGCTTGGGGAATTTTCCTTTTTTTTTGATGTAGATGTGAAGCCAGTTGTTTTTCTCAGACTGCCATTACTTAGGGAGAATTCTCTACCACACAGAGATAAAATACTACAGGGACAGACATGGGTAACTAGGAGAGGTTGCTAAATCTATAATTTCCTATTGGAAATTTACACATAATAAATGGTGCTCACCATTAGAAACTCTAAACATCGAGTCTTTTGCTTCCTTTCTATAGTTATTTGTTGAGAAACACATGTCTCCTATTCAGCCACTTTGTTCTACAATGTTATGGTCCTGCTTGGAGTAGCTTCCTTTCACCAGGATCTGCCATTTCCCCTTAAATGCTTTTCTTTATACATGTTTTCCCTTTTGTCATTGAGGTCATGTTGTGTAAATACTTGGCATTGTGCTTGCTTTTTCACATTCTTTAGTGAATCTGGTCAATGTCAAAACCATTATTTGCAGAGCTGGACACATGAATTAACCCTTAAGCAGTTGCTGCTCTTGCAGAGGACTAGGGTTCGGTTCCTAGGACCTACATCTGGCAGCTCATGACTGCCTGTAAGTCCAGGTCCAGGGGACCCAACATCCTCTTCCTTGGGCATTTATACACATTTGGAAGATATATATGCCCCAGGCATACACAGATGCACATAACATAAAACTCAATACAATTCTTGAAGGTACAATTGATGTTTAAAATTTCTTGAGGGTGTTTAAGGATTTTTTGTGTACGTGTGTGTATGCATGTGTGGCTGTGCATGCACATGTGTATATGTACCTATGGAGGCCAGAAGTCAACATCATTTGTCTTCCTCAGTCATTTTCCAACTTATATTTTGAGACAAGATCTCTCACTGGGACTTTTAGCTCTCTAATTTGACTAGGATGGCTAGCCAGTCAGTTCCAAGGAAACCCTTGCCTCCATCTCCTCAGAACTGGGACTACAGATGAGTGCTGACACACCTGGCTTTTTACATGGGTGCTGGGCATCTGAACTTGTAGGGCAAGCAATTTACTGACTAAGCATTTCCCCAGCCTCCTGTTATGGGTTCTTAAAAGGGTCCTTACCAGATGATGGAAGAATGGTAGGTAGAGTGGTAGAAACTGGGCTTGTCAAACCCTTTGAGCTTCTGCATTGTGGGTAATAGATAAACTCTTTAAGATAATAAATAACGGGGATTTGTAATTATTTATTATTGTTCCAAATCTTACCTTTATTTAGTGATTAAATAGCATTTATATTTTATCACAGTCATCTATCTAAAACTGAGCATCAGTAAGATGGATTGCTTTGGCTTTTCATTCCCCAAAGAGCCTTTGGATTTAATTGGGTTGTAATTCCTGCTACAGTAGCTCACCAGGGATTGTGTTATTGGTACTCGGTTGAGTAAGTTCCTTGGGAACTTCTAGCTTTGGAGGAAGTGGAAGCCCCATGGAATCAAGGTAGGTGGAAGGTAAGGCTTTCGTGGGCAGGCTGGTGTACCTGAGTCTTAAATCTGAAGGCATCTTCCCGCTGAAATCTGCCTCTCCCACAGAACTGGCCTGTTGTCTTCTTTCCTGACAGTATAAAGTGTGCTGGTTAAGACTCTTGACTTTAATTCAGCAATGATACTGTCACTTAATAATTTATATTCTCAGGCAAGTCCATCACTCTAAACCTCAGTTTCCTCATCTGCAGACAGGGAATGATGTTGGACTAGACATGGAATATCATGATGATTTAAAAATGTTGGCACATGCAAGTGTTTCATCATTGGCAGCCATTTTTTTTTTTTTTTTTTTTTTTACTTTTTACTATAGTCTGACTCTACTGTGTAGGCTTAGATGTTTAAATACCTACTTTTGATAAGGGTTTTCAAATACTTTGACCCTCCCTCCCCTTCTGGCCCACTATCCAAAGGTAGGGGAGAAAAGAAGGTAAGTAAGACAAGGGGGTGTTGACCTGTTTAGAGGTAGTTCTTTGAGGCAATTCCAGTCTTTGTCAGGATACTAGCAGTCCGGTTCAGTAGTGTCAGGGTAGCAAACACTCATTGTAACTGTTCTCTGCCATGCTTTCTCTCAACAAAGCAAAGATCAGCAAAGATGCAAGTTCAACGAAGCATTGCAAAGCTAGCATGTGTGGTCGACGTTTAGCCCTATTTACAGTGTCTTCAAGCATCACTTGTCCTCTGTGGATCTTGCACCCCCACCCCTCGTATGTGTTCACATATATGTAAATGCCCAAGAATGTGAAGGCCAGAGGTTGATATCCAGTGTCTTCCTTGATCAGTCTATACTTTCTTCTCTGAGGCACGATCCCTTGTTAAATTTGAAACTCATTGATTTGACTAGTTTTTCTAGCTGGTGTACTATGGGGCTTCCTCGTCTTCATCTCCCAAATGCTGGAGTTACAGCAGCCTCCATGCCTCCCTGGATCTTATATGGAAGCTAGGGATGCATGATCTTTTCCTCACATTTGAAAGGCAAGAGATTTATCCATTAAACCATCTCCCTAGCACTACTTGACCATTTCTAACAATCACTCTGCATTCTTCTGTTCTTATATTTTTCAACAGGTGTTTGAGAATCCGTCATGATTAAGGCACCATCTTAATAATATTCTGTTCCTATATCCCTGACCACTGTTCAAATGTGAAATATTTATGTGAAATTGTAGATGAGCTCACAGACCTCATGCATATCACTAAATGATAGGCACAAACAAATCACTAAAACTAAACCAAAAAACAAACAAACAAACAAACAAACAAAAAACAAAAAACAAAAAACAACTCCAGAGTCCTATAATATTCTGAATAAATTATTTTGTAGATGTTCTCAACTACTGGTTTTATCATGTAGACTTGTTGTGAGAATTAGAAAGAAATACAGAATAGTAATACAGAAGCCAATAAAATTGTAAATTTTTTGTTTTCTCTCCTCTGTCAGATCAACATTCTGGGTAGATTCTGCTTTCCTCATTTTCTAGTTTAGCCTTTTCAGAGACAGATATATGTGTACAAAAGCCTGTGGAATCTGGGCTTAAGTAGTCATGCTGTTTCTGGCACGTGCAAGACCTTTGGTTCAATTCCAAATACTGGAATTAAAAAAAGAAATAAAACGAAAAAAGGCTATTGAATGTGTATATTTGAAATAAAACATAATAAAAATCAACAAGCTTGAAATTGGCTAGCTTCAACTATTAAATAAAACATTTTAATAACATGGAATAAGTCATTTAGGTTCCCAGGGGACACAGACTTTCACTAATAAAATTAATGGTTACTTATGGTTTCACATCATTTTCTACAATTGAATTAGTCAAAATATTAAGGGGGGTTAGCAATAAAAGTATAAGACCTCTGGAAAAAAAATATTTGGACTCTGAGTAAGTAACCAAGGAGCAGCAGTAATAACAGAGAGTGGAAAAGGCTTCCCACTCCTGAAAGAGGACATCAGGCTTCATTAAGGATGACATAGCTGCAGTCCTTAGCTGAGGAGGGAGTCTACGGGGTTGTCTTAAGCAGTGGCTAGGACGGAGAGAAATAGGACTTGGACAAGCCAGCTGATAGCCCTGTTGGGGTGCAGCTAGGCAAATAGGCAAACCTTGAAAAACACACCTCATATTCCGCAGGCAGGGTCAGGAGACTCAGAGAAGTCAAACCAAAGTACCACAGTCCCTGTATAACTCTACACCCAGAAGTATGGTGAAGGTATTTGTCCTTTGTATCAGTTTTAGACCAATGGCTTTGTGGGCTCTTGTCACTTTTTAGGCGATTTGTACAATTTAGGTACCACAGCACTTCTGCAGTAGAACAACAGAGCAAAATGGCGCAGAGAAAGTTCTTATATCCAAAACGAAGATGAAATATCTTAGTTCAGCCTTTATATTTTGCTTAGAGACGTGAATAGTTAAAGTTATTCATTTCTAAACTGACTTTTATGGGAGAGTTTTGATTTTAAGTGATGCTGAATTTTTGTTTTCCAAATTTGAAAGGAAAATATAATCTCCAATTTCTTAATTTGTTGTTTACCAATTTTATTTTTATTTGGAGACTAGAGCTTTATTACCTAATGTATCAGTGAGCTGTGATCACAATTATACCATATAACAAGCCACTTTAAAACACAATTTCTTGCAAATAGCATTGAACACAATTTATTGCCGTCTTATGCACATAGATCTTTAGTTTGTGCTCAGCTCACTGAGATTGGGTTGGGATTGGTTCCAGGGTACTAGGTTTCAAATCTGCTTCTTAGGTTTCCCTCTTGTAAGGCAACTTCCTGGCACATGCTGCTTTCCAGGAAATGATAGAAGCACAAAACCAAAATCAAACATATTTCAAGCCACAACTTGGGTATGGCCTGCTAATTCCCATTGGCCAAAGCAAATTGTACCTTCACATCAGAAGGATAGAAGTACAGAGATCTGGAGGTGAGAGAGAATGGTACTGTGATGTCCCAGGGATAGGGAATCACTAAGTACCACATTTGAGTCTGGATTTGAACTGGAATTTTCTGCTACTTGGAAATTGTTCTGAGGAGCGAACTCTGCTTATCCCCTTTTCATTTGTCTCCTTCTCATTCATCAAATTATTGTCCTCAGATGGTCTCTCATGCATACCATTATCTTTCAACATTAACTTTCAACATTGAAATATAATATGGTCACCTACAAAGTTCATACTTGAGAACTTCACAAATGACTTACCAAAAAGGAAACACACACACACACACACACACACACACACACACACACACACACACACACACACACACACTCCATTCATGTTTTCAGTAAATACATGATTTTTGAGTTGGGATATCTTCATCATCCTATCCTGGAAGGCATGAGGATTGTGAGGCATAGGTTGGATGTTTTTTTTCTTTTTTTCTCCATCTTTATTAAGTTGGGTGTTTATTATTTACATTTCGATTGTTGTTCCCTTTCCTGGTTTCTGGGCCAACATCCCCTAACCCCTCCCCCCTTCTATATGGGTGTTCCCCTCCCCATCCTCCCCTCCGTTACCGCCCTCCCCCCAACAATCACATTCACTGGGGGTTCAGCCTTGGCAGGACCAAGGGCTTCCCCTTCCACTGGTGCCCTTACTAGGCTATTCATTGCTACTTAGGCGGTTGGGGTCCAGGAACAGTCCATGTATAGTCTTTGGGTAGTGGCTTAGTCCCTGGAAGCCCTGGTTGGTTGGCATTGCTGTTCATATGGGGTCTCAAGCCCCTTCAAGCTCTTTCAGTCCTTTCTCTGATTCCTTCAATGGGGGTCCTGTTCTCAGTTCAGTGGTTTGCTGCTGGCCTTCGCCTATGTATTTGCTGTATTCTGGCTGTGTTTCTCAGGAGAGAGCTACATCCGGTTCCTGTCAGCCTGTACTTCTTTGCTTCATCCATCTTGTCTAATTGGGTGGCTGTATATGTATGGGCCACATGTGGGGCAGGCTCTGAATGGGCGTTCCTTCTGCCTCTGTTCTAAACTTTGCCTCCCTATTCCCTGCCAAGGGTATTCTTGTTCCCCTTCTAAAGAAGGAGTGAGACATTTGCATTTTGGTTATCCTTTTTGAGTTTCATGTGTTCTGTGGATCTGGGGTAATTCAAGCATTTGGGCTAATATCCACTTATCAATGAGTGCATAGCATGTGTGTTTTTCTGTGATTGGGTTACCTCACTCAGGATGATATTTTCCAGTTCCATCCTTTTGCCTATGAATTTCATAAAGGCATTGTTTTTGATAGCTGTGTAATATTACATTGTGTAGATGTACCACATTTTCTGTATCCATTCCTCCGTCGAAGGGCATCTGGGTTCTTGCCAGCTTCTGGCTATTATAAATAAGGCTGCTATGAACATAGTGGAGCATGTATCTTTGTTATATGTTGGGGCATCTTTTGGGTATATGCCCAAGAGAGGTGTAGCTGGGTCCTCAGGTAGTTCAATGAGGTTGGATGTTTCTGATATGACAGGAGGATGGTCCTTTCTATACATTTGCATTTCTGTTCCACTTGTGTGTATGGCTGGGTTAACTTGGATTGAAGCTCCCCCCATTTATTGAACCTTAATGAATTTTTTAGAAAATATCCAATAAAATTGATTATTATGACTTTTCTACAAAGTTCTTTGAATTTTCCACCTCTGGACATCCTTAGGTTGACTTTTGACAGAAAGCCGGTAATAACTTACTGCAATGCCTTGCTACAAAGCACCACAGAAGTTTCGCATCCTCGAGTCCAATCAGAATTCTCTACAATATCTTCACTCACCCAAATTTCAGTTTGTGTCCATTAGCACTGTGACTTTATTGGAAAATAATGTCTTTACAAATACAATAGTGTTAAGATGAGGTTTATATTGCATTATTATATCTACCAAACAAAAAGAGTTATTTTTATGAAGGGATGATGATTTAGAGACCCATAAATACAGGCAAATGGGGAAAAAGGCATGTGGTCAGGGAGGCCAAAATTTGAAGTAGGGTACCTCTGAGCCAAAAATTGCCAGTCAGCACCAGTAACTATAAAGGAACAGGAGAGTTCCTACCTAGAACCTTCAGGGGAACAGGGCCTTGTGGACCTTCTGACTTCAGACTCTAGTCTTCCAGAGCTCTGAGAAGCTGTTTCATGTATTATGCTACCTACCTAGTTTATGATGTTATTTGATGACAACTCCAAGAAACTGATTGCAACACTTCCGTTTAGGATAGCAATGTCTATTTTAGTCAAAAGTTCTTAGTAGCAGTTGACAAAACTAAATTAACAATAACACTGTCTGGGGGATCTAGTAAAATCTGTCTTCCTAGTTCAGCAATGTGATGACATTGGGATTGTCTCTTTATTCAGGTTCCCATCTCGGATATAATGACTTTATGCATTCTGACCATTTTCTTCACTAGGCTCAAGAAGCTGGAGTTTTAGGTTTTTTGATGACAGAGAAAATGTATTTCTGTCAAACTACCAGTACGCAAAAAATTCAACCAAACAACTAACAAAAAACCAAAGACAAAAACCAAAAAAGCCTCCCTCTCAAACTCAGGTAAGAGCTATGGTTGCGAATCACTGAGGTTTATGGACAGGCTCTGTACCCAATCTTCATAGTGCTGTCAGTCAACTGACTAGGGTCCTTGTTCTTTTCTTGGATGAAGATTATGAGCTGGTAAGGTATTGACAGTCTTTGGTGTAGGTTCTAGGCTGGAGACCTGTGGTTCGTAAGTTCTGGGACTAGAGGCTTATTGTTTCCAGCTTAAGGAGACATGACTTTAGATACTTCGATTGGAGATTCAATATCACTCTGGGTTTTAATTACCAGAAGTTCTAGCACTTGGTATCTGAAATAATCAATTTTCGTTGTTACACTGACTGGATTTTAGAATCAGCAAGAAGGCACACCTCTAGATGTGTTTCTGTGAGGGTGTGAGAGTGTATCTAGAGAGATTGAGGAGAAAAGACTCATTCTGAATTCGGGTGACATCATCTTGTATACAGGGGTCTTGGACTGAATAAAAAGGAAGAAGTGTTTCTCTTTGTCTCTTGGATACAGACTCAATGTGGCCAGGCCTCTCCTACTTTCATGGCCATATCTCATGGACTTTCCCCCCTCAAACAATGATGCAAAACAAACCCTTCCTTTCTTAAGTTGATTTTGTCAGGTATTCTCTCACAGAAATGAGAAAAACAACCAATACAGAACAGTGGTCCTGAGAAGTTTGGTTATAACTGTGATAAATCTGACCATATGGCTTGCAGGACTTCAGAACTAGTTCACCAAGGAACATGGGGAAAAAAAGCTTCTAGTTGAAGAGGGACAGAACAATGACACCAGTGATTAGTAGCTGTTTGGTCAGAGATCAGAAGACCTGAGTGTCAGGAGAAATGCATGCAGTAGAGTTCTAGTCATGGGATTGTAGAGGGAAACAATGACTCTACTGAAATCTTGGATAGGAGCCATTTGTGTTATACTCTGTGTTATCATAGGCTCATTGCATTCTGCCTGCATCTTGAAAAATTGAGACTGATTTAAAGAGTAATTTGTTTGGAAGATAAAGTTTTAAGACAGCAGAGATGGTGTCTTGGTTACAGCTCACCTTGCAGCAGCAAGTGTTAACAGTAGACATGAAAAATGTACATTTTGGTGAAGGAGTCTGAATTAGTCTAAAGTTGCAGACAAGGAGGATATAGAGGACACAGCTGTAACTGTTAAACAGATTAGTGCAATTAAGAAGAAATAGATTCTGCAGTGGGATGATAGGAAAGGTACCTAAAGGGCAAGGTCACATCCATCAAAGACTCCGACTTATAAAAATGCAAATTCATCTGAAAGGAGATGAACTCAGGATGCCACTGAAGGAGGCCTCACAACTGTCTTGAGTCTCAGAGCATAATTTGGGCTTTTTGGGCTTAGACTGGTTAAAGGTTATGGTGACTTCTGAAGTTGGGTTAAGTGAACTTTGTATAATAAGATAAATGGCCACGTAAGAGAAAAAGGGTAGATAGTCTGCCAAAGGTCACTATTTCATAAATCTCCACTTTAGAAAACACTTCTGCAAATATTTTAATCTCCCCAACATGGTGAAACTTTTGTTTACACAAAGACCCTGTTACATCCCAGGGCTTGGTAGCTAGACCAGCTGACATCGTTCCCTCTTTCCTTCATTTCCTCTACATACATTCTTTTAAAACTAGGAATTGTGAAAGGCTGTGGTGTCACACACAAGTCAATGGGAAAAAGACCCACTGAATCCCTGGGCTAGATCAAAAGTTAGGTGGACTTCCTGCCCCTGTGTACATGTATGTTAGCCTGCCTGGCTCACAATCACTTTGTAATTTGCAAAGAGAAAATTGCTTTGTTGAGTTACTTTTTGTGTGTGTGTGTGTGTGTGTGTGTGTGTGTGTGTGTGTGTGTGTGTGTGTGTCTGTGTGTATTTCATTCACAAATCCAGAGAGCTCTGGTGGGTGGCTGGAGGCTCGATCACCTGCCAGGAGGGAGCTCAAAGCAGATTACAACTCACCGCTACAGCAACTTACAAAAGAAATCATTGAATTTGGGGTTCATGATTCCAAAAGGTTATCCCATGACCACCATGGTGGAAAGCATGATAGCAGGCAGGCATAGCTCTGGAGAACACGCTGACATCACGCTGGAATGGCTGAGACCTGCAGTTTCTATCTCTGGTTCTTTACTGTCTCCACTGTCTCTGATCTACAGTGCGTATGCCTTAGCGTCTTTCTCAATGCTTCAGCTTCCTCTTTCACCATAATGCTGCCACTGCCGGCTACGTTTAGCACATCTACCTCTCGACAGTTTCTTCTGCCATTCCTGTCAATGCTACCAAGTCCATCAGCCCCACCAATGAAAAGAAGCATAGATAGACAAGAAAGGCCACCTGAAAGAAGCCTCTTTTTTTTTTTTTTCGTTTTTTTCGGAGCTGGGGACCGAACCCAGGACCTTGCGCTTGCTAGGCAAGCGCTCTACCGCTGAGCTAAATCCCCAACCCCTCAGAAAGAAGCCTCTAATTGGCTCAGTGATACAACCATATAGATGTTTTCTGGATGACAAAAAAAAAAAAAAAAAAAAGTGAACCAAACTATCTTATCTAGTCAGAAACAAGGTGTGGGAAGGGTACTTATACTAATCCTGGCACATCCCTCCGTCCAAATGAAGGATTCTGTTAGTACCAATCAAGGTGTTCTTCTGGGACACCAGAGGATATACCCTACCTCTCGTTTGCACAAAAATGACTGCTAGAGTTTATCAAGGATTGTGGTAGCATACAGATTTAGAATAAGCTTGTGAGACCATTGAGGCTTCAATAATCTGTTCTGGCGTCAAAATTGTGGTTCAACAGACAGCAGTAATGACTGTAGTGCATCTTCCTGAAGTTATTATGGCCTCCAAATATCTGGGATGCTATAAGGGTAGTCTGTCTGGCTGCAAAAGAAGGGACATGCAGCTCAAAATCTCTGCTAAGGCTTCTTGCTGCTTCCATGGACTCTGACCAATTGGAGAGCCTCTCAGTTTCTTCTGGATTGAAATGCTCTTGCTGATTTATGTGTGGTGTCTGCTGAGTGGACTAGACTGAGAATAACGAAGATTGGAAATGCCCCAAACAACTATTTCTAAACAGGTCCACTTCCCTCATGTCCTAATAACTTTTCTTTTCCACTATTTCTGGTGCATGGGTAGTGGGCTAGAGGGAAGGTTGAGCCTTTATTAAAGTAGGCTGAGAAAAATTTATGCCTACAAGTGTAGTTATATGTATCATTGGGGGGGGCAGAATATCTTGTTTGTTAAAAAATATACATTTATTATTGAAGTAGAAAGACTTGCCCATAAATACTCATTATAATTAAACATGCCAATTTTACTAATTATGAAATTGCTCTAGAGAATGAGCGTGGACATACCATGAGGTCATTAAAAAACCCAGGATAGGATGGGGGATTTCCTAAGACTTGCTTAGTTGGACAAGGTGTTCAGGACTGTTGCACTGCATTTTCTTCAGCCATTGTGCCATCTGTTGACTCATGTGAAAGGACACAGGGTAGAGAATATAGTGAGATTATGCAAGCTAATTTTGATTTTGCATTTTACAAACAAGCAATTGCCAAAGGCTGGGTCCCCAATAGAAGTTGCATCAGAACTAAATTATTTGTGTGGAATCTTGAGTTCATACTTAGATGAAGTCTAGTTCAGAGGAAATGTTTCAGTTTATTAATTTGGTTTGATGGCTTTTTTCCTGAAGAAAAATCCTATAATTTCCTTACTGTTGCTGTGATAAATCTGGGAGAAGAAAGGGTTTATTTTGACTTACACTTCCAGGTGATACATGGATGGAAATCAGGACATGAACTGAAGCAGAGATCCTGGGGGGCGGGCATTGCTTCCTGGCTTCTCTGGGAAAGTAAGGATAAATATTGGTATTTCCACTGCTCATTCTTTGTATTTGTGATGTGTCATTGTAGATGGTCACTCTCTTCTGACTCTGAAGAACGTCTGTTTCAGAGGTGCCTTTATTCCACCTAAGCCAAAGATTGAACAATGACAGTGTATACATTTTGCTTCTGATACAAACAGTTTTATCTTGTCATCTTCACAGTCAGTGTTTGGCCTTGCATTGCAAATAATTTGAAGTAGGTCAGGAAATACCTTTTCGGCAATCTACTTGTAAGGTGATTAGAAGATATCCACATGGCCTGTCTGTACCAGCATTCGGACTAATCACTAACTGATGAGAGTAATCACAGTAATGGTTTGTGAAGAGAAATGAAGCAGTGCTGGTTAAGATCAAGGTTTAGACCCCTCCGCGCATCCCCCATTTTTTGGGTCCACAACTCTGCCAGTATTCTTAGAGGCCTGCCTAAGCCAGGAACAACCAAGCAAGACCACTCTTTTCCAAAATCCCTGGCTATCAGGTCCTCCTGGGGGCAAGTTCAGCAGCTGTGGGATGCACCATGTCCCCTGCACTCCATTTTCTGGCCCACAATTCTGCCTGCATTACGAGGCATGCCAACACCAGGGACAACCAGATGACTAGGGGGCAGCATAAGAACACAGACAACAAGAGCCAAGACAACGTGGCACCACCAGAGCCCAGCTATACTACTACAGCAAGCCCTGCATTGTCAAACACAGCGGAAGCACACGAAAACGACCGATTTCTTTCTCTTGTCTCACTTTCCTTGATCACATTGGCCCAGAGCTGTTTGCTTGAAACCTGAGGTTAATATTATAAAATGAAATATTTTTATTGTTTTCTCTGTCTACTTAAAGCTTCATTATCTCTTATGACCTAGAAACCCCACTTATTCCACGAGGTTCCCTGCCTTAGCTCCTTTCCTTCTTGTTATAAAATACTTGGCCAAAGCAACTTGAGGAAGGCAGGGTTTATTTATTTTGGCTTACAGTTTGATGGAGCAGTTCATCATTGTGGGGAAATCGTGACAGCAGGAAAAACTGGTTATGTTTTATGGACAGCAAGGAATCAGAACTACACGAAAGCCTGTGCTTAGCTTTCCTTCTTCCTTTAATTCAGTTCAGTACTGCAGCTCATAGAATAATAATACAGTGAACGTTGTGCCCTCCCTTTATTTCTGGAGCTGACATAAAATATCCTAACAGAACTTATGGAGGAAAGTGTTTATTTTAGCTAACAGTTATATACATTCCATCAATGTTGGGAGGTCACAGTGATAGGAGCTGGAAGCAGCTAGCTACATTGCATCCATAGTCACGAAATGGAGAAAACAAATCAGTTTGTGCATGCTACTTCACCTCTTTCTCTACTCTTATATGGTTCAGGGTCCACTGTCCAGGGAATGGTTTCATTCATAGTGGGCAGGCATCATAATTAACATAATTAAGACAATCACCACAGATGTATCACAGGCCAATCGAATCTAGACAATCTCCCATTTAGACTCCCTTCCCGATCATTTTAGATTGTCAAGTTGAGAATTAAAACACAGATTGGTCCTCCTAACTCTATTAACTTAATCTAGAAAGTCCCTCACAGGCATGGTTCTCCTCCAGAAGCATATCTCCACGGTGATTCTACATCTTGTCAATCAGACATTATTAACGATCTTTTTCTCTTCCCGGACCTGTGAAGGTGTCTCATTCTCTTTTGTACTTCTTAAACCAGTACCATCTACAGTACTGCTTCTGAGCCAGCTCTTTGCATTAGCACTAACCTTTTGTTATTGTATAGTCCTCACGGCATAATTTATATATTTTTATATTTCTACTATTATTCTTATAGTAGCGGGCACTAAGCAACTTAGTACTTCATGGGCAATATGCAGGATTTGTGCAGGTGAATAGAATTTATAATGCATATAGGTGGCCAAGGATGTGGTTTGCAGTGATATTTGAAAATATCACACCAAAAATAAAGAAGGGGGCGGTGAAGTGACAGGGTCCACATGGTGTGACAGCTTGAGTGAAGTGCAAAATTTTACTATATTCTAACTGTTTATGTCATCCCATTTACAGTTTAGTAAGTCATTTTGCTCTTTGAATCCCCAAAGATTTTCCTCTGATTTCAACCTTGTTTATAGAACTTTCAAATTCCTCTGAGAGGAAGTGTTGAACGACAATGGACACTCCTTTATAAAAAGCAAGTCAGAAACAAGTGACCAAATAACAACTTCTGTTGTGTTTTTGTTATGTTTTATTTCATTTTGTCTTTGAGACAGTCTTACCACATAGTGCAGGCTGGTCTTAGCTTCCCAAGTGCCGAGATTGCCGGTATCTGCCTCCGTGCCCAGCCTGAAACTATTCTTATAAAAAAACAAAAACAAAAACAAAAACGAGCTGCCACCTATTTAAAATCAAACATATGTTTTGACAGCTGTTAACTTGGATTCTGTGGAACCAATTTTTGAAGAACTAAATTAGCGTCTGAAAACCAAAATCCTTGTTTTAATTGGCCAAATTAATTTGAGGATTTCAGATGAATGACATAAGCAGTGGCTAGATCGAGAAGATTTATAGAAAAACATTAATAGAACTTATGCATAAGGTGAAAAAAGTAGACTTTGGTCTTGTCTCATTTTTTTTTTCTAAAAATTTTAAGTTGGGAAAGAGTTTTCCAACTAACCTCATTTGGGTTCTGGTGCAAAGGTTGCTTTAAACATCTGCTTTGTTTTTTTTTTTTTTTTTTTTTTTTTTTTTTTTGCTGAAATGATAGGACCCCCATTTTAATATGCCATCAAAGCAAGTTATTCTTCATTTCACCATAAGAAGGTCTATTGGATGAAATTTTGAAAGGAGTGAGGGAGTAATTTGTGAAAAGAGAAATCAGAAATATTTGTTCCTGTCATGCCAGTGCCACAGAAAACAGTGGGGGATATTGTCTTGCTATATGGCAGAACTGAGCCATGTAGGTCAGGGCAAGGAGTTAGAGCAGGAACCAAACAAACACAGATGATCATCGATGCAGAATAAGTGCTGATATTCAGCATACACCGTGGTGCAGTTGACAATCCATGTGTACCCAGTTAGGAAGCGTAGTGCCATATAAGTCTCATCTCTGCCTACATCAGATCTCCCTCCCTCCCTGCAACCAAGAGAGTGTCTCCAAAATACCTGCACTGGCTAAACTTCGTTTTATTCAAAAATGACTGGAATGGGTTGGATGACAGACACCAAAGATATCAAGTTCTGATCTCATGGATTTGGAGCGAGTTCTTTGCAGATGTGACCACGGGACATTGTGAGAATGTGTGTGTGTGCATGTACACATGGGTGTGCAGGGTGCACACCCCTATGATGCATGTGGAGGTGAGGGGAGGAAGCTGGTTGTCCTATCATTCTCTCCCTATTCCCTTGAGACAGGGTCTCACCCCCCCCAGGTCTGTTTCAGATGTGCACACAGACATGCCCAGCTTTTTACATGGGTGCTGAGACCCAAACTCAAATCCTCATGCTTGTGTAGCCAATGCCCCTACCCACTGAACCATCTTCTCAGTTCCTAATTAAGGGTTTTGACAGGAGGAGGTTTCTTTGGTTTAGCCAGACTAATCTTAATTACTATCACAAGTGTTCAGAGACAGAGGAGGAAGAATCAATGTGACCATAGAGGCTAAGACCGGGCGATACAACCACAAGTCACAGAAGCAGCAAGAGGTAGGGCACCAAGTCTCTCTGGAGCCTCGCAGGAAGTGCGGTCTTGCTGACATCTTGGTTTTGGCATTTTGGCCTGCAGAAATGTGAGAACACCACTTTCTGTTGTTTTAAATCACTGAGTAGTGATCATTTCTTATAGCAGCAGAGACCAAAGGCACCTGTGAGTGAGGCATGGAAAGGTTTAAGTTGAAAATGCATACAGTTCCCTTTCTTGTCACAATGACTGAATACATGTCAGGAAGCAACTTACAGGGGGGTAAGAGGATATGGTCCATGATGGCAGAGAAGTCATGACTACTTATTTCCATAGCCAATAAACATAGAATAGATAGGAAGTAGGGCTCGTGGGGCTACAAAACCTCAAGGCTCCTTCCCAGTGACTCCTACAACCTTCCAAAATACATCAGCCATCAGCTCAGGACCAAATAATTCTTCAAGCTATGAAAGCAAAAGGACTAGCGGTGCTGACCCTAGTCCAGAGGGTAAGAATCTAAGCAGGAGTGAACTGAAGGTGGCATCCCCAGTGAAGGAAGCGATGCTATTTACGCAGGGACGCCAGAAAACCCAGCCAAGACCAACACACCTCCATTCTCCATTGGCCTCTGACATCTTATTATTACCTTTGCAAAGTCAGTTCTGCAGTCTTCTCCCTTCTCTCTCCCCCTCTTTCCCCTTTCCCTTCCCTCCCTCCTCCCTCTCTTTTCTCTTTCCCTCATTCCCTCCCTGTCCCCCTTTGTGTATGTGTTCAATGCCTGTGCCTGTGTAGGAAGCCCAGGTCAATATCATATGGAATGTCTTCCTCCATTACCCTTCGCTTTGTTGTTTGAGACAGGATGATCACTGATTGGCTGGATCAGAAGCTTCAAGGATCTTCTTGTCTCTGCCTCCTCAGCGCTGGGGTTTGACTTTTATAATCCAGAACTCCTGTCTAGGAAATGGTACCACCCACAGTGCACAGGTCTTCCCACTAATCAGGACAATCCCTCACAAATGTGTTCACAACCAGGCTAATCTAGACAATCCCTCATTTAGACTCCTTTCCCAGGTGATTTTAGATTCTGCCAAGTTGACGATGAAAACACACACACACACACGCACGCACGCGCGCACGCGCGCACGCACGCACGCGCGCTCAAATGAACAAACAAATACATAATACTTTTATTATTCTTAGCCTTGGTCTACTATCACAGTCTGGTGGGTAAGATTATTTATTAGAATGATACGGCCTTGAAGCTAAACCCAAAGATATTTTGCACAGTTCTACGATTTCCTTAGAGGAATGCATCATTAATGTTCTGAATACAATGTGTGTGTGTGTATGTGTGTGGGAGCACTTGCCTGCCTCTGTGTGTGTGAGTGTATGTGTGTGGGGCTTTGCAAGTGTTTGGTTATTTAGAATGTAATTAGCTTTTGAACTTACGAAAATGGCAATGGCTGTACAAATGGCTGTAAAAGGTGGCTCCAGTACCCTTTGCAAAATTCTAACAGTGATGAAAATACTGTTTTCATAGATTTAACAAGAATCTATTGCTAATGAATTGTCTAAAGTGGGAATATGCATCTTTTAAAATATACATTTGCAAAGACTTTCTGTGGTATAATTTAGGAATACCGATGAAGCATTTAACAACAAGTCTGAGGGTGGAAAGATGGTTCAGCTGAGAGTGTATACTGCTCGTGGAAGGCACCTGAGTTCAGTTTCACATCAGGCAGCTCACAGTCATCAGGCGCCAAAGGGTCTGACCCTGTTGCATGGAAAAAAAAAAAAAAAAAAAAAAAAAAAAAAAAAAAAGGCAATGCTATCATGCGCAAGGCACTGGCAGACAAGGCTGGCCCGTTCTCATTCTCAGCCTGGAGGACTCTCTGACTCAGAGCTCCGAAAGCGCTAATTTCTAAGTTAAAATCCTCCGGTAGAGGATCTGCCACCTGAACCTGGGGACCTCCAGTACCCACATTTTGCCTCCATCTCCCGTTCAAAAGGAAGCTCCTTTTCCTGCTTCCCCTCTTCCTCTCTCCAACCTGAAAGTCCTACGTCCTTCTCGACCAGTGATTGGTCCCTTGAAATCTTTATTCATTGTGGGGAGGGGTGTTCTGCATATGACCCCCTTCATCTGACCTCTGCAGTACTGCACTCGCATGCACAGATTTACACACATATACAGATTAAAAATAAAATATTAAAAAAATCAAATCCTATGCGAATTTTGAAAGACCAAACTTTTTTTAAAAAGAATTTCTCTAATAAAACAGATCTTACCTTCCTAGAACAAACAATATTTGCTTTGTTTATTTACTACCTTGATGAGGTATGAAGCCCCAACCAAGTTTTCCATAATATGAGTTTCGACAATATGAGGACACTTGTCTTTGACCAGGGGGTGGGGTTGGGAGCATAAATGCCTATCACATTTGCAGCAGTGTTTAAGGTTCACATGTTCTGTTCCGCCTTTGTTCTTTGATGAAGCGGATACAAACATTTACAGGGAGGTGGCTGGGATCTTTTGCTACCAGACTAGAATTTGCAACCTTGTAACTGGGATCTGATCTATAATTTTATTGTATATTGAAATTAAGTTTGTTTGCAGGACTGAAAATTTTGCTGCATTTAAAGAGCTGACGCATTTACAGGGCTGTCAGCACTAATTCATATTCTAATTAAAAACGATAAGAACATCAGCCCAGGTGTACAGACTTCGTAGTGCCAATCAAACCTCATCAGAAACTACTTGTCTTTCATGAGGAAAGGGCTCTTAATTTTTTTTCTCGGAGGGAGGATTTTTTTATTTGTGCTTTTCTTATTTTTTCATGTTGCTATATTTTCTATAAATGAAGGCCACAGAAGAAACATTAATAACAACTTGCAACTGATTATGTTTTTGTAAGTATATAAAACATTACATTTCAAAAGATTTTTGCTTGAGTCCCCAAAGCAACTTCTAAAACATTAATGAGCCTGTTCAGAATCAGGAAGGAGCTTTGTAATTGGGCTATTATCACTGTGGATTCTAGAAGAGTTCTGTCTTATTTCTCATGCTTAAAAATTATAATATTATTTTTAAAATTTAAATTAATAGCGTCAATTTATAAATACCCAAATTATAAAACCAAAATTGTATATATTAATGAGATACAATTTGATGTTTTAATGCATATATATATATGTATATATATATATATATATATATAGAGAGAGAGAGAGAGAGAGAGAGAGAGAGGTAAAGAGCATTGAACAATTGGGTTAAATATAATCTGTCCTTTATCTTATTTTTATTGTAATTTTACTTTTGACCTCCCCAAAGAATAAATTAAATTTTGTGCTTATTAAGCAGCCACAAGAAAGGACGAATGGTCACTTAATCAAAGATTCAACTGAGAAGACTTTTCTTCTAGGTTTAATAGTTTGAGGTAATCATTGGAACAGAAACATTAGCTTTTCTTTGTATTTGCTTAGTGAAATGTGGGACTTAAAAATTATATCTACGTACCACTTTAAAATAGGTTCTTAGGACTTGTCAAAGTATAAAAAATAAGTACCAGTGGAGTGCTCAGCCACAAATGAGACAACTGTATTTCTCTTCCCCCATGGATCAAAGTGGAGAGAGGGGCAGAAAGATTATGAGTCAGAGGTTGGGGAGGACCTGAGTGAAAGCAGGGACTACACAGGACCGTTGGACTGATGAACTCATGACAATTGTGGTTGCCTGCACAAAACCTGCAACATTCCAGAATGGGCAGGTTCTTAGTAAGGAAAGCTAATTGTAGAGTTTCCTAATGAGCAATCCCTTTGTGGTCTCAGCACCCATGTGACTGTGATGAACCTGGAGTCTTAATAAGAAGATTTGTTTCAACATAAGCTCTTAAAAATCTTTTATATTGAAACTGATTTGTTTTTCCCATAGGGAGGAGCATGAAGATAGGTAAGGAGAAACCTGGGTGGGTAATCCTTACATGGCACGAATGAAGGTCAATTCTAAAAACCCCTTGCTAGTTTTTAAAACCACGCACGTGTCATATATTTATAATCAGTGAAGGCAGAGACACGTGGATCCTCGGGGCTCACTATCTAGTGAACCTCACCTACTTATTGAATTCTAGGCCACTGAAAGACTAACTTAAAAGGCATATGGATGGTTCTTGAGGTAATACTCAGGGTTGTCCTCTAGCCTCTGTAAATGCACACACACATACACACACACACACACACACACACACACACACACACACACACACACACACACACACCAAAAAGTGCATGCCAGGATCTCAAGGATAAATTTTATTAATTATTTAAATTGACAATATCATTTGAGATTTTATTTTCAAAACAAAATCACTAGCCAGTTGATTCAGGGTACATTACAGGTCGTTATAACACCAGATTAATTTGTCATTGAGACAGGTCAGTAGTTTTGTGTTACTACTATGACTTACTGTAGTAAAGCTGATTGTGACATCAAAATGTCAGATTTTTTTTTCACTTTGATTGCCACATATTTAATACCTCTCTGGTCTGTAGTTGCCGTCATCTCTCTAGCCTTTCAGATATGGCCAAGTCAGTTAAACACCTGACATGTTTTCCAGCCTTCATATGTTAAAATAATTTTCTTGATAGAAAATAAAGATATAAGACTTACCAAATCAACATGACATTTAGCTAGCAAAAGCCTAAAATTTCATGAGTCAATTAGTTGCTTTTAAAGACATATATAGTAAATATTAGATATGTAAACACTTAAGAACATGTAAAGTTTGCTTTGGATTGCATATTTTTTATGTATGCATATGGTATATTTTGAACTGTTTTTTGTATGGCTTAGACCCTCTTACAGTAGTTTTTACCAGATTAAATTTGGTCATCTTATTTGGCCTGCCAGAATCAGCACACATCACTGAATACTCACACTCACTTAATGAAAGAGGTAAAATTATTTACTGGGGGGAAAAAACCCCACAAAATTCATGGAACTCAGTGGCCCAGGATTTCACACTGAGTCACTAAGCTGGGATGACTGGCTTGCTGGTTGTTGGGTTCTAAACTGAATGCTGTTTTTTGTGTAGTTACTCGAAACAACATCATTAGCATAAAACCTTTGCTCTCCATGCCTTTTCATTTTCTGATCGCCCTAAGAGGACATCCCATCCTATCCCCAGCTATAAACTTATTACACTTGGAATGGAAACAAAATCAGCAATTGTCTTCAGAATGCAGCCTCTGTGTTTTCCTTCTTATAATGTGTTAAGTAACAGGATTAAGTGGGCTGTGCTTTGGGGTCAAAGGAAACATTAATGGATTTGTTAAGAAATAGACAATAAAGAGTGATATCAACAAGGTGTTGAACTAGGAAGCCCAGGCTTCATTCTCTGACCAGAGAAACCAACTTAACAATAGTAAGCTTTTATGAGAATTTCAAAACCAAGAAGTCCCTGTACCCTAGGCAAACCTAGAACCATAAAAAGCCATGCCATTTCAATCATAATAGATTCTTCTTCAACCTGGCATAGAACAGAAAACCTGTGTGGAAAAACCTAACACACAGCTTTGATTCTAGGAGGGGAAGGGCAGAATGGATATCTTTTCATATTCTTTTTTCCAAGATACTAAAAGGACGATGTTTGCAGCATGACACATGAACACTGGATGACATCGTGCAGCAGGGAAGAAAACAGAGCTCAGTGCTTGATGTACCTCCAAAGGACCTCACAGACAGAAGCTGCACAGCTTCGAGTGACAGCCTGTGGGAGAAAAGTGGAACATGTAGCTGGCATTCTGCCTTTTAAAGGAGGTTGTCAAGGCATAGGCATCTGCCTGGCCTGTGTTGGAGCACTGATGGAACCAGCATACTTTGAGTTCCTTTAAAAGTTACAGGCAGACTGGGGATGGCTCAGTGGATAAAATACTTGCCCATAAGTGTGAACATTGGAGTTGGAGCAAGCATTGTAACCCACCTGTACTCTGTACTAAGGGGTAGGAGATGGGGAAATCCTCCTGGTAGGCTGGGTAGCTAGACTATCTGAACTGGAACTCCATGTTCAGTGAGAGAAGCTACCTCAATAAAGTGGAGAGTAATTTAGAAAGATATTCCATGACATTAACCTCTGGCACAATATGCACACATACACACTTTTGAACACACATATACATATATGTTACACACACATACAAAACATATATACCATTATGACTAAATCATCCACTTGTATGTGTGCACCCAAAATAGGATCTAGAAAGATATTTCCGTATTCATTTCACTGTAGTCTTACTCAAGGTATCCAAGAGGTGGAAACAACTTAAATGTCCATGGATGAATAGATGGATGGAGAGAAAATGTGGTATGTACATAGAATGCAATATTATTTAGTCTTTAAATGACATGAAATCATGTTCCATGCTATAATATGGCCAAACTCTGAAGACATTGTTAAGTGAATAAGCTCACCAAAAAGGCAATTATTACATAATTCCACCATAAGAGGGAACTGAGTCAAATGCTTAGAAAATCAGAATAAGATAAGGGAAATGGGATTTGTTCTTTCATAATTTCAGAGTTTCAGTTTTACAAGATTAAAATTTCTAGAGTAGTGTTTATTTTGATGTGTATCAACAGAAAATAATTCGGATGGTGCATTATATGTGTTTTATGATTAAAAAAGCCAAAGAGAGGAAACTGAAGAGATAGTTTAGTAGTTAAGATGGCTTGTTACTCTTCCAAAGGAACTGAAGTCTCCACCACATGTTGGGAACCAGGCTGATCCAAGGCTTTCCCCAGGGGCCCTGATATATGGAGAAGAAAAGTAGTTCTTTGTTAAAACCAAGAACATGATTGGCTAAGAGAGTAATGGCTTAAGGCCAGAACCTTGGGGGAACTGTGACTTTGGATCTTGGGAACTGAACTCTTCCTGTCTAAAGGGCTATGGTTAGCAGTCCCAAGGCTGCCATGTGCTTGGTCTTGAATATGCGTTTCCTTTGTGCAACATTGATTGATTAGCTTCATGCTGACTGTTCCCCATTGATAGCTTCTTCTTCTTCTTCCCCTTGTAAGTAGCACTCTTTGCACGATGTACTTTTAATAAACCTGCTTGGCACAAAACCTCTCGACTTCTCTCTCTCTCTCTCTCTCTCTCTCTCTCTCTCTCTCTCTCTCTCTCTCTCTCTCCCCCTCTCACACACACACACACAAGTGATAAATCTTAAAACAAAACCAGAAAGTTTCAGAATCATGTCTAAATAGGATGCTCTTTATCATGATATATACATACATATATATATATATATATACATACATACGTGTGTGTGTGTGTGTGTGTGTGTGTGTGTGTGTGTTTATTGGGTTCCATTCCTCCCTCATAGATGCAGAATGCCTAACTCTCATTACCTGCACATACAATCTTGTTTAAAAATAGAAACTGTAAGTTCAGCTAAGGTGAGGTCACTAGTGTGGATGTCATCAAACATGGCCAGGCTCCTATAAAGAGGATTCTTGGGTCCAGACATAGAAATATGTAGAGGGAAGACAGTCTAAACAGACAAAAAGGGGGCTGGAGAGATTTCTTAGCAGTTAAATGAGTATTTGCTGCTCTTGCAGAGGACTTGGGTTCAGTTCCCAGCACTCAAATCAGATGATGCACAACTGTCTCTGATTCTAGCCCTAGAGGTTCTTACATCTGAGCTCTGAGGGCACCTACACACACATAAATGAGAAATATGTACATAGACACAGAAATAGTGTTCTAGTGAGGATTACTATTGCTGTGATGAAACACAATGACCAAAGCAACTGGGGAAGGAAAGAGTTTATTTGGCTTATGTGTCTATATCACTGTTCATCATTAAAAGAAGTCAGACAGGAACTCAAGCAGGGCAGGAACCTATAGGCAGGAGCTGCTGCAGAGGCCATGGAGAGGTGCTGCTTATTGACTTGTTTCTGGTGGCTTGCTCAGCATGATTTCTTTTTTCTTTTCTCCTCCTCTTCTTTCCCCCTCCCCCCTCCCCTTTCCCCTCCCCTTTCCCCTCCTCTTCCCCTTCCCCTTCCTCTTTTCCCTCCCCTTTCCCCTTCCTCCTCTTCCTCTTCCTCTTCTTCTTCCTCCTCCTCCTCTTCTTCCCCCCTCTTCCCTTCTTCTTCTGGGGGCCAGTTTGGAAACAGGGTTTCTTTGTGTATCCCTGGCTGTCCTGGAACTAGCTCTGTAGACCAGACTAGCCTCTAACTCACAGAGATCCACCTGATTCTGCCTCTTGAGTGCTGTGATTAAGGACCACCAGACCAGGGGTGGTGCCAGCCATAATGGGCTGGGCCTTTCCCAATCAGTCACTAATTAAGAAAATGCCCCATGGGCCTGCCTGCAGTGTAAACTTCTGGAGACATTTTTTTTTTAAATAAGGTTTCCTCCTCTCAAATAACTGTAGTCTGTGTCAAGGTGACATAAAACTACCCAGCACAAATAGCTTAAAAGAGAGAAAGAAATAAGAAGAATCAACTATATACTCAGGAATGCTCAGGCTACCAGAAGCTAGGAAGGGACATAGAATGAACTCTTGCCTGAATTGTCAAAAGGAAACTACTCTGCTAAATACTACGATTTGGAACTTCTGACCTCTGGAATTGTGGGATCATTAAGGTACTATGGGATGAGGTTATTCGATGTTAATAAATTATATATTCTTCCTCAACACCCAAGTCTATAACTGTATAAGTACAAATATTCCACAAAGAACATTTTAAGTGAGGATTAAATAGTTACACAGCCTCTTTAATTTTCTTATAATCTCCCCAAATTATAATATTTTAATCTCATGAATTAAATCTAATGACTTTTCAAATACTATTTGATGATGTGTTGTCATTTGTAGGAAAATGGATATAGTCAGAGATAATCATATTAATTGAATGAAGCCAATTTTGTAAAGACACATATCATATATTTTCTCTTATTTGTGGTTCTTAAATTTTATATAGTTACATAAAGCCATGCATGCATATATAAAATGAAAGAAAAATTGTCACAGGGGGCAAACGGGACAAACACGGGGAAGGAAGGTGTGCTAGTTTGAAAAAAAAAATGACTCTTGAAGGCACATATATTTGAACACTTAGTCACCAGGGAATGGCACTATTTGAAAAGATTAGAAGAATTAAGAGGTTTGGCCTTATTGGAGGAAGTGTGTCACTCAGTGTGGGCTTGATGTGGAGGGCTTTGGAGGCTGCTTGGCAAGAATTTGACATTGGCCCAGGACAAGGGAGTAGGCTTCAGGCAGGAATCTGATAATGGGGCAGGACAGGGAAGTGAGCTCAGGTAGGAATCTGATTTGGGGCTAGAACAAAGAAGTAGGCATCAGGCAAGAATGACTTTGGGTGAGAATAGGGAAGTAGGCTCAGATATCTTTGTCTGATCTAAGCCCTTAGAAACAGTGATCACCGGACTTTAGTTATTGCCTTGCTTGTCCCTTGACTATTTGTGTTATTGTCTTGCTTGTTCCTTAACTTAGAATTGACCTTATTACTTGAATTTAATTAAAATGGTATAAAAGCAGACAAAAAAAAAAAAAGTAAACCCTTCTCAGCCTTAGAACTGGCTGGGGTCAGGCTACAATGTTGTCTAATTGTCTTTTTCTTTTCAATCCTTCCTCCTTCCCTGGAGAACCTGTTGAGTGACTGAGCTGACTTGGTCATTTTGAGGTTTCAAAAGCCCATGCTAAGCCCAGAGTCTCTCTCAGCTACTGCTCCAGTGTTTGCTTTCATGCTACCATGCTTCCTGCCATGATGATAATAGACTAAACCTTTGAAACTCTAAATTAAATGCTTTCTCTTATAATATACTTTGGTCGTGATGACTCTTCCCAGCAATAGAATAGTGACTAACACAAAAGAGGTCTGGGGGTCATGCTGGGTACATAAATTACAAGCTAAACACTGTTATCATGTTGAGGAAGGGTTCAAAGGCATCACAGAAAACTTGTGTGATGATGGACATACTGCTCTTCTTGGTGAGAATTTAATTTTGCCAAATTCTATGAATTATCTCCTAATGAATGCAATTAGAAAGTAATTTTTTCAGTGACTGTACTTGGGAAAACTGTGGTGTACAAACTCCCTTTTTTTTTCTCTCTGGGTTCCACATTGTTATCAAAGATCCTTTACAGAGAGAGAAAGAGCCCCCTGAAAAGGAGATACTACCACAGGGGGGCCTTTGGTCATAATGGAAACACTCACTTGGTGATTCATAACCTTCATTATATCATACAACTGCATTGCAATTAAAATTTTAAATGCAATTCTCCCTACTATCAATGGTAACTTAGACAACACAGCCATGGTTTGACAGAGTCATTAGTCTGTCTTCTTTCTTAGAAACATGGGAGCTAAAACCTGTTATTACTGTCATTCTGTCTGTCTGTCTCACCACAGCAGACTTATGTGCCAGTCTAATCATGTTCTCACCAAGAACATCTTGTCAGCTCCCCCACTTCAGCCTGATCAGGTTCCTACTGAGCGAACTGTGTCATCTCCCCCACCTTGGTGACAAGAGCATCCTATCAAGAAGGGGGCTCTTACTAAAGCCTTTTGTGTGCTGGAGGCAGGTACATCTGGATTGTGTATCTCACTGGGGGGCTCACAGGCTATTTTACAGGATTCTATTTTATTAATTCCTCAAGAATTTTAGGATATAAACTCGAGAAAGCAGGTATGTTCTCTCATGAGAGCGTTAAGAAAAAACAGAAAAGACCCAATTTCTTTGTGGAGAGAAAGAAAAAAAAAAACCTTCAGAACTCATCAAAATGCATGCATATTCAGACCTCTAAGGTGCTCTCTGAAATGCTATCAAGACTATTATTGAATTTGCTTTAAGCAAAGCATTGAAAATAGAAAAAAAAAAGAGTGTGATGTTTTTCTACTGGGAGATAAAGATGCATTCAAAGAAGAAACCATATTATTAGATTATATCCTTAATGAGGAAATAAAAAAGCCTGTACCTAGCTGGTGGCTAAACAAATAAGGATTAAGAGAGCAGTAATCTGCCTAGAAATTTGGAGATAAATGCTTAGATATTTGGAGAATTAGGATGTTACAATGAGGCAAAGGGCTGCCAAAAAATTCTTTGGCAATCCCCTCTGGCGTAAGGAATAAATGTTTCTTGGAGCTGTGTTAAGTTTGATATGAGGCACATATGTGCATGGGAGTACGCGTGTACACAGACAGACAGACACACATGCACACACACGGGGAGGGAGAGAGAGAGAGAGAGAGAGAGAGAGAGAGAGAGAGAGAGAGAGAGAGAGAGAGAGAGAAGAGAGCGATTTGTGGGTCATACATGAAACCTGAGTGGGAAGATCCCGGTTCCAGTTGGTTCTCACATACCAATGAGATTCACCACCTCGGTCACCAAAACCTTTACTGTTTGACCCCAGGCTGTCCTTATAATTCATGATAGTCCTGCCTGGTTTTCCTCAACTTTGGTGAACTTCACAATAATATAAAACTTACACATTGCAGAGACCTACCCCCGCCTCCAGAGAGTCTAACTCAGACTTCTGGGGTAAGGCTATGGAATGAAGGTTTTGATTTAGTTAGTGGCTTTACAGTTAATTTTCTTCACTTAGGGCTTGAGGTTTTGTTGATGCCTAGCAACCAGTGGTGTGAACTCTGCCCCTCTGGCCTTGTTCTTTCTTCCCTCCATGGTCCTGAACCCAGTACAGAGCTGCTCTGACTATTCCTTCTCTTCTAAAATGGACAAAAATTGACCTTCACTGGCTACCATATAAAGGAGATGGCATGTGGAAAACTACTCTTGTTAAACACAGATGCTTTTGTATTTTACAATATTCATGTCACAGAGTCTTCCCTGGTTCATCAGTATTCAAAACAGGACACCATGGCTACATCCAGAGAGTCTATTATGCTCCAGAGAGTCCTGAGGTGTAAAGCTGTGGAATGAGGGCTTTGATTTAAATAAATAGTGGATAGATATGTAGTTAGATCTCTTGTACACAGGGCTTGAGAGTCATCCTGCCTGCTGTCACATGCCATTCTTTTGTTCATGGCATTATAGGTTATATGTGCTGTTGCTGCCACATATCTCACTGGCTAAGAGCAATGGCTGCAAGTTTCACCTTCCCTAGATTTTCTTGGGACTTTCTGATTTTTAGGCCAGGCATATGTGAAAAGACCCCAGATTTTGCCTGCAGCAGACCAACCTTAAGATTATAGCAGTAAAAACCAATACAGACTGTATCCTCAGAGATTTCAGATTATGCCTATAAGACATAGCTTGTCTTTTTTTTCTTTTACTTTATGTCATATCTCCTTCTTCACTGACTGTCCTGTGGACTCCCTGTACCAAGAATAATAAAATTATACGGGGTGGTCCACGCTGGTTATCAGAACACTTGGAAGGTGCTCCAGAGGTAGGGAGATCAGGAACTCAAGACCAACTTTGTCTCTATATTGACCGACTTTGAGACCAGCGTGGGCCTCATAAAACCAAAGGAATAATTAAAAAATATGTGACATACTCACAAACATCAAATTTCTTTCTTTCTTTTTTTTTTCTTTTTGGATTGAGTCATAACTCATACAAGAGTAGACACAATATTTTAAAAAGTTATTACAAACTAATAGGACAGAAAAAAAACTGTGATAAAAGAACTAAATTTTAAAGTAGTAGAAAAATAACAAGCAAGAGGTAAACAGAAATCAAGATAGTAAATTAAAAACCAGTATTTTCAGCAGCTTCATTATGTTAAGACCTAATTCCACCAAAGAAAAAGCAGAGAGCATACAATTGGATGAAAAGGTGTAGGCATAATGTTTTTGTGCACTGTGTAAAGGTTATCTTTGTGTTATTCAAATGCTGATGTCTCTGACCTCACATCTTGTTTTAATCTGGACATGGCATTGTAATGCTTCTAGAATACTTGTTTCTAGAGTATTCTGACTCAAGTTGTGTAACCGATTCTTACCATTTATTCTTTGCCTTGTCAATAAATGTTGATCATCCAAAGGCTGGGCTGAAGAGAAAATAGAGCAGAGGAGAGAGAGGGAGGCTGTGTGGGTATTGGGGACTAGCAAAGGTAAAGGAATACAGCTGCCATATTAATTTATGCTATCATTTATCTTAAAATAATTAATTTTACGGAAAGGCAAGAATCAAATAAAATTTCTTTAACAAATCCATCTTAAAACAAAGACATGTAGCTAAAAACCCCAAAGTATAAAATAATAACAAAACTTTAAAGATACTCCTTAGAGAAGCAAGCAGGAAAGCTGAGAGTCAGAGCTCAGCTGGAAGCCCTCTCTCATCCCCACCAACCTCCTGGGTCCCAGGGAATAACCAGAAAGGACATTCTCACAATTTCTCATATGCCAAACCTAAGAGCACCGAAGCTGCAGAAACCAAGGCTCCCACTCTCTGTTCTTCCCTCACGTCATCAAGAGGAACCTGCTTCAGCCAGAAGGATCCGAGAACTTCACCTTTTCACTTGGCACAGCTGTGCCAGCAACCCACTCCACAATTCTGTGCTGCTCCCAATCTTGCTTAGAGAAGCTTTTCTCTGCAGTGGGTAGCACTGAATGCAGAACCTCAAAACCGTTCAAATTGCTGACAATGAGTGACTGTAAGTGCTCATTCCTAAATGGGACATCGGTATCCACTCCCTAGGCCCAAGAACCATCATGGAGGAGAGGATTGAAAGAATGTGAGAGCCGGAGGAGGGGGAGAAGTGCCATAAAATGTGGTCTTGTAGACATGGCAGGGCTAATAGTACTCATGAACTCTTAATCTCTGAGATTACCTGCATGTAATCTGCCCAAGATCAAGTCAGTCAGAATTCTAGCATGGATGGGAGAGGGGCTTGCAAGTCCTAACTAATTTATGTGTCTATTGTCATCACGAATTGGATACAGCAGCTCACTAAAAAACCACAAGATGATATAAAAATGGCAGGGGGATGTGGTAGGGAGGACTTAGAGAGAGTTAGAGACACTAAGGCAGTGGTGGACATGATCAAGATACATTGCATGCATGTATAAAATTCTTAAAGAACAAAAAAGAATTAAAAAGGTACACTGTACTACTATCGGATTTTTAAAAATGTGCTCTTGGATTTAGTTTGCAAGTATTTTATTGAGTATTTTTACATCTATGTTCATGGGGAAAATTAATCTGTAACCTTTGTTAAATTTTGTGAGGTTTGGATATCAGGTGACTGTGGCCTCATATAATAAAAAAAAAGTTCCTTCTGTTTCTATTTTGTGAAATAATTCAAGGTGTATTGGCATTAGCTCTTCTTTGAAAGTCTGGTAGAATTCTGTACTAAATATGTCTGGCTCTGGTCTTTTCTTGGGGGGAGTTGGGAGACTTAATAACGGCTTCTATTTTCTTAGGGTTCGTAGGTCTATTTAAATTGTTTATCTGATCGTGATTTAATTTCAGTAAGTGGTATCTACCAAGAAAATTATCCATTCCTTTGAGATTTTGTAGAGAAGAGAATCTTGTCTATATGAATGTGGCACCTGTCAATAATAAATCTGATGGCCTATGGATTAGGCAGGAAATAGTAGGTGGAACATGTTGGAGGCAGAAAGGATTCTGGGACAGTGCCAGGTATAGGAGATTCACCTGGGAAGATTGATGAGACAAACAAGGTACTTGAGCACAAGTAACCAGCCACGTGGCAGAATGTAGATTAGAATAAGTGGGTTACGTTGAAGGAATCAGAGAAAGAACTGGAAGAGCTTGAAGGAGCTCGAGACCCCATATGTACAGCAATGCCAACCAAACAGAGCTTCCAGGGACTAAGCCACTACCCAAAGACTATACATGGACTGACCCTGGACTCTGACCTCATAGGTAGCAATGAATATCCTAGTAAGAGCACCAGTGGAAGGGGAAGCCCTGGGTCCTGCTAAGACTGAACCCCCAGTGAACTAGACTGTTGGGGAGAGGGAGCAAGGGGAGGGTTGGGAGGGAACACCCATAAGGAAGGGGGGGGGAGGGGGATGTTTGCCCGGAAACCGGGAAAGGGAATAACACTGAAATGTATATAAGAAATACTCAAGTTAATAATAATAAAAAAATATAAAAAAAATAGCCAGAAATTTGAAACAATGGTGATGTCACTCAATAGAAGAATGGATAAAGAAAATGTGGGCCATTTACACAGTTGTTTAAAAATGGCATTGTGAAATCTGCAGGGAAGTGAAAAAAAAAAAGAATAAGTGGGTTATTTTAAGTAATGGTCTAGTCAGAGAAGAGCCTAGCTATATGGCCAAGGTCTTTGTAAATATATTTTGATTCTGAGTCTCATTTCTGGGAGCATGGGGCTGGGAGGAAGAACGACCAAACTTTTACAAGATTTTCCAATTTTGTGGAGTACAGGTTTTCAAAGTATGACCTAATAATTCTTTGAATTTTCTTGGTGTCTGTTATATCCCCATTTTTGACTCTGATTTTGTTAATTTGGTTATTCTCTCTCTGTCTTTTAGTTTGGATGAGGTTTGTCTATCTTACCGATTTTCTCAAACAACTCTTTGTTTCATTGAATCTTTGTATTGTTCTTATTCTCTTATTTATTGATTTCAGCTCTGAGTTTGATTTTATATTTTTGTCATCCACTTCTCTTGGGTACTTGTATCTTTTTTGCTAGAGCTTTAGGAGTGCTGTATGTAGGTACTTAATGCTATGAACTTTCTTCTTAGCACTGTTTTCATTGTGTCCCATAAGTTTTGGTATACTGTGTATTAATTTTCATTGAATTCTAGAAAGTCTTTAATTTTTACTTTTCTTCTGCCTTGACCCATCAGTTATTCAGGAGAGAATTGTTTCTGTTCCCATGAGTTTGAAGGTTGTTTTGTTGATGAAATACATGCATTAATCCATGGTGTCTGATAAGATGCAGGGGGTTACTTCAATTTTCTTGTATTTGTTGAAAAATATTTTGATTTAATCACTTGGGTCAAAAAGACCTCCATACTTTCTTATTTAAAACAGCAAATGTGAGCTGAAGCGCTCAGAAGTTTTCAGATTAGGTGACCTAGTTCTGGGTTTTAAACATACTTTAGGTAATACAAGTTTAATAGATAAAAATATCATAGGTTTAAAATAGAAAAGTAGTGGTTTTCCATTCTGCATTATGTTTTAAGGTTTATGTCTTCAGTTACTTAAAGCCTTTGAAGTGGTTTTCTTAGGTAAAGAACATTTGGCTAATGCATCTTTAATGGGTATTAGCTTCATGAGTGTTTTTTAACAGTTGGAATTATTTATCAAAATATGAATGTTCTCTTGCTCATTTTGTGATTCACAGGAGTGAAGACTGTAACAGATTTTTGACAGGGTGAAAATGTAGACAAATCAGGCAGAAATGGATGGTGGTGTGTCAAGGCAAGTTTGCAGTCAGTATTCAGCCACCTTTGCTGTGATCGTGGAAACTCTGCTACAGGGACTGTTTAGGTAAGAACATAGCAGAAAACCACCATTCAGGAGTCTAAGGCAGAAGAATCATGAATTTGAGACTTTCTTGGGTTACATAGCAAGACACTGCATCAAAAAAGAAAGAAGAGGAAAAGGAAAGACCCTCTTCCAAGCAAAACAAAACAAAACGAAAACAAGCAAAGCAAAAACCTGAGATGTATCTCAGTGGTAGAGCATTTATTTACCTAGCCTAGCATGCACAAGGATTTAGGCTTCAATTCCCCTTGACTCCCAGAGAAAACCAAAATAGAACAGAACAAATAAATAAAAACTGTAGAATTGTCACTACTTCAGAATTAAGGACACAGGCAACACAGGAGGCACTGAGAGCCTGAGGGAGGAGGAAGAATGGTCAGGTTTGCTTCTAAACCAAGCAATTCTGTCTTGTTGACACTCAATGCTTTTGGGGTACAGGGAGGAAGAGTAGACAAGGAAATCTGGGTCGTGTCACTTCTTGCATTGTAGGCAAAAACATACTGAGCAGAAGGGGGATAAATTCTCATTTTCAAAACTAAACCCAAGTAAAAATCACTAAGGGGCAGAGATAATGGCGAAATGGCTACAAAGCCTGTATGAAGTCTTTGTGTTGGAACCAACCTTTTCCAGTTAGCTGAGCTGTCTTGGTCCAAAAGTGATAATCATATATTTTTTGCTTTTTTACATTAACATTTGTTTTTATGAATGTCATTTCTTTTCCAGAGTAAGGGGAGATCTGCCTTTATTGCTGGCGTGACATTCACAGCCAGCTATTTTAGTATATTCTTATATATTTCAATTCGGAGACTGCTTTGGAGGCTTTTCAGCGAGGAAAATTCATCCAGTCTTGAGAGCTTCTTCAAAGTCACACTGGAGATAATTTTTTTTATAGCGTCATCAGTCTTTTGCAGCATTGCTTCAGCTTGTGCCCTAACATCTGAGATAAAGCCAGACCTTAGTAGTGTTTGGTTGTTTTCACTCTGTATTTTCTTGTTGCTGTGACAAAATCTGACAGGAAGCAACTAAAGAAAGAGACTTATTCTGGCTTATGATTTAAGAAGGTATATAGTCCAGCGTGGCAGGCAAGGTGTGGTAGCAGGAACAGGAGGAAATCAGAAAGCAGACCACAGATAAATGGGGCCAAGCTGTAAAGTCTCAAGCCATGCCCCAGTTGACCCACTTTGTCTAGCAAAGCTTCATTTCCTGAAGGTTCCATGAACTGGAAAAATTGTAGAAATTGCCAGCTGGGGCATCGGAGGGGAGAGGGGACAGATGTTCCAATGCACAAGCCCATAGGGACATTTTACATTCAAACTACAACATTGTCTATACCCTGTGGAATTATTTGCTATTGTTTTTATATTTTAACTAAAAACCAAAGAAAAATCCAACAACCATCAGCTTTGAATATTTGCTACTTTAATGGGAAATAATTTATTGCCTAAGTCAAAAAGATTCCTATCAGCAGAAACAGGAGACGTCTGTCACTGCCTTTCAACTTCCTGTGGTCCTATGTAGGTTGCCTGTGAGTGAGTGTCTTTGTGTGTCAGTTCCCCACTTTCTGGGAATGGCAACAGATGAAGAGTTCCTGTCCATAATTCCTTCAGAGTTTTCTATAGAGTTGCCCAACTTCTGTAGTGCCGTTTACTTCTAAGTACTGTCAAGTAAAGATAGAACGTGATTGATAAATGAATCTTGGGGTGTCTTTGACAGTGAAGTCTTTCTTGGGAGCAAAGGGTCTCAGAAACTCTCCATTTACCAAAACAGCCCCGAGCCAGTCACTTTCTGGCCCTTATCTCTTAGTTCACAGAATGAAGCACCTATTTTTAATCTTCTGGAAAAATACTTCACCAACTTAGTGTTGACCTTAAAACTAGGGCTATTTTCTGGTTAGGAAGGGTCAAGAGGCCAGCATGGATGTTGTGGATGGCACACATAGAAGGTATTGGTGTCAAGTTTGGAAATAGGCAGCTAGTTACATTAGGGCACGGTGGCTTTCTTACAATTTGGCTTTTTGTATTATTTTTTTCCATCTAAGGATGATTGCCTTTCAAACTCCCAGGGTCACAAATAGATCTCTCTGAAAGCAGCTGGCTTCACCTCATCTGAGAAAAGTAACCTGTGAGCGTGCTGCCTGGTTCTTTAGAAGATTTACGAGGGGCTTAGAACAGTATATTGTGGGCAGAAACTGTCTTATAAAGATGGTTTTGGAAAATAAACTATAATTGTTATGCCTTGGCTCTTGGCCAGAGAAATGGAATCTAAGTCTGATTGACAGCACAGGCTAACTTTCTGTTCCTAAACAGTCAGTGTTTCTGCTGTTTTCTTATTTTTTTGCTTGAATGAAAAACTGAGAAGGACAAATAGGATTATAACCTGGATAGAAACTCGTGTCCCGAAGATCGGAGATGACAAAGCCACAAGGCATTAATGAAACCAAGAACTCATTGGCGTGTCCCATTAAGTGATTCTCTGTACTGCAGACTCACTGTTGTCTCACGAGCCCCTTTTGAGGCTGACTTCACAGATGTGGGGCTCTTTGGGAGACCTCAAAGTTAAATAGCAGAAGAATTCCAGGGGAGTTAATTCCATCCAGTGTCCCAATACAGGAACTAGAAAGTTTTCAGAGTCCACAGAGTCATGAATAATATCTCCATATGCCCATATGAAGTGTAAAAGTAACTGTGCATTACAGACAAATATTCAATTTCCTGATTGTCCTCTGCTCATGGAACCTCTAAGTTCAGCCAGTCACACAGCCTCCCAGTCTGGATTCCTATAGCTGGGTAACTAAAATCTGAAAGCCTCACTTTTAAAGAGAACAGGTGAAACCTTTACTTCATTCCGCACAGCCTGCAATACAGACCTAGGAACATGGAAGTTATATAGATGCTAGGAGTACATTAGAGGAGCAGAAGGCAGAAGGAACCTGGGTCCCTATTGTTGTGGTTTCCCTGTCAGCTCTGCATCCCTTAACTTTCTCAGCTACCTGGTAGAGAAAATAATTTATATTTTACTTAAGCTATGTTTTTTTTTTAAATAACAGCTGAGCCTGTGTTGAGTAACATAGAGAATATCATCAATTATTTTATAAAAGGAGAAACTGAGGGCTGGAGAGATGGCTCAGCCGTTAAAGGCTAGGCTCACAACCAAAAGGAGAAACTGAGGTAAGATTTTATTCAAGATGAACAGTTATCTTTTGTATTGCTGCGTATGCCTGCAATCCTAACACTGGAGAGGTGGATGCGGGAGGATCGGGAATACAAGACTAGTCTGAATTGCATAGTGAGTTTGAGGGCAGCCTGGGCTACATGAGCCCACAGAACTAACAAGGCCCTTCAATGGTATGCTTGGAGATCTGAGAATGGAGGCTTCATGCAGACACTTTAGTAGAAGGGTGAACAGTGAGTGTGAGGAGCGTTGTGGGGAGTCAAAGGCAGAAGACGCGCTGAGACTTCTGGGTTCTAACTCATGCTGCCTGTCACGACAGTGCTGAATAAAATACACTCAGCGATTTCACTGGAGACATTAGAGATCGAATCTCAGGACTTAGTGAATGGATTACTGGGATTCATGCTGCCATATGAAGAGGATAAGACCTGTAGGCCTACTGTAGCTTGCCTGGCAAAGCGATAGAAGCAGCTGGAAGGGCAGGGGAGAAGCCATTCCTGCTCTGGCAAGCACGTCTGCTATTGAACAAGGGAAAGGACTTGGAATTGTTCACCAGTATTGCGATGTACAACGCTGCTTAGCTTATTCTGAGTACACGAGGACTCTAAATGGGACTTGAAATTATCCCATGTTCTGAAGCAGAGACAAACTCCCTTGAAGTCTTAGTGCCAAACACTGTTTTGGGTGGCGCTGTATCCCAGGCATTTGCGGGTGTGTTGGGAAGGCTTCCCTAGTAAAGAATCTGTGTGTATGAAGCATCTGAGGAGCAATGTACACTGTGAGACAGCAGCCACACAGACCTCCAGAGCCTGCTGTGAGGACAAGTATGGTAACATTAGGACTAGAACCCACCAGAAGCTCTTCTGTTTCCTTCTCTTAAATTGACGTGCCATCGGCAGATGCGCCTTATCCATGGGCTTGTCTGGGGATTTCCCAAAGAGATAAGGGACCCTGAAATGCGTCAGGTGGAAACCCTCCAGAGGAGGCTGGCAGGGAGAGAATTATCTAAGACATTCTGAGTGCTTCCCACACAAGACCTTTCACATCTGTCTTACCAGCCTTTTCAGGTAGGGAAGCCGAGACTCAGGGCTGAGAGGCAGTGGCTTTGGGGCCACAGAGAGCACATTCATGTACATTTAAAAACATAATGTCACATTATAAAGAGCCAAAGGCAAAGTGAACGTCACTCATGTTCATTTATGGAAAGCTCACATTTAATATTGAAATTCTAGAGAAAAAAATGTGACTTAAAGTGCTAATCCATCTGCCAAGATGAAAAGTCACATGAATTACTACCTTCTGCTCCAGATTATTCTGTAAATTCATGTAATTTTATTTTTAGTATGAAGGTATTTCATATGTCATTATGTAAAAATAGTGAAAAAAGTTAAATTCTGTAATTCTTACCAAATTCTGGTTGTATCAATGCATTGTTAATAAACATTCTTGATTAATTAGGACAAATAATATTTTTCTTTTTAGGTTTTGATTAGCATATGAAGCGAAACTCGCGGAAATAGGCCAAAACTGATTCTCTGATTCCAGGCCATTGATTTTATATCTCTTATGTACATTTTGATTTGTAATTATCTAAAAATAATCAGTTTTTTCCTTGTTTTCCTATTTTATAGGAATTACTTTAAGGGAAGGCTTGGGAATAGTGCATGTTTTTTTCTTCAGTCTGGTAATTTCTCAATATATACATCCTATCACACTTTCTAACCTTTATTTTGTGAATTTTATTTTATGGTATGTGTATGCCATAGTGTATACAAGGAGGTCAGAGGGCCAGCTCATTCTTGCCTTCCACCTTGTTTGAGAAAGGGTCTCATCTTGCTGTGTATGCCTGGCTGGTTGGTTCAGGAGCCTTTGGGGATTCTCCTGTTTCTACCTCCCACATCTACATAGAATCCCTGAGACTGCAGGTATATGCACTACCCTATCTAGGTTTCTGATCAGTTTTTAAAAGCATTTTAGACACTGCTGGGTTGATCCATATGACTAACAGACGGTTGGAAGAGATATTACAGTGAAACCCATCACCCTAAATTTGCCAAGTTCAAGCTGTCTGATTAATGAGGTATGACCCAGGTGTTTAAGTAAGGTTCTCATGGAATGATGTGTGACAGTTAGGATGCTAGAGCTGCTTCAAAAATATTTCTAAAGGAATATTGAGACTCCTGTTGTATTTTTTGACTTATGACTACCTCTTTGTTAACACAATTTTCTGACTCCTAAGGGCTGAGTTATGCCATGTTCTAAAATTCACACACACACACACACACACACACACACACACACACACACACATGCTATTCATTTAACAACAGGTTGGTGGGCCTACTGCCATTGTGGTGTTAGGTCTCCTTCCTTTCATGAAATCCAAGGGTATAACCCCTGGTTCTGGTGTGCTTGACATGTTCTTTCCCTTGGTCTTGCATACATGTGCTCAAGTGTTCCCAATCTACTTCAACAAGCTTATAGTTGGTAGCTTTTTATTTGTAAGAATAAGCTACTTATTAATCTGTCTCATGGTTGGTGTGGCACTAGACAGGTGATGGTATGGATGCACAATGAGAGGCAGAGTCATCCTGCCTTTGTGCTTACACTGACAGTGGGGTCAAACGCTGATCTGTAAAACATTCCCCTACTTAGGTCAAGGCACAGCCATGAACCTACTTTTCATGCAACTCAAAACCGGGCACAGACAAATTTCCATACAAATGTTCATCCTCTCAAAGCACAATTCTAGAAAAAAAGAGATTATTTTTTCAATTCTTATATTTTTACTGATTGTTATTTTCATTGATTTATTGATATTTTTAATGTTCATTTTTTCACTCTAAGACACAGAGCCAAGTTTTTCATGTCAGAGCAACACATACTTCCTTACAATGTTGTTTTTTTTTTCCTCATAGATTTAGAAATGTATGACTATTTCAAAAACCGTAACACCAGGATTCATCACTTACATTTTATTCCACATAGTCCTTATATAATAGTATGAATTATATAAAATTCCCAGAAAAAAAGCCACAGCCACAGTGTTGATTGACTAGAATGCCATGACTGTGGAGTTAGAATGTTTCAGACTCCGAGTCAATTACTTTGCTATCCTTAATAGCTACCTTTGTTTTAACATTTATTATGTTTATTTAGTATATATAGAAACAACAGAAGCCAGGGTGTATTATTGTGCTGTGAAAGTCAAAGGACAATTTGTGGGGTCCGTTCTCTCATTGTGTAGGCTCTGGGAATTGAACTCAGCTCGTCACAGGGTTACAATCACCCTTTTCCCAAGTGGAATATATTTTCAAAAGACCATGAGCTTGTACCAATTCAAAAGCTAAAAGGTCATCATGTAGCATCTGAGAGCTGCCCTAAAGATTTTTCCACTTACTGAAACACACTTACAAGATATATCCAGTAATGTGTTTGAAGAGCACCTGAACTTATGAATTTCTTTTGTTCTGTAACTATAAAAACTTTACGATAGGGGGAAAGGCAATTGAAACCCATGGCCACACAGACAGCCTTGTTTAAAATCAGTGGGTTTAAAAAAATAAAATAAGTGGGTCATAAAACAAACAAACAAACAAACAAACAGAACAAATTTAAGAGGGAGAAAGGAATGGTCGTTAGGGGTAGGAGAAAAATGGGAAAGGGTGAGGGGTGAGAGTACCCATAGTACAGTATTTTCATGTATGAAACTGTTAAAAACAAGTGTAGTGAAAACTATAATAAGAAACCCTTTACTAAACACTTTCTACATGCTATTTGGAGTAGTATGAATCCAAATTGCTGGCTATGCTAACTCATCTGGCTCAAGAGTGAACTGTCTTTTACTTTCTCTAAGATGAGAGATACATTTTGCTTTGCCAATAGTGTTTCTGTTTCTCATGAGTTTCAAAGACATTGAATAAACATATGCAAAGTTTTTGGGATAAAAGCTAGTACTTTTTTGTCTGGCTTTGTTGCAGACTTTCCATATATCTTAGGCTGTCTTTGAACCTGTCACCCTCGTACTTCAGGCTTCCCAGAGTTGGGATGACAGACACGCACCACTTGTTCTACGTTGCATGAAACAGTGGCTTTCAGGCTGTTCCTTGACCTGGGTGACTATTTTAGAACTTCATATCCCGAATCAATATTTGTTAACATACAAACCTGGAATAATGAGTCTCTTTGATCTCACCCTTCATTATTCAGGATACCCTAAAAACTAGGTTCCACAGGTCAGAGAAACTGCCATTCATCATTCCTTCTTCTTACCATCATTCCAGTTCTCAGGTGCAGTTCTGCTTGGGGTCATGTATGGTGTGATGGTTTGTACATGCTTAGTCCCGGGAGTGGCACTATTAGGAGGTGTGACCTTGTTGGAGTAGGTGTGGCCTTGTGGGTGTGGGCTTTAATGCCTGGGAGCTAGTATTCTGCTAGCAACCTTCAGATGAAGATGCAGAACTCTCAGCTCCTCCTGTACCATTCCTGCCTGGATGCTGCCATGTTCCCAAATTGATGATACTGGACCGAATCTCTGAACCTGTAAGCCAGCCACAATTAAATGTTTGTCCTTACAAGAGTTGCCTTGGTCATGGTGTCTGTTCACAGCAGGAAAACCTTAACTAAGACATATGGTAAGGGATATGGACTCATAGCTTCTTCAAATTCATTTCACTAGGTCCTAGGGACAAGGTGCTACTATAAGAGATGTGCATTGGATTTGCATAACAGACATGCAAAGAAGGTACACCTAGTATGTCTAATTCAAGATGGAGAAAGTAAACCTAGACAGATTCAATAACACTCCCAAATTCATTTGACAGAGCCAGGCTCTGTTATAGGCTGTGAGCTACAGGATCTGTGATGTCTATTGAGTTCAAGAAGTCCGTTTCCACAGAATGGAATGAGCTTTTAACCAGGAACCCATCATTAGACCTCTACTTTCTTTTCTCAGGCATCTGATACAGGGTCAGGTGATTTCTTTTTAAATTTTGTATGTGTGGTACATGCATGTATACACACACACATTTACATGTGAACGCCAGAGGTTGAAGTCAAGTGTGTTAGGTGTCCAGGTATTGTTTTCTGTCACTAATCACCTAATTAAAAATTCATTCATTCATTCATTCATTCATATGTATGTGCATGAGTTTGTGTAATATTTATGTGCAGATACCTATGGAGGCCAGCAGAGGGTATCAGCTCTTCTAGAACGCAGGTTGTAGGAGGTTGTGAGCCACTATATGGATTTTAGGAAGTGAACTAAAGTTCTCTGGAAGATCAGTAAGGGTTCTTAATTGACTGAAACATATCTCCAGCCTGATCTTAGGTCCTCATAGTTGCTCAGCAAGCACTTTACCCACTGACCTATCCATCCAGGATAGGGCATCAATTTACAGGGTAACTAACTCATGGGACTGAGGTTGAAAATGGTCTTTGTGTCACCACTGTTGGGAACAGTGGTCTCTACTTATGTCACTCTTCTGCCTGAACCAAGGGACCGACTAAATGAGATTTAGATTCCAACCTTCCTTCTCTGTGTCATTATTGCAAAGATCCTTCCTCTCATTTGTTCTATGAACACTGCTGTCCACACTTGGTCTATAGGATGTCAGGCAGTTGGCTTGGTGGCAAAAATGGCTGGATTACATAACATGCAGTTGCTAAAGAAATACTAGAGAGAAAATCGAATTAGAAAAATTGTTAGCAGAAAAAGAGAAATTCTCTAGAGTTGAAATGTTGACAAAAATTAGTATTTCCAAGAAAGTCATTCAACATTAGTATTAAATTATTGCAAATTGAAGTGATAATAATTAGATTTCATGCATTTCCTGTATGTTCACTGTTGAAACATCCACTGTGTAACTGATTTGGACGGGGAAATAAACATTCATAAAAAGTAAAATAAAAATTGTTTTTATTATAAAACAATTTGGCCATTGCTGTTTCAGATTCAGGCACTTTGTATAAACACTGACTGAGAAACTCCTGACAGATGCTTCCCAGAAGTGCTAGGAACAGAATTTCAATCCCCTAGAGAGTGTAGTGGCCCTCTTAGTGCGGCTATAATGGCCATCAGATAATGCAGAAAAATGTAGATAAGAACCAGGACGTCTTATTGACTGTTGTATCCTGTTTTCAATAAGAAAATGTCCCCATTTTGGCATGTGGGACTGGAGCTGATATGTGCCAACGATTGGCCCACACGGAGCCTGCAGAGTCTGAACTTCATGCCAGGTAGATGCTACAAATTCATCTCTGCACACTGGGAGGACCATATCTGCCTCCTCTTCAGTGCTCTTGGCTCCTGCTTTGTAATGACTTTTCCAAGTTCATGTGGCACCAGTGACTAATGAAGCCATCTTTTAGATTCTTTTAGAAAGAAGCAATGAAACACTAATCAGATCCCTGAACATTCAAAGATGCTTCAAAGACAACGTTTATCTGCAGACATGAATGTTCATGCTCAGTGGGTTTCCAGAGAGCCTCTGCTCTGGGTAGGGTCTTCCTTACCAGGTCTGATGCTACCTTAGTACAACTGATTCATTTCCAAAACATAGGAGTTATCTTAGAGACTCGAATGCTACATGTTAAGAACTTTGACTTTCTGACTTTAGAGTAAAAAGACAAGTGGGCAAGATCTTATTTGGAAAAGATCAAAACAAGCTTAACAGTGACTGCAGGTCCAAAATGGAGTCCATTATGATGAGCTATAGGGTCCTTTAAGGAATCACCTGACTCTAAAAATGAAACAAAATCAGATAGTTGCCTGACAGTCCCACACTGCCTCTGTGGAAGATGTCACCTTTCTAGGAGGTGATAGGTGCCTACCTGAGAGAATATCCCGGCTCTCTGGAGGGATTTTACCTTTAACTTTAGATCTTACATATCTCTATAGGGATTTTCTGGTACTAAGTAAAACAGAAGATCTATTTTCTTCTTGTTCTCATTTGCATCCTTGTATCTCTATCACTGGTAAGAATGAGGCAGGCTGGGGCCTGAGGTGGTTCATCAGGTAAAGATGCTGGCTTCAAAGCCTGATGATCAAAGTTCAAGCTATATAACCTGCATGAAGAGTGATACAAAAGCTCACATACTGTGTTGCTAACACCTCGAATTTTTTTGTAAAGCATTTACCACTGAACTTCTAATAACTTCCTCACACCTCTGGCCACCTCCTTCCTTAGGAACTTTCTCTTTCTCTCTCTCTCTCTCTCTCTCTCTCTCTCTCTCTCTCTCTCTTTCTCAACAAATTCTCTCTGATTCCAACACTATCTGTGTATCTGTTTTATTGTTCCAGGACACAAGAACCTAAGATCTTAGCAGGAGCCCTCTGGGCTTTGCTACATACTGATAAAAATGGGAACTTAGCTAACACACAGCAGTACAGAATCTCAATACAGCTCATTTACCTCTAGAGCCAGACTGTGTACTTGACTTTAAGACATTAATAATCTTCACACAAAAACTTTGCTCTCAATTTTCAACTCTCATTGTCTATCTCTGAGATCATTAATATAACTCATTTATGTACCACTCCTGTTGTGGTTTGAATGATAAAATGTCCCCCATAGGCTCATGTGTTATTTCTTCTTCAATTGGCGGTGCCATTTGTACCTGACTGGAAGAAGTCCATCACCAGTGCCAGGCTTTGAGAACTTATAGCCTTACACCATTGTCTGCTTACTATGTATGGATAAAATGTGATCAGTCATTTACTACTCCTGTTGCCTGCCACCATGGACTAAAAAGTAAACTCTTCTGTAATTTGCTTTGTTCCTTCCTTCCTTCCTTCCTTCCTTCCTTCCTTCCTTCCTTCCTTCCTTCCTTTCTTCCTTCCTTCTTTCCTTCCTTCCTTCCTTCTTTCCTTCCTTCCTTCCTTCCTTCATTCCTTTCTTCCTTCCTTCCTTCTAACCTTTCTCCCTCCCTCCTTTCTTCCTATTGAATTTATTATCTATCTATCTATCTATTTATCTATCTATCTATCTATCTATCTATCTGTATCTTCTATTTATTTATTTTACACATGAATGTTTTGACTCCATCTATGTATGTGCACCACACATGTGCCAAATGCTTTAGGAGGTTAAAAGAGGACATCAGATTCCCTGGAACTAGAATTATGGGTGGCTCTGGGCACTGTGTGAGTGTTAGGCACTAAACTAGTTTCTCCCCTAGAGCAGTAAGTGTTTTAACAACAGAACCATCTCTCTAGACTTACCTTTTATTTATTTTTAATGTTTAAAATTTTGAAACAACTATTTTAACATCTTAAAGGAACTTGTGTCAAGATAGTTTTGAAAGTATCAGGCTATTCCTGTACTGATGAATCACATGTAATCACAAGGAGGGAGGGTAATGTCACTGAGGCTTATTCCAGTGGCTTGTGGAATTCAAACTTTGCATACTAATTTACATTCAACTTAAAATTCTTGGATCTCAGTGGACAGCTGCATGAATAATTTTGTTCTCATAAAGATGCAAATGAGGGAGGGAAGAGAGAATAAAGCTATTTCAGAGGATATGTCAGGAGTGGACATGGTTTTCTCAGTTCTACATTTTACCATGTCCTTTAAAATTTGCCTCCTCTTGTTTTGAATTAGATATCTCCTGTCTTTCTTCACAAAATAGGGGGAATTAGATAATTATTAAAAATATAAGTACTTGGGAAACTAGAATTTTAATTGAAGATTATTTAGGGTGGTCTCATATAGCTTTTATTGTGTTTCTATGCATCGTCTGCATTGTAGGAGCATTTTAAGCATCGAACAAGATATAAATTTGTGTCATATGGTTTATTGTGTTTGTTAATTTTAACTGTTAACTTGTAGAAACCCATAATCACTTGGAAAGAATGTCTTCATGAAGAGATATCTAGATCAGTTTTGTTTGTGGGCATGTGTGTAGGAGATGGTCTTAGTTGATAGTGTCAGAAGACCCAGTCCACTGTGGGCAACACCATTCCCTAGGGAATGCTCAGAGTACAGTATAAGAGAGGAGAATGCTAGTTCACAGCAGGAAAACAAATAAGCAAATAGGCTTGCATGCCTTAATTTCTTACTGCCCTTGACTGTAGATGTGATATGTCTAGCTGCTTGAATTCCTGCCCAATTAATGCTTTCACAAAAATTTCCTTGGTCATGATGTCTCTTCACAGCAATAGAATAGTAATTAAGACACTTATTAAAACCAGGATTGAGGAGTATTGCTTCCCAGAAAAAAAGGGTTGATAAGATGACGTGAAGTCATACTGCACGACAAAGTGTTTTGGGTACTTATGGTCATAGAGATCAAATGTATATTTAAGAACAAGACAGTAGGAGATGAAAAAGGTTAAAGTACAATCATCAAGAAGTTTAATGCAGAGAAAGTTAATTTACAAATTTGCCACATGAAGCTCTCTGAACATTGTTTGTATAAGGTTTCTACTGTTTTGTCTCATTTGCTTTCATATGCACACACATGTGCACATATGTACATGCATGCACACATTAATAAACATCTAATTAGTTTTAATGTTCTATTTGTAAAAATATAGAGTATTTTATGTACATAGAGCTGTTGGAGGTCATATGAATATTTTTGTTGGAAAAATCATAGTCTTACGCATACAGATTCTATCATGAGGGGGTTGGAGAAATGGCTCAGAATTTAAGAACATTTGATTCTCTTCTAGAGGACCAGAGATCAGTTCCCAGCACCCAGTTCAGGTGACTTGAAACTACTTGCAACTCTAGCTGCAGGAATAAAAAAGGTAAATTCAGATAAGTCCATCTCCTTCTTCTCCCTCCTATTTCTCCCAATAGTTTCTCAGTATTCCTGGAGCTATGTCTTCAGAAAGCCTTCTTCTGTACTCTGTGGTCACCTGTGCACACACACACACACACACACACACACACACACACACACACACACACACACTAAATGAATCTTTTTTAAAAAAAGGACTCCACCATTAGATCTTGTGATGGAAGAAAGAAGAAAGAGTTGTTCTAGGTCTTTGATTTTTAAAAACTGTTTTTGTTGGAAACGTATTTCCCATACTCTCATTAATAAAGTAATTTAAGAAGAAACTAAAAAAAAAGTTGGAGGAAAATTTGAATTTTTTTTTTTTAAGAAAGGCAGGCCAGACAGGCTGTAAATCTAGGCAGCTGCCTAGAGGAGGGAGATGGATAAGAGGAAAAGAGGAAACCATACCATTTCAGTTGAGTCAGCATGGAGATCTGCTACACGGCAGAGAGGCAGACAGGTAGTGATGAAGAAGGACTTCATCAGAGAGTCAGGAAACCCCAAAGACCCGAGGAGGCATACTCAGTATCTGACTAGCATGCAGAAGAAAGAGATATACAAAAATGGAAAGTCAGACCTTTCTGAGTTAGGAAGGTGAGCAGACCTAACAGTACTTCATGGTGCTCGAGGGCAGAAATTTGGGGGATAGAAAAGTCCATCAAGTAAAAACTTATTCCTCCTAGAGATTTAGCATAGCTTAGGACATGCATGCCTTTGACCAGGTGAACAACATTAACTCCCAATTGGGGAGACGTTGGCATGTGGAGTCTATCTTTTTAGTAGCAGTAGTGGCTTTTATTCCAGTAGCTCTGTTTTCCAACAAGGGTACGTTCACTGCACCTGCCAACAGCTCTGCCAATAAATGAAGTGTCCTTATTTATATGTTGAAAGGGGCACACAATCTTAGAAGCAGTCATATTCATGGAGACTTGGACATCCTGCTTGCTAAGACAAGTCAGGAAAGATAGTATCGGGTAGTCAGAAACTCTGGGAAAAGCACAAGAATTTTTTTAATACCTAGTGTGGTTTTCTTTGAAAAACAAATGCTGAACTCTGACAGTGTATTAAAAATCAAGACTGAACATTATCTTTCTAGGTACATGCCATGCTGGGCACTTTCACATTGCCTCCAATTTTTAAGCACTTTAGAGCTTTTGAAATGAACCAGCAATTGTTGAGAGACTTCATTATTTTTAGTCTAGGATAATGAAATAATTCATTTTAACCCAGAAACAATTCTCTGTCTGACTGGGAAAACCACTAGCATTGAGAGGTGACTGAATTTCATGTCTGTGAATCCTGCTACACATAATAATCTTTTGATCAATCTGATTTCACCTTACAGAAGTGACACTGTGAGGGTGCCTCTTAGAGACAGGAGAAGTGAGCCAATAAGGGAAAATGGATTTATCTACAGTTTGGCCAAATCAGTTAGACTTCCTAGTGTCCTTTGCTTTTTCTGTGGCAGGGTTACAGTTTTATAGGAAAAGTAGAAGAAAAAAAAAAGCCAGGAGAAATGTGTGAGTTAATTTGTCAGAACTGTGTGAAATCTCTTCCTGGGAGACAAGGCTGAAGGGCTTCATGGGATTCCTGAGGAAATCTTAATTCTGTGGGGTTTACTGCTTCAGTAGTAGTCTGTAGCAAGGGTAGGGCACAGCATCTCCCTTTAGAAGTTCTTCTCTTTCATCATGGCAGATACAAGCCTAGACCCTGAATTATTCAGCATTTATACCCTCATAGTTTTGTATTAACACAAGTCTTAACAGAAAAATGTGATTCCCCCAGATAATATTGGCATAAAAATGAAATACAAAAAGTTTTGAGAGGAAAGACTTCTGAGGCTAGTGGGCTAGTGATAGGATGAATGACAAGAATGATCGAGCTTAGATTTTAAAAGTCAACTATTCTGTATTGAAGAAGTCTGTGCCCACTAATTATGTTGATCTGAAACCCTGTAACTGGCTTGTTGAAAGATAAATAAACAACAAAAAGCCTTAAAACTTCAAAATTCTGATGTGGGCTCAATGATGACTACAATCTGCGGGTGTTGTATGAGTCATGCATGGATGATGAGTACAAATTTTCGAGTCTGAGGTCCACATCATAGGAAAAAAAAAACTTCAAAATTTGTGAGTTCAAAACCAGACAGAGATTAGATGCTTTATTAGGTCCTCCATAACTCTATTATAGTTACGAATGCCCCAGTTTCTCAGAACATATAGTTAGAAGACATTCTAGTAGTTTAACAATTTAAAGTTAGTTTTGTTCATGCTGTAGGGCTATTTTTCAAAGAGAATTTAACAAGATCAAACCGCCCTCTCCTTCAAAGGGAAAGACTTAGGGCAAGCTATGGGCTGCCAAATGCTTGCATGGTTCTCATCACAATCCCAGTATATTCAGAAAATACCCTGGACTCATATAAAGGATTAAATGATGTTTTAGTCTGATCCCCAGAGATTAAAATTCATGTTAAGTATGGGTAGGCATTTCACTCTGACAAAGAGATACTTTCTAGGAGTTTCAGGTTTGCAACTGTTTCATCTCTCTTTGGAAAAATAAACTAGACAATCTACAAAAAATACAAATAACAGAGATTTCATATACTTTCAGTAGTCAATAAATTATAGCCTCCAGTATAATTTTGGCTTTATTTCTTAGATATTGTGAGGCACAAGAGAGTATTCCAAACCTGTAGTATAATACTGGAAGCGAATGAACACCTAACACCAAGTACTAATCCTTTTCCTATGTACAATGTACCACAAATTGACAACATGGTCCCTGTCCCAAGTGGATCAAGAATGTTTATTTTTAACAATTTCCCATTACACATTGTCTCTAGGGTTGAAGAGAGGTACTCACTTTCCCCTATTTTGTTACTGTATCACCATATTTATGCTTTTTTCATCCTGTAGCTTAATTTTAGTGAAGTCTTAAAATCCATTTTCATGGGGGTTGGGGATTTAGCTCAGTGGTAGAGCGCTTGCCTAGGAAGCGCAAGGCCCTGGGTTCGGTCCCCAGCTCCGAAAAAAAGAACCAAAAAAAAAAAAAATCCATTTTCATTGGCAGGGTTGATTCTATGCCAGAATAAATAAGACTGGTAAGAGATCTCAGAAAGTAAGAATTTTTACTACACAAGCACCAGGATCTAAATTGAAATCCTCAGTACGTACCTAGAAATCTATGTAAAGAGTCTATGTTGGTAGCAATTATACCTGTAATCACAAGCCATAGGGACGGAGATAGGAGGATCTCTATGTCTTTCTGGCCTCCAATTTAGCTCTTGGTTTAGTGAGACTCTATATAAAAAAAATAGGCAGAAAGTGATAGAACAGGACATCCAATGTCCTCTTCTGACTCTTCACACACTCACACACACACACACACACACACACACACACACACACACACACACACACACACACACACACACACACACACACGAGAGGCAGATGGGGTTCACTTCTCGCTTACCTCCATCTCCTGAGCTCCCTCATGATTTCTTTTCATTTGTTCTGAATTCTTCATTTCTGTACTCTCTTCATTCTCGCCTATGGGCATCATGGTCATTTCATCTTGTCTGTACTGCCAAGGACTATTGTGTAATTGTCCATTACAATTAAAAATAAATAAGGGCTCAAAAATGGTTCAGCAGATAAAGCTAGCAAGTTTACCAACCTGAGCTCAATCCCTGGAACCCACGTGGGAGAAGAGAACCAGTTTTAGTGATGTCCTTTGACATATGCATGATGATGTGTGACAGGCAGGCAGACAGACAAACACACACACACAAATGTTAAAACAATAAAACAGTAAGATACTATCCATTCTTCTAATTAAAGATATTTTTAAGTAATAGTAAAGTATTATCAGCAGTAGTATAAACATTTCTTTCTGGTTTATTCTACAGCATCTAGAAATTAGTTCAATGTGTTAAACATGGTTAACAACATCTGTTTTTGTTATGTCATATCTTGATATGACTTAATAAAATGTTTTTGGAACATGTTTAAATGTTCTAAGAACTTGACTTTTAAGAAAATTCTTTGAGGGCTCTGGGTGTAGCTCAGTTAATAGTGCACCTTGCTCAGCATGCTCAAAGCTCTGGGTTCAATCCCAAGCACCGTATAAACACAGGCATGGTGGTGTATACCTATAACCTCAATGTTCAGGGGGCAGAGACAGGAAGAGCAAGCAGGAAGATCAGAAATTCAAGCTCATCCTTGGATACACGGCTTCCTGTCTTAAAACAAAACCAAACGAAAAAATTCTTTGAGAAGTCCTTCCTTGTCATGGACTAAATAATTCTGCCATCACCATCCTGCCGTTAACGTGTTTTAAGAGCTTTCTTCCATGATCACACTATACTTGAGCTTCAGCTTGTCTTTTCATGTGTTTAAAAATGTAAACAGGACCAGGGACTATGTACATTGACTTCAGGTGTTTGGGGGAGGGGTGAATGAGGGGGTCTTGATTTGTTATTCTTCTCTCAGAATTTACTTGCTAGAATGGGTGTCAGAAGACCTGACCTCTGGCATCTGCTGTCACACATACACATCCAGGTGTCACACCTGGATGAGGATGGTTGCACCTTGGTCTCCATCTCTACAAAGTGATGCATCTGACAAATAACATATAAGCTTTCTTACAACTTTTTTCCCCTCCATCTTTATTAACTTGGGTGTTTCTTATTTACATTTCAATTGTTATTCCCTTTCCTGGTTTCCAGGCCCACATCCCCCAGCCCCTCCCCCTCCCCTTCTCTATGGGCTTCCCCTCCCCATCCTCCCCCCATTACCACCCTCCCCACAACAATCATGTTCACTGGGGGTTCAGTCTTAGCAGGACCAAGGGCTTCCCCTTCCACTGGTGCTCTTACTAGGCTATTCATTGCTACCTATGAGGTCGGAGTCCAGGGTCAGTCCATGTATAGTCTTTGGGTAGTGGCTTAGTTCCTGGAAGCTCTGGTTGCTTGGCATTGTTGTTCATATGGGGTCTCAAGCCCCTTCAAGCTCTTCCAGTCCTTTCTCTGATTCCTTCAACGGGGGTCCCGTTCTCAGTTCAGTGGTTTGCTGCTGGCATTCGCCTATGTATTTGCCATATTCTGGCTGTGTCTCCAGCCTAGGAATTGATTATAGTCCAACTCCAGAACTCTGTACATTTAATGGAGGGTCCTACTGAGGCAGTCCTCAAGGGAGAGCAAAGCAAATAATATGGAGTTGTTCAGAATATGGATGCTATAGATTGACCTGCTAAGTCATGACTGAAGTACTAGAGGCACATGCTTAGTGGGAGAAAATGCTCCAATTTTATCAAGCATGCTTTTAAAATCGAATTTTTAAAATGTTTTTCTATGCTAGTTTGGAGATAACATTAAAGAATAAAGCTGGGCTCTCAACAAAAGGGAATGGGCAAAAAATTAAATAACAAGAGGAAAACATCAAGAAGATGAAGCATAGCCAAGGTGGAAATGGTCAACCTTGTCAAAAACCCTGGGGCTTATGATGCTTTCATTAGTCCTCTGAAGCTAAGTCTCCGTCTGGCATAGACCATAATAAGATTCAAAGGAATAAAGGATGGTAAGAACATGAATGAGCACAATGCAAAACTCCTGAATAGAGATGAAGAGCATGAAGCTAAAAGGAGGAATCCTGACGACCACATTTAGGAGTCATTTGATAAACTTTTATAAACATATCTGACAACGTCTGAAAAAAACCGTTGTTAGAGAAAAGCAACAAGAAAGACAAACTAACAACAAACACAAGAAGTTCCAGGAGGAGTCACGGCATCAGAGTGTTGTTATTGTCAGGTGACAGAAACACAGGAAAACTGGACTTTAGTAATGTGTATCTTCAAACCCTTGATGTTTTAAAAACACAGGAGAATGTCAAAGTGGGATGAATCCAAAAGGGAAATTTCATGATGTTTTTGACTAGCAAGTTAGAAACATTGAGTGACAATCTCCGAGCTCTGGCCCTACCATCTCCTCTGAATACTGCCATAGATTGCAGCACACTGTTTTACCAACACAGAGCTGCCCCTTCCTGATTCACCCACATTTTTGTGTATGTGCAGGGGTACACCTCTGTGTGTGTGTGTATGCTGGGTCGAGCGTGTGTGCATCTGCATGTATGTGTGTATATACGCAGGCCAGAGGTTGGCATCAAATATTTCCCACAGTCTCTCTCTCTCTCCTCTCTCTCTCTCTCTGTCTCTGTCTCTCTCTCTCTCTCTCTCTCTCTCTCTGAGATCTCTCTCTCTTTCTTTGAGACGGGTTTCCCACTGAACCTAGAGCACACAGATTGCCTAGACTGTTGGGTCAGTAAGCTCCAGGTATCCTCCCATTTCTGTCTCTTTAGCAATGGAATTACAGATGTATACGTGCCAAGTCATGGGTGCTGGAGATCCAAACTCAGGTCCTCATGCTTGCACAGCAAGCACTTTATTGACTAAGTCTTCACTTTAACCCCATGACTTTTTATTTTCTACCTTAGATTTTTACCAGTGGCATCATTTGTATTATGTCTGGTTGGAAATGTAGAAGTGTCCTAGATACAGGGTAATATGGACAACATTTCAGTAAACAGTTTATTTGCACAACCACAAAAGTAAATAGTTTCTTAAATTTTGTGCTCCAGAAATCACTCTTGTCACTCCCATCTTGGCCTTGAGTTATTCTACTTTTACTTCAAAGTTTAATCTATCAAAGCTAGGGTTTGTCTAGCATTGGGCTCTCACTGCCTTGGTTGAGGAAACAAGAGTTCCTGAAAACGTTTATTGGGTTTTAATTACAGCAGAGAGGACCACATCATTCTTTGTTGGGCCTGCTGCAAGTGCTCACCTCTGCTAAACTTCCATATTGGATCTTTCGTAAGCACAGACTCAAAAGGGCCACTTCCTTGAGCTATATTTATCGACCCTATAAAGATTTCCTGGGGTTGGATACAAATCAAACATTAGTGGAGTGATTTTAATTGTCCTATAATAGCCAGGTTAAGCTGTGTCTCCCTATGAACACTTCCATTCATAGCAAGGAGAAGAGAAGAGTGACCAAGAGAGAGGCTCAGAGGAAAGCGTAAATCGTAGTGTGCTTTCTCCCTTCATACATGTTAGTGTCAGTGTCTCGTGCAAAGTTATCTGACAAGTTGCAAATCTTTTATCTCTAAGTCCTCAGTCTTTCCTTTTCCCAATATGAGACTCCTCAGGAAATTCTGATTTCCTGGGGTACATTGACCCAATAATCTTATTAGGTAAAGGGAGTGGCATATGTTTCTTTTTAGGGTATCTTTGTTTTAGGGTGTATGTGTGTTAGTAGTTGGAAAATTGAAAGACTTTCTCAAAGTTGCCTTAATCTGTTTTTTATTATTACAATAAAAATGTCTAAGACTGGGTAATTCTTAAGCAGCAGACTATTGGCTCATGGTTCTAGAGCTAGGAAATTGAAAACATGACATAGTAAGGGCCTCACATTGCTTTAGCTCACATCAGAAAGGCTATTTTAAGTGTTTCCCTTTCCCAAAATGTAATTGAAGTGCAAGAAATGGGGTCCACAGAGATTCTGCTGGTGTCCAGATGGGCACTGCTGCCTTTTCTTGTGATCAGCTCTATTATTGGAAATTAATTGATATTTACAGCTGTGCCAGGTTGCCAGCCAGCCCGCAAATAGCACTGAAGACTTAGTATTCACAAGACAGTTATACTTAAATGGGAATTTTATATTACTATTTTGATTCTACTCATATATCTTAACACTTAAGCTTTTAAAAAAATTACCTAAAGTATAAAATTTAGGCTGACCAGTTGTCTGAGTGGATAAAGGTACTTGCTACAAGGCTGATGGCTTTCACAAAGAAGGAGAGAACTGACTTCTGAAAGTTGTCCTCTGATTTCCATTTATGTGTTGTGATAGATACAGTGCACACACACACACACACACGCAAAATCAATAGTCAATGTAAATTTTAACATGTCATGTTACATTTGGGGAAGTGCTGACAGCTATATATTAAAATGAAAATTAAAAAGGAAATATTATTTTAAGCATCATTTTATTAGTTCGTGTACTTTGTGAGAGTAAAGAAAAGGTAAAACAGAACTTTTAGAAAGATTTTATTTATTTGTTTATCCTTTAAATTTTTATGTATTTGTTTCATGTGTATGAATATTTGCTGGCATGTATGTCTGTGCACCATATGCATAGGTCCCATGAAGGACAAAATGGCTGTCAGATGCCATGTGGGTACTAGGAACCAATTTTATGTCCTCCAGAAGAGGCAGACAGTGCTCTTAACTATTGAGCCATCTCTTTAGTCTCCTAAAGATTTATTTTTATTTTAAATTATATATATAATGTGTCTTTGCATATGTACACACGAATGATGGCATTGGATCCCCTAGAACTGGAGTTACTGACAATTATGAGCCATCTGACATGGGTAATTTGAGTCAATGGAAGAATAGCTATTGCCCTCAACTGCTGAGCTATCTGTCTAGCCCTCATAGTGTTTTCTGAGACAAGCTGGGACCCTAGGCTTGCTGACTAGGCTAGCACGGATGGCCAGCAAGCCATAGGCATCTGCCCATCTCTGCCTTCCCAGCTCTGGGACTATGGACATCTACTACCATACTTGGCTCTAGAAATGGACCTCAAGATCCTCATGCTGTGGGCCAAGCACTTGACTACTAAGTATGTCCTAGCCTTTTATTGATTATCTTAACATAGGTGCTTGTTTTTCTGTGATTGAAACCATTATTTTTCAGCCTGTTGACTCAGTTATCACCAGAGTTGTTAAAAGTGGTTTAGTTCTTCCCATGGATCAAATCCATTTTTAAAAGTTGGAAGTTCATAGTAGTTCTTTGTATTGTATTTGGTTTTATATTCTTAGCATAGAAGAGATACCTGCCAAATTTATAAAACATTCTCTGAGGATGTTTACAGAGGATGTTACTGAATAACTGAATGTTCTTTTCACTACACATATTTTTCTTTTAGTGTTAAATACTTCTTCTCCTTTGTAAGATTCTATTTATGTTTAATAAACAAAAAATGGTTTAAAAAGAAACTTTACCTTAAATTATGTATTACACTTACTTTTAGCCTCCCAAGGAAGATGACAGAGATTTCAAATATAGCTCAGGAATGATCGCTAGTTCATAGGATTAATCCTTTCTTCTCCCATAACTGCTTCTAACAAAAATATGTTATGTAGAAGAAATAATTTTAAATTTCATTCTACAGGTAAAAATTGTAAACTACAAAAGAGATACACTTAGGTGAGATTCTTAGATATTCCTTCTCAAGCTTGACTTCTGTGTATCTAGTGTGATTGCTAGGGCAAAGGTCATAGAACTGTCCAAGATGCTGTTCTTGAAGTGGACCAGCAGCATTTGCTACCCCTCAAGGTCGAGTATTAGCTGGTTTTTTGTTTCTCATCTCAGCTTACATTATTCTTAAAGATTCGACATTACAAGGTGCTTGTCTAAGATCTTCACTTTTTCAAGGAGAGCTTTTTAATGTGACTTGGATAATCAAAGCAGCTCTCTTCACAAACCTGGCCCAAATCTTCAATATTTTTTGTTATCAAACAATGGGATTGTGAACATAATTGTGTTGCTTTAGAAAGCATCTGCATAGATTCATGTTTTCATTTTCTTCGGTTTGACATTTCTCATTATTTTGAAATCAGGTCCCTTTTTCATAACCATGTAAGAAAATAACATAATCAGAACCTATCAAAATATAGCAAGACTCAGAGCTTAGTGACAGGCAAAGAATTTTTGTGAGAATTTTGGGATGATTGATTGTAAATGAATTATTTGTTCTAGCTAGCCTTTATAAAAGACACAAAAAAACCCTGGTATTTTGCTTACTAGCTGTAATCCTAGACTGGACAGGTTCTATGCTATTCTCATCTACATGCAAACAATATACCCCTTGTTACTAGCTGTTTGAGTCTTGTCCATGCTACTTCTGCTCCTGCTTCCTTCCTGTCCTCAGGGTCCACTTCTCCTCATCATGTGCTCATGATCTCTCTGTCTTCTCTTTCCTTATCCGCCTGGTCTTTCCCGAGACACTCACTCAATTCTCAAGTCCCACCTTCCTCTCTTTACTGCCCAATCACAGGCTCTAGCCTTTTATTAACCAATCAAGTTTATATTACTGAGCAAGGTTTATACAACAAAGTTTAGCACGCATAAGAATATACTTGTCTGCAACCAGATCTTGGGGTTCAGAATTTAGCATTTGTATACATACACCAGACCAACCCCTAACTATTGATCACAAGATGGATAAGAATGTTTCTAAAGACTCTACCTAAAGGAGAAGATAGATAAAACCATTGTAAAGGTAATGAGTCCAGGGACCAGAGAAGTAACAAAAAAGATGAAATTATATAGGGCAGAAGTCAATGCTAAATAAAAAGAAATCAAATTAAGGCCCTGATGCCTCCTCTAGGGAGACTTTGATGTCCGTTTGTCAAAAGTGAGACTTTCTGTTGTTAGCAGTTGAAAGTGTAGATCTCTTTTTTATTGGTGTCTAGGTTCACAGCTGTGGTTTGCCATGAAGGGATTTGGCTTTTACACCAAGTGGTTTCAACTGGTCTGACACACTTTCACGTTCCAGACAACAACTCAGCCATTGTTATTTTGTTATTTGCCAGAGGCCTTATTACTATAATGAGTACCTTAGAGACATTATCTAGAAAGAAAATTTTGGCTCACAGCCTCAGAGATTTTGGTTTATGATTAGCTGGCTCTGTTGCTTTAGAACTATAGGAAGGTAGACACATCTTGGTGAAAGAACATGGAGGCAGAAAATTTCTTACCTCTGGCAGCCAGGAAACAGAGATAAATCAGGAAGAAGAAAGGGCAAGATGTACTTTTTAAGTCACATACCCCATGAGATCCACTCCCACCACCTAGGCCCCAGTTCCAGAGTTCCACCACCTTATAATAGTCTACTTGAAAATTGAAACTGCTAGTGAATAAGACAATGAGTTAGTCAGCATCATGTTGATATGTCTCTGGATTACTGTCAGAGACATACTCAGAGGTGTGCTTTATTGGTATTTAGATGCTTCCAACCATTCAAGATAATCACCATAGTGGTTATGACACCCATGTGTCATGATTGTCTGCAGCAAAGTTAATAGTACATTGCTTAGTTAGATGGTCTCTGGGATTGGTGATTCTCTTGACTTTTCTTGGGGCAGATAAACAAACATTTGTCCACTCTAGTATAGTATTGATAACAGATCAAAGAAACAATCCCAGCCAATTCTACTTTAGTAAGCCAGTCACTTTACTGGAGTTACTTACAGGAGTGTGGATGACTCAAAGGTGGATGTACCACTGAAAAGCCCACCTCATCATGGTGATGACTCATGAAATCTGAATCCCTGGCATACTCTCTTTAAAACATGCAGACAACTTGTTTTCTGAGAGTCTCATCTCCACAGCAATTGTCACTGTTTGTATAACCTTAGGGGTGTGTGTGTGTGTATGTGTGTGTGTGTGTGTGTGTGTGTGTGTGTGTGTGATCTTGTAATCTTGTAAGTCTCAGGAACTTCCTGGTGCTTTTATTGTTTGCTTATTATAAAGTCTTAGTGAGTTTCCCTCCTTTCTTAGTGAAGGAATGTTTTCATTCCTAGGCAATAGGATATACAACATTGATAAAAGCAAGTACAGCTGGCCAGGTTTATTCACATATCCTCTCAATTTCTACCTATCAGGGAATTTCTTCAGGACCATAGTTTACCCAAAAAGTCAGGTGCCTCTGTGGGTTCCCAAATTTCTGGTGCCATATTTGGGTAACTGTGTTCTTGATGTACTATCTGGCAGGAATGAAGATACTCTAAGGAGACATTTTTGGTTCCCCCCACCCTTCCAGTTATCAGACTGTTAGGCAATGCACTTCAAGATTTCACACAGTGCTGCTGACAACTTGTCAGACCATCTTTTGAGAGAGACTAGAATGGAGGTAATGATGACTGGACAAGACTTTGACCAGTTTTGCTTAGTCATACCTCTTATACTTTATTTATAACTAAAGCTCATATTAGGCTCCCATATTAGGGACATGGTGGGAATCTTGGGTCCCATTTGTTCTTCTTGTAGAGATCACATTGAATGAATCTCCTTTTTTAAATTTTCATTATTAGTTTGTGTTTTTAGTTGGCTTATGGAGGGTAGGTGGCTGAGTCTAGTTTATCAGGGCTGCCATGCCTAGGCTCTGATGTCAACTCTGGTAGCATTGAGTCACATGCATTGGTCAACCTACACAATCCAAGATACATCTAATATCTGAGAACAACACAGTGCAGATAGTAAGTGTATGGTTTATGGGGGACATATTAGTAAATACTTAAAATTTGGCTCACTCACCTGGCATGTAAAATGACATTATAAATAGTATTGTTCTATGCTAAAAGATAATTAAATTTTTCTTTTAACACACTGTCTGGTCATGGTAAGTGCTTGCTATGAACCTTATGTTAGACATAACTGTGTGTGACACTGCATGTTAGTCATTGGCAAACTCACTCAAGCTTCTGTGCCAGACTTTGCGATCTGCTAAAAGGAAACTGGCATCATTATTGGCAAAGCGATTTGCCAGAAAGATTTTTTTTAAAGAACACAAATATCTCCATCCTTGAGAAAATTTATGTTTTTCATTTGAATATGAGGCAAATGTCTAAACAGTAGAAACGGTAATGTGGATGAAAGAATATACCTTGGATTTACAATGGGACAGACTTCATTGATTGTCTTCTTGGGAGTGAGGAACCCTTAATAGCTTTCCCCTTCATTTTCAAAAAATACAGTTTATAACTTTTTAAATGGCAAATGACTACTGCACAAAACCTCTCAAGATATCTTCCAGTGAATGTCACTCTGTGTGAAAGGAAAGCAGCAATTGTTTCTAGACAATTCTGGAAGGGAATGTGACAAGGAGAAGCCTGAGACTTCACATCCCAAATCCAGCATCAGTAAGAGCATTCACAGGTTATACATAAAGTTCCTTAAAGACACACTGTAGGGTTCTGGGAATAATTACTTAAAATACTGCTTAATGGAATCATGATGATGATGTCAGGGAACCAGATTAGACAGACAGGGCCTGGAGGCTACTGAGGATGGACCCTCCTCCCTTACAATCACCTTTGCTACCTCTTAATGCAAGAACTATCATATATGAGTCTTCTCTATAAAAATGCTACAAAACCCGTGCTTATGAAATGGGATTTAAATGCTTTATCTCCCCCATCTTGTAAGACATTTATGAAAATGTTTTAATTCTCTCCACCCAGTAAAACCTTTGTTTACACAAAGGCCTTCTGCTTTGTTCTAGGAATTTGATGGCCTGAAGCAGTGACCTCTTATCCTTTCCCCTTTATTTTCCATGTACCAGTTCTTGTCAGATTCACCAACTGAATAAGAGTGTGACATCTGACCCTAACTTACAGGGGAAAAGGCAAGTTCACCCCTGAGTTAGAATAAAAATCAAGTGTACTTCTGTCTCGTTGTGCTTTGGTCTTCTGAGCATAGCCTCTTGATCAAGAGCGAGGTCTGCCTTGTCCAGATACTTCAGTTGTAGCAGTGGTGTCTTTCTTTCCAACCCCCAATCTAACACTTAAGATTTAAGATACCATCTAAAAAAGTAGAAGTATCAGGGCTTAGATGAGGTTGGTCCACTAAGTGAGAGCTACTTTCTCTCAGTCAAAGGAACAGAATTCGAGTTCTTAATTTGAGAATCTGGCTTTGGGTGAGACGAGATATTCTAAGTCACCTGCAACATGACAAACTAATGTCTCACCTGTAGGAATTAATTCAACTGTACCTGTCAATCTCCTGGGCTGAGAGATTACATCCCAGGGAAGCTGATTCACTTGAAAAAATGATTAGCTCTTTAACGAGCTAACAGACAAGCCAGGAGCCCTTCCCTTGATGTAGTACCAGGCATATCTTTACTGCTTAGCCTTCCCCACCTTTTGGAGTTCTGACTAAAACATCTTCGCTTCTCTTTTACCCTCTTTATGTCTTTATGTATTTATTTATGTCTTTATGTCTTTTTAAAAAAGATTTATTTATTATGTGTTCAGAGTTCTGCCTGCTTGCATGCCTACAGGCCAGAAGAGGGTAACAGATCTCTTTACAGATGGTTGTGAGCTACCATATGGTTGCTGGGGCTTGAACTCAGGATCTCTGGAAGAGCAGCCAGTGTTCTTAACCTCTGTGTTTCTTTTTTTTTTTTTTTTCTTTTTTTCAGAGCTGGGGACCGAACCCAGGGCCTTGCGCTTGCTAGGCAAACGCTCTACCACTGAGCTAAATCCCCAACCCCTTGTTCTTAACCTCTGAACCATTTTTTCAGTCCTCTTTCTTTTTTTTCTTCCTTTCCTTTCCTTCCTCCCCCTCCCCTCTTTCCTGGCCCAAATCCTAAGCATGCTTTTTATGACACTCTGATCTTTCTAGTTTTATCTTTGACCTCAGCCCCCACGCAGCTGCTTGCTGACCTCCACTGCTTAACTCAAATAGCACAGCTGTTTCTCTTTCTATTCTTCATCTCCATCTTCCCAGCAGCTAACAAAATTTACATTTGGAGTGAGGTTTTTTTTTTCTCAAACTTTAATAAAATGACTACTGGGATTCCTTCTGAGTCCTTTTCAAAATTCTTTTATCAGCAAGACTAAGAACTCATTAGTGGGGACCTCAGGTTACACTGAGGACCACATTGTGTAGAGTCTTGGAGGCCACTGAATGAAAAAAATGATAATAAAAAGGAAGGACATGATGTTAAATCCACCGTTTGAGAATAAGACCGCTACTGCAATCTTAAGCCAAATTTGAAGCATACTTTAATTAATTTTTTTCCAGGAAGATGTGCTCTGGCCACGAATACTCCGGGTTCCCAGAAAATGGCCATTAGTCCTATTTTGCAGGAGTTAAAAAAGGTAAAACCCAAAGTTCACCACATTTCTCAATCAGGAGCAAGCATACATCCTGACATAGTTCCTGTCTGGGTTCCACCCACCTATATCCAATCAGGGGCAAGTATACATCCTGACATATTTCCTCCCCACATACTTCCTACATGTGATCAAGCACATCCAGTACAGATGGGTCAACCAAACAGGAACTTGTTCTCTACTGACTTACCTGCAAATAAGACTCTTATCCCATTTTTCCTGTTTTGTTCTCCAAATAACTTGCAAGGCATATTGTTCTTGTTCCTATTTTGATCTGACAATCACTGCTCTTAGGTATGATGGAGGAGAAGGTTTATTGTAGGTACAAGGGAGAAGAGAGACATCTGAGAAAGTCTAGAATGAACATGACCCTGAGTTGGCCATGTGAGAAGACTGTAAGGTAATGTTAGATGCTCATGACCATGAACCACAGGCAGCTAACTCTGGAATCTGCAACTGAAAAAGATTCCCCCAGGCTGTCCCTTGAATTGTACAAACTGCCTCTAACAAACAGGAAAACCTGATCCTAGTTGGAAAAGTGATACCCATTAGGAGATTCTCCAGATACACATATGAATACTAAGGAAAAAGATTGTGTCTAGGTGAATTACAGACATCACAGACGACTTCAGCAATAATGCATGTGGACAGCTTTTTATGTATATGATTATAGCAGGGATTGTGGATGCTGCAAATGCAATAAAAGGAACATAACTAGAAATCAGTTACTTACTCAGTCAAAAATATAGCCACTCCTGCAGGGGAATCCTCTCTTCTATTTTATAATTAAAGCCCTTGAATTCATAAATAATTCATGACACTCAGTTTTTCTCTTATGTACAGGGAGAAGAACCATAGAACCATAGAAAAGTTTAGAACCATAGAAAAGGTCTAAATTTTCATGACTTAACATCTGTGGATTGCATCAACAGGAAGCAGATATTAACTAAACAACACTGGTCTTTAATCAATTCCTCCCTAAGGTAGTATCTAAAAAAATCTCCTTTTCTCTAAAGTTTTGGCAGCTAGAAACTAAAAATTTATGTTTCTTATGTGAATATCCATATGTAGGAAATTTTAACTCATCAGAATGTTAACAACTTTCTCAAAACTATCTTTTAATGAGTCAAGTAACCTGAATGAAAATAACTGGGTGATTTGCAATCTAGTTATTTTTTTCTGTGAGTTACTTGAATGATGCAATAATTATATCATTAATACTGATAAAGAACCCTATCTGTGGGCCAGGACCAGGGTAGACAAATTTCTTTTTCACCTGGGGTGCAACTAGCAGAAGACTCAGAATAATGAAAAATAAAATGTCAGAGTTCTGTGAAAGCACTCAAATTAGTGCAAATATATGCATAAGAGACTATATCATTTTAAATGGAGCTGGGATCTGGAAGAACAAAGACTAAGGAAGACTAGTAGGTAAGTACCCAGGTACCCTGCTAAGTACTTCAACATAGGCTAGATTAAACCAGATGAAATTGATGTGGTCTCTAAACAAACTTATTTTATGTGTATGTGTGTATGCTTGCTTGTCTATGTACCATATGTATTCAGGTATCCGTGACAGACAGAAGACAGTATTAGATTCCTTGGGCTTGGAAAAAGAGTTGGTTCCAAGCCATTCAGTGTGGGTGCTGAGAACTGAGTCCTTTTCAAGAGCAGGAAGTACTCTTAACAAATGAGCCATCTCTCCAGTGCCCCCTTTAAAGATCTACCCATCTATCTATCTATCTATCTATCTATCTATCTATCTATCTATCTATCCATCCATCCATCCATCTATCATCTATCTATCTATCTATCTATCTATCTATCTATCTATCTATCTATCTATCTATCATCTATCTACCTATCATCTATCCACCATCATCTATCTATTATTTATCATTCTGTCTATCTATCTATCTACATCTATCATTTATCTAAGTCCATTATCTACTGTTTGTTGTGGTAAGTGTTAAAAAACACCTGAACCTTTCATCCCATGCTGGTGCTGGCACCCGTGGGGCTGCATGGCACTGTAGGCTATCTAGTACTCTCTCTAGTTCCAACACCTGTGGGCCCACATGACACTTGGTTCCCTTTTGACCTGCCCTACGGCTCGCACCTGTAGGGCCACATGGCACTGCGGGGTATCCTTATCTCAGTGGCTCTACACTGCCCCCGAGTACTCTCCAACCCAGGCGGTCCGAGGGCTGTTCTATCATGTCACCTTGCCATGATGCTTTCACTCACAGTTCCCTCGGTGGGTTGTTAGCACGGCAGGCATACACACCCCAATTCCGTGGTGGGTTTGGTACGTCCCGCCACTGCATTCCCTTGAACTCAATAATTAAGTTGCCACATGAAAGAACGCACCACACAATAACCTCTGATCCAATTGATAAGATATAATTTGTCCATTAGACAACACAAAATCCTGTACACATCCATCCATTAAAAATATTCATAACAACCTGTATCTATGTGGAGAGAAGAATCTTAACATCTGCCACCATGTTCTCCCAGCTCCTTCTCCTCTTTCTAAAACTTTGTTCCTGCCCATCCTTCCTTCTCGTCCAATGGCAGGCCTCATTCTATCCTGTACCAGCCTTCCTGCATAAAGACATCAATCTGCAAACACCTATCTGGGGTCAGAGGAAACATACTTGTGAAACTGAGGAGAGGTAAACAGCCATGAGGAAGACATAGTGTAGAATAAACAGGTTATATAAGTTAAGAGCTAGTCAGAGACCGTGCCAAAGCATATGGCCTAGGCGTTTATTTTTAAATAATTAACTCTCAGAGTTGTTACTCTGGGAACAAAGAGGCCAGGTAGAAAAGCTTGTGGCTCCCTCTCTCTCTTCCTCCCTCCCTCCTTCCGTTCCTTCCTCTCTCAGTCTCTCTCTCTCTCTCTCTCTCTCTCTCTCTCTCTCTCTCTCTCTCTCTCTGCAGAAGAGGGTAATATAGGCAGTTGTGAACTCCTCTTTGTGGGTGGTGGGAACCAATGCACGTCCTCTGTAAGAGCAGAAAGCATTCTCAACTTCTGAGTCATCCCTCTAGCCCTTAGACTTTATAATTAAAAATGGTCATATATCTGTCATTTTACACCACTCAAACTAAATCTGAAATGCTTCCCAACAGGTTAATGTTTTGAACACCGGTCCCGTAGCTGTCTGGAACCTTTAGGAGGTGAGGCTAACAAAAACAGGTCACTAGGTGCAAGCTTTTGAGGGTTATACCTGGTCCCTGCCCCAGTCTCTGCTTCCTTGGTTTATCTTGATGTGAGACGATTCCATCACACACTCACACTGCTACAAACTGCACTGTGCCTTCCTCACTATGAAGGGCTAACATTCTCCAAAACTATGAACTATAAGAAATTCTTCCTCACTTAAGTTGTTTCTGCCAGGCATTGTGGTCAACCCCCTGATGTGTATTTAATCTTTGTAAAGATATTCAACTTTAGGAGACATTTGATCATCAAAATCCCTTTGAAACTGACTCATACTAAAAATTGAATTAAAGTTTTTTATAAAGATCTAGGGGATCTATCAGCCTCTTAAGTGTTTGGAGCAGTAGATTTGGAGCATGGGAGTGGAGGGAATGTCAGTCAACCCAAACTTGCTCACTGAAAGAGTAAACAGGGCTTTATTTGGGATCCTGCAAGCTACAGCTCAGGAAATCAAGATTTACATAGTTCCTGAAGAAGATGGAATACGGGAATTTCTATTGAGCGAATAGTGTCCATTTCGTGTAAACGGTGGAAACTCTTTGGCCAGGAAACCAGTGTTGGAGGTAAGAATAATGGTTGCTGTGAGGCTAGAGCCATACAGCCAGAAAAGATAAAAGAAATCCATATGCTCGCCAAATGTCTAGAAAGCAGGAGTATGGTAAAATTTATCTCTAGTACGGACACGGTGTAGTCCTCTTTCTAGATACTGCCAACAGGTCAACAGGCAGAAGCTCACCTGGGGCTCAACTCTTGCTCTGCACCACTATTTCTTTTGACAGTGTTTTCATCATGCTTTCTCCTTTTATTTCACACTCTCTCAGTATCTCCTCAGTTTTCTGCATCCTTCTTTTAAGGGTCAGCAAGAGGGCTTTTCTTTTCTTTTTTAAAAATTTTTTATTAGATATATTTCTTTACTTACATTTCAAATGTCATTCCCCTTTCTGGTTTACTGTCCATAAGCCCCCATTCCCTCCCCTCCCCCTTCCCCTCCCCCATATGGGTATTCCCCTTATACATCCCCCTTATTGCCCCTCCCCCATATTCCCCTGCACTGGAGGTCCAACCTTGGCAGGACCAAGGGCTTCCTCTTCCACTGGTGCCCCAACAAGTCTATTCTCTGCTGCATATGCAGTTGGAGCCCTGGTTCAGTCCATGTATAGTCTTTCGGTAGTGGTTTAGTGAGGGCTTTTCTAATTACTAATTTGCATAGGCCCCAATCATAGTGGAGCCTAAAAAGTGCTTTAATCCTGGTATGCTCCTCAGGCACCTCGCAATCACTCCATCTATGGCTCAGTCAGGAACTGAGCCTTCAGTGTATCGGTTCTTCCTGGTCTGGGTTTCTTCAGTTCATTCTTCTCCGACTGGACGTCGGGACAGAGGTTTCATGTTAAAAAAGAGGAACTCGGCCACTCCTGTCCCAGCCAGCGTCAGCCTCAGTCACAGCCGGACCTCACTCCTCAACTTGACAAAAATGCCTACAGAGACGCATCTAGCAGAGATGCATCGAGTCCCTGATTGCTGTTTTCCAGAAGTACAGTGGGAAGGACGGAAATAGCTGTCAATTCTACAAAACTGAGTTCCTTTCCTTCATGAACATGGAGCTGGCCGCCTTCACGAAGAACCAACCAGAAGGACCCCGGTGTCCTTGACCGCATGATGAAGAAGCTGGACCTCAACAGCGATGGGCAGCTAGATTTCCAAGAGTTTGTCAACGTTATTGGCGGCTTAGCTATAGCATGCCATGAGTCCTTCCTCCGGACTTCCCAGAAGCGTATCTAACCCTCTCCATTCCCTTCCAGCCACCAAGTCATCACCTCCTCCACTCCTTCCCCATCCACACCTGCACTGAGCCCATCACACCTACCACACATGCAGCCCACGCCTGACAGGGAAAATAAAACAATGTCATTTTTTTTAAATGTAAAAAAAAAGAAAAGAAAAGAAAAAGAAAAAAGAGGAACTCAAAAATTGCTGACCGCATTTAGGGTAGGTCTTCCCAGTTCAAATGATCTGATCAAGACAATATCCCTTGTGTGCTCATCGTCTTATCTTCTAGTTGATTATAGATCCAGTCAAGTTGACAGCCAAGATTAACAATCACAGAACCCTCTGTGTTCATTAAATATGTAATACCCAGCAGAAGAAAATAGATGCCTCCTAGTGCAGGGGTATAGCCAACTTTTCCAGTGGGTTTGGGGGTGTATAGAGCTTTGTTGTTCCAACACTCATGCTTGATTTTCAATCTGCAATTTTATATACAATGTCTGACTATATTTCTCTTTTTATTAAAAAAAAACTTGATTTCACTTAAAAATAATTAAAACCTAGTGTCCTAAAACTTGCTTATTTCCTGAGCATTCCCACTGAGGACGATAATTGAAACTGTTTGTGCCTTGAGATAAGAACATCATTGTTTAGTGTCTGAAGTGGGGCTTTCTGGTTTCTTTGGAGACTCAGTTGTGTCATGTGATGTTTCTCTGAAACTGTCATATGAGAGGATGTTTTGCTGAGAACAGACACATGGTGTTTTTCTGGAAACTGCCTGGAAAACAGCGTGTGATATTTTGCTAGAGTGGACCCTTGAGAGAACATGTGATATTTGCAAAGGGTATAAATATAACCCAACAGACAGTGGATGATGCTGTGCTGTGTGGCATTGGTTTGCCTTGCTTTCTGCACTGATCATCCTTTGTCATGACTGTAGAGAGAAGCACACCAAGGAACTTCTGGTGGTGTTCCAGCAGCTTCTTACCACTTCTGAGGACTTGGGCTGATAAGCAGAACCTCATGGTTCTTCTGAATCAAGTTACTGCTGCTAATTTGTGTGATATTGATGCAATATCTGGCAATGCAGATTGGAATCTCCCCAAAGAACTATTTCTAAACATGTCCACATCTTCCTTTGCCCTATTAACCTTTCCTTTCCACTACCTCTGTAGGCGGCTGGCTGGAAGGGAGGTTAAAGTGTTTAAGAACCCTTATTAAAGTAGGTTCTGAAAAAATACAAGCCTGTAAGTGTTTGCTGCTCATTACTTATTCTTTACTTTTGCTCAGGTAAAGGCTTCCTGGGTAGAGTAGTTACAGGATTAATAAATGCCTCTTCTCCATCACCCAAAAGTAGTTCAGAAACTGAATTTCAAAGTTACTTTAAAAGTATTGAAGTATCTGCTTTCATCTCTGAATTTTAACACATCTGATGAAAAATTAAGAATGCACTTCACTCCTACCTTCTTGTTAAATATGATAAAAATAAACATACTGATATCTTTGAGATGATTTTGACTTATTTATAAATGATCCTAGGTTGTTATAATACTTCTCATTTTGGAAAAGCTTTAAAAGTCTTTCACATGATTTTTATTTACAAGAGAAACTTGCATGATGCATTGCGGTGTGCATTGCTGATAGTGGGATAAACCCCTGAAATTGTAAGAAAGGTCAAACTAAACGCTTTCCTTATTAAGAGTCACCATGGTCATGGTGTCTCTTCACAGCCGTAGAAAACTGTTTAAGGTGCCCATATATTATTTTGGATAACCCTACACACTATTCACTCAACATTCAATCCACTAAACTTTTGCACTGAATTAAGAAGCCCTTCTTAGGGGAGTTTTAAGTAAGTATGTCAGGATTAGATTTGCATTTTAAAATCTCACTGTCAAGAAAATGTTAGAGAGAAGCAAGAATAGAGGCAGGAAAAGCTTGGGATGATGATATGAATTCAAGACTTAAAGAGGTGCTGTGAAGTAATTCGAAGAACTTCTGAAGCAGGAGAAGATGGGCCTGTGGGTGGTGAGCAGAAAACTCAGGATGTTAGGAGGAAATCGAAGAGACAAAAGGCCAAAAATAAAAATAAAGTTCCTACACTTTGATAGGCAGTTCACATTTGGAGCCTGACTCCTAGTGAGTCAATGTTGTATATACATATCTGGAGTCTAACCCTTAATGACACACAGTGCCCTACATAAATGACCACTCTTAAGGAAAGCAGCTTATGTTGTAAGTTGCCGCTTACAAAAGGAAAACAAGAGATTTACTGGTTCTCTTGGGTTACACAGGAGTCCCATATGAAAAAGACCAAATATCATCATTTCAACTGCTATAAAAGATCTTCCACATCCTTTCTAGTTTCCTTCTGGGGACATGCCCACTATTCCATTGTCATGAATCTACATAAATACTCTTTCTTTCTTTCTTTCTTTCTTTCTTTCTTTCTTTCTTTCTTTCTTTCTTTCTTTCTTTCTTTCTTTCTTTCTTTCTTTCTCGGAGCTGGGGACTGAACCCAGGGCCATGCGCTTGCTAGGCAAGGGCTCTACCGCTGAGCTAAATCCCCAACCCCTTATTTTTAATTTTATAATTTTTCTTCTTTTTCTGCTTTTATGAGTGTGTGTGTGGTGTGCACATGTGTATATATGTTTGTATGTGTGTGTACACATACATGTAAGAAGCCCATGTGCATGTGCAAGCCATGATTGATGTTGGGAGTCATTCTCTTTTAGTCTTCCGTCTTATTCATTGAGGCAGGGTGTCTCAATCAAACCAAGAGCTCATTGTCTTGCTAGCCACGTTGCTCTGGGGATCACCGGTCTCAGCCTTCTGTGATTAGACTCACAGGTGGGCTTCCACACTCACCCAGCACTTACTTTTGTTCTGGGGACTCAAACTCTGGTCCTGAATGTTGGCCGCTGGGTAACTTGTTTAACTATGGGATGATTTACCAGCCCTGATTATTATTCTTTTCAATTAAAAATGATTTATTATTGTGGAGTGGTGGTGGTGGTGGTGGTGGTGGTGGTGGTGTGTGTGTGTGTGTGTGTGTGTGTGTGTGTATACATTGCTGTGACACACATGTTGAAGGCAGAGACCAAATCTATGGAGTCATTCTCTCTTTTTTTTTTTCCTTTGCCTGGATTCCAGGGACTAAACTCGGGGTTTCAGGCTTGTGTGGCAAGTACTTTTACTCACTGAATCATCTTCTTATACCCAGATATTTTCCATTTTTGTGTATTTGATTTTGAGTTTGGAAGAATATATTTTATTACCTTTTAATCTGAGTAATTTCATTCCTAGACCTGGTGACTAACTTACTATATTGTTTCCCTATGGGGTTCTCCCAACTTTATGGGATCTGATCCTTTTAATTAACACACCTACTCAACATCTTGGATCTCTGGAGATCAGTTTCTTCCCTTCCACACATACATGTGATTATGTGAAGACTTACTATGTGATGATCTTTTATACATATAACAGGCTTTACTGACAGTGTATCACAAATTCCATCTCAGTGGAGAACGCAGTTTCTAGACTCATCTGTCTTACTGCTTTTGGTAGGAGTTATATCTGGAAAGGTATAGAGGTTATCAGTTCTGTTTAGCTTAACAGAAGAGTACTTGTTTAATTTTGAAATAAGTACCTGTTAATGTCTAGACATTATTTACATTATAGTCTATAATTAAGCAAGTAAGCACTATTAAAAAGATCTTCCTCTTGCACTCTACTGATTGGACAGTCAATCAAGGGTATACAGAATTTTGGAGAGGGAAGAATACTTAGCATCATAGCACAGTTATAACAGCAGAAGGGCAACCTTTTCGGAGCCTGTTCTTCCTTTCTACCTTGTTTTGGAGGCAGATCTCTTTTGCTATTTCTGCCTCTATGCTGCCTCTCTGTGCAGGTATCTAGCTGATTCTCTTGTCTCAGTCTCCTATTTAGGGGTGCTGGAATTGCAGATGTGTACCATCACATTTGGGTTTCTTTTTATGTGGAATCCAGAGATTGAACTCTGGTCATCGTTTTTTGCCCAATAGATGTTTTTAGTTGAAGTACCATCTCCTTGATCCCCCAAATGTGCACCTTTGATTCCTGCCATCCTGGTATCGATTTAGCCTGGGAATCTGTGTTCTAGGAATGGTCTCCTGTGAGATCACAAGGAACACTGCTAGTAAAGAACAGCTACTTTCGGGGTTGGGGATTTAGCTCAGTGGAAGAGCGCTTGCCTAGGAAGCGCAAGGCCCTGGGTTCGGTCCCCAGCTCCGAAAAAAAAGAACCCCCCCCCCAAAAAAAAAAACAGCTACTTTCAAGGAATCTCAAGACTTTAATGATCAAAGCAGAGGATCTTTGGCATAAACTAAGCCAATTTACTTTTTTACTTTGCATTGTATTTTAGAGCTTTGACACTTTGCTGAATATTTCAGCACAATGGTCCACTAGGCGTAGAGAGAAAGGTGCACTTAAAGGTAGTAGGTGAATTCTGATGACACTGTTTGATTCCCGATTTTGAACATATTATGAATAAGCAATTTTGTCTTGGCTCCATGAGATAAACCAATCAAGTTTCTTTCACATTTCAGTTGGGTTTCTATCCCTACGAACAGAAAGTCATTGCTTTTGTGGGTTCCTAAAAGAATTTTTTTGTTTTTTTAGTTTTGTTTTTATTACCTTCAAAAATGGGTAACAAGGGATGGTGAGACGGCTCATCAGGTAAAGACACTTGCTATGAAGGCTGACAGCCTGAGTTTAGTCCCCTAGACTCACGTGGTGGAAAGAGAGAACTGATTCGTGCAAGTTGCCCTCTGTCCACACTTGCACCACAGTACATGTGCACACAAATCATGCATGTACACAAAAATGAAAAAATAATAAAAAAGTATAATATATAGGGGCTGGAGAGATGCTCAGCTGTTAAGGGTGCTTCCCGATTTTCTAGAGGACCACAGCTCAGTTCTCAGCACCCACATCGAGTAACTCACAGTCCTTTGTAACTCTAGATTCAGTGGATCCACCACTCTTTCGTGGCCTCCAAGGCCATGTGCACACCCTGGCACATGTACAGAGACAGACACAGTCAGATACAGACAGAGACACACATGCATGCACACCACACACATACACACACACACATATAAATAAAGATAAATTTTTAAAAACATTGTATAACATATAAATATGAAGGATGAATTTTAATAGTTGGGAAATGGTATAATAGGTTTCGGGCTGTTTGCTTACAGTCTGTTGGATGTGCTCTAAGTGACTTTATCTGAGATTTGCAGTCTGTTGGTAATGTTATTTCTGGATCATTTCTTCTTAAAATATTTCTTCTGCTCTCCACCTCATACAGAGTCCAATTACATAAACATCAGATTATTTGATAAAATGAAATAAATGTGCTATAGCTCTTGTGTGCTCTGTCTTATGTTTTTCATTAAAGAAATCTGTATTTACATTTAGGTAATTTCTATTGCTCTCTCCTTAGGCTATTATTTTTTCCCCATAGCTACATAAGGCCTTTTGACTAGCCTGTCAAAGACTTTCTTTGTCACAGTTACTGTGTATTTTATTTTATTTCTCACTTTTCTATTTTATTCATAGTATTGTTTCTAAATCCCTGGTGAAAGTACTCACCTGATTTTGTATTAGATTGTGTTAGATTTTCCATTAGGGTCTGAATCATATTAATTGTAGTTATATTTAATTCCCTTAGAAAAATTCTAAAGTATGTGTCAGAGATGAGCCTAGCTTTAAATTATTCACTTGGGAATGGAATGTATTATTTCTTGCATTTTTCTGAGGGTTACAATGTTTTAAAAAGTTAAACAACTTATATTGAGAAATAGAGTATGGGATAGTGTTTTTGGTATTTATATGTATATGACACATGTGTAGCATGTATACATGTATGTAGGACAATGTGTATAGGTAGGTGTAAACATGAACTTGGAAGTCAGAGGTTTGTATCTGCAGTCTTTCTTGATTTCTAAGTTATCTACTGAGACAAAGTCTGTCTTTTGAACCCAGAGTGGTGCAAATTTGTCTAGACTATTTAGCCTGTTTGTCCCAAAATCCCCTTTATTTGTCTCCCAAGCACTGGTATTATGGGTAGACTTCCAGGAACACCTGGCTTTTATGAGGGTGCTGGGGATCCAAACTCCAGTCCTCACACGTGTGTGGTTGAAAGCCCAATTCTTCTTTCCAACTCCTGTGGGTTGTTTTCATGCCTAAAATAGGCACATCTTTCTTCTGGACTTCTGGTGTGAGGTCTTACTAGTTTCTTGAAAAAATATGGTAATTATATTTAATTAACTTGTTTTGTGTAGCAGTTTCTTCTGAGTTGAAACATTACCTCCAGGTCTGGGAAAGCTCAGAAGTGAAATAAGCCTCCCATGTTTGGGAAAGCAGAAACTTGCAGGGTTCTCTAGCTTTATAGAAGCTGTAAACAACTGTGGAGTGGAGCTGAGCTATGAACTGCAGAGAAAGAAATTCTTACACCCATGGAGCTGCCTGCAAGCTGGGAGAGAAAACTCCCAGGTTATAGCTATCTGGAGTTATTACCTGAGCTGGGTGGGTAAATAGGGTATGTTCTCTGTCTCTATCTCTGTCTCTCTGTCTCTCTCTGTCTCTCATATCTTCCCAGTAAAATTATGCTACACAATAACTTGTATCTTTAAAAATGAAGTTGTCTGTTTTTTAATGGTTATGACTTAAAAACCCTAACCAAAAAAACCAACAATCTCTGTTCCATGGAAATACTTAATGAAACTGAATTGTGATCTTTACTCTTTTAGTGAAGCCACAAGTATTTATAATTCTCATTAAGTTTACACTGGCCATAAAGGTTCCTTTACTTAACAAACAAACAAACAAGATGTGAGGTAATTAATTGCAAAATATACTGCCTGCCACTGACAGGCATTATCTTTCTCCATCACTGACTTTTAATTTTTCTCAACATAAATAAAGTCCAGGAGGGAACTATTAGAAATACTCTTCTCTCCAAGTCTCAATGTTAAGTTTGATTCGCTTTATGTCTCTCTTCATGAAGATTTATAACAGGGACCTTTAATGCTTCATGGGAAAAGAGACAATTTCTTTTTCAGTTGTACAGTCATCGGTAAGCTACCCTTTGCCATGTAAACAAACCCTTATTCAAACTAGTATGAGTAATCCTGATTAACTAAGCATGTTGTGTGAAAACAAGATATGAAAGTAGAGGAGAGACTATGTGGGAAGAGGAAGGGAATCAGCCAGAGTAGGAGGGCATGGTGATCATATTTGTCAACTTGAGGACATCTGGAATCACCTGGGAAATGAGCTGCTGGGCATTTTTGTGGGGAATTATCTCCATTAGGTAAACTGGGATGGAAAGATTTGCCCGTTGTGGGTGACTCCATTCCTTGGGCTGGGATTCTGGATTGTATAAAAAAAGGAAGCTGAACTGAGCATGAGGTCTATAGCATTGAACCACTGGCTCTTTCTCAAGGTCTAGGGAGGTGCCAAACCGAGCCAAATAACCTCTGACACTTTCCTTCCGTGGCTCTGTGGGGAGAATGCCTCTATCTCCATCTGCCTCCTCTGCTCTACATCATAGCTAACAGAAACACTCTCTGATCTCAGTCATCTTGACATGGATGTCAGGATGAAAAGACAACACCAGGAATTTAGTCCTCCCTTCTTAGTGAACATCCTCCTTCCAGTCCATTATCTTGCCAAGAGTTCAGGAAAGTTATTTATGGAAGTCAAAATCTGCACAGTAATTTCCACTTTTCCTTTTTCTATTTTATCATTAAGAAGTATTGGGTAAAAGAGGAGTTTACAGAAAAACAAAGAGCGAAGCATATTGTTTTAATTCCATATTCAATCCTCCTTACGTAAGCAATTCTCATGAGCTGGGTTGGAGCCCCGGAATGTGCTACTTAAAAACTGTCTCTTTCTCTTGAGTTAGACATTGTATCTCTTCAAGCCTTGCTAGAAGACTCCATCATTCAGGTGGAGACTTAGTTGCTATTCTATAGTAAAGGGAACAGCCTGGGACTGTGAAACTGCAAAATTGACTATTCTATCTGCCTTATTCCTTCATTATTTATGTTGAAAACAAAATTCTGACACTGATGGATTAGACAAGCTTTTAAAGTGGGTGCATGTGTGTGAGCTATGTATGTGTTGATGTGTAGACTTTGTGTGTGCGTATGTGAGAGAGTCCAAAGATTGGTATTGTCTTCTATTGCTCTCCTCCTTCCTTTCCTTTCCTTTCCTTTCCTTTCCTTTCCTTTCCTTTCCTTTCCTTTCCTTTTCTTTCCTTTCCTTTCCTTCCCTTCCCTTCCCTTCCCTTCCCTTCCCTTCCCTTCCCTTCCTTCCCCTCCCCTCCCTCCCTTTTTCCCCCTCCCTCCCCCCTCTCTCCTTCTCTCTCCCTCTTTCCTTCTCTTTCTTTCTTGAGTCAGGAACACATCAATTGGCTCTCTCTCTCTCTCTCTCTCTCTCTCTCTCTCTCTCTCTCTCTCTCTCTCTGTATCACTGGGCCTGGCTTTATGTGAATACTGGGGCACTTTACTGACTGAGCCACCTCCTTACTTCTGTGAAAATACAATGTCTTACCTTTCAAATAGCAGGTCACCGCCTTCCTTGACTGGGGTAATGTGGATAGTAAGGATCATTTTAGCTTAAGCTAGATTTAAGGCTCTACAGCAAGTAATGCACACCTAACCCTCCGATGAGGTTTTTCAGTGTTATATTTAGTTACATAACTACCTGTGGAGACAATATTCACCATCTGGCATTGTTTTCTGTCATTATAATAAAAAGAAATGTTTAAAACAAGAATTTTAGGACCCATGAAATACTGTCCACCAGTAACCATGAGTAACAGAATTAATCTATTTTAGAAATTAACCATATTGGTTCATTATAAAAACACTGGTTCTTTAATCTCTTATAAATTTTTATAAATTACTGACAAGGGTTTAGTAAGAATAGCAGATTTTAACCATATTACTAAACATTAATTTTGACATTTTATATAACTTTATATTTCAATATAATATCTCATTATAAAAATCTAATGTCAAAAAATAATAATGTCAAAATAGAGGTTTTACCTGTTTTTCTGTGTTAAAATGCTTTAGATTGGTTTGGGCAATTGCATAAACATTTTCAAGGTGTTTTACTACCCCTTAATGGGTATTTCTTGTATTTCATTGAGTTTCCTAAGTGAATGTGGATTCTTTTAGCCAAAGTCCATCCCTCCCTTGCAACTATCCTGAGGACACACTTTAGTGGAATATCTTGTATTTAGTGTTTGCTGTTCTGATTTGTTTATGATACAGAGTCTTACTGCAAAGCTCAGGAGGCCTCAAGTTTCTAGTCTCAGCACCCCATCATGTTCTGGGATTCCATCATGCTCCAACTGCTGCTTTTCATGCCTAATTTTACAATAGTTTTATCTTGTGGGGGAAAGGCTATCTCATTTCTATACAGCTCGTATAAATCTACATTTGTAGCTCAATGTAATCTCTCTTGAGATATTTAAAGAATTGTTATCATCTCTATTACCCTCAATGGTAAGAAGGGACAATAGCAAACAGCTTTTGCATATTAACCTGGTGACAGACACTAAAAAGAATATTTAATCTTCACAGAAAACCTTCAAAGTTATGCCACAAAGAAGTTAGAACAGAATGTATTATTTTTAATTTATTTATTTTTATGTGCAAGAATGTTTTCCTGTGTGTATATCTTGTGTTGCCCAGGGTGTCCAGAAAAGGGGCTTAGGCTCCCTGGATTGAGTTTCAGACAACTGTAAGCCACCATGTGCATGCTGGGAAACAAATCTGGGCTGCAAGAGCAGCCAATGTCTTAATCACTGAGCTATCTCCATCTGAGATGTAGTAAATTCTAGGCTAGAATTTAAAAGTATTATTTTTATTGGATATTTTTATTTATACTTCAAATGCTATTCCTTTTCCCAGATTCCCGTCCATAAACCCCCTATCCCATTCCCCAACCCCCTTCTTCAAAGAGGGTGTTTCCATCCCCAAACACCCACCCCTTCCCGCCTCCCCACCATCACATTCCCCTACACTAGGGGTTCCAGCCTTGGCAGGACCAAGGACTTCTCTTCCCATTAGTGCCCAACAAGGCCATTCTCTACTACATATGCAGGTGGAGCCATGGGTCTGTCCATGTGTACTCTTTGAATGGTGGTTTAGTCCCTGGAAGCTCTGGTTGGTTGGTATTGTTGTTCTTATGGGGGTTGCAAACCCTTCAGCTCCTTCAATCCTTTTTCTAATTCCTCCAATGTGGACCCTGTACTCAGTTCAATGGTTTGCTGTTAGCATTTGCCTCTGTATTTGTCATGCTCTGGCTGAGCCTCTCAGGAGACAGCTATATCAGGCTCCTGTGTCAGCATGCACTTCTTGGCATCAGCATTATTGTATGGGTTTGGTGGCTGTATGTATATGGGCTAGATCCCCCAAAAGTATTATTTTTTAAAACTCTTCTTTTCTCTTTACCATGTTAAATCTTTAAGATAAATACTAATTTAGTGTTTTGCCTTGACATTAAAATTATTATTATTATTATTAAACTCTGTGATTCATCAGTTTGGAATGCTCACAATAGGAACTCCATAGAGACAGGTAGTATATTTTGGCTGTATAGGGTTGGAGACAATGCGAGAAAATGGAAGGTGATAGTTATGATATTATGGAGGAATAAAGAGATATCCTACAGTTGACTGGGCCTATTGTTGCACAACTTTATGAATATACTAAGAATCATTCAAGTTAATTAAAAAGATATCTATAATATGTAATTTTTCAGGATTCATCTCTTTTATAATATGTTGGAAAGTATAATTTCATAAATAACATTTTAGTTAAAGTGAAATTTTTCCAATAGATAATTGAAACTCACGTAAAATAGCAGCCATCTAGTGTTAATCAATGCAAAATTAACCATCACAGACCTGCGCTAGAAAGAAAATACCAGACTGAACCTTTTGATTTTAGTCGATGAACAGCTAAACATTTATTTTGAATTTAAAATTTAAAACTTATATGACAATGACCTAAATGTCCTGAAATGTCATCAAGTATGTTTGTGGGTTCTTTTTCCTTTTATCCTAATGGTTTCAATAATATATCATCAGCCACAAAAGAACATTTCAATTTTTCCTTTAAGGAAGTGAAATGCCTTGAAAGTACTTACTGAGATTCTGTTTAACGGTGTATTCAGGATCCTCTCTAATGTACAGGGCGATGACTGTTTTTTTATTTATTTTAATTAATTTTGTATTTTTCATTTGTTTTACACACACACACACACACACACACACACACACACACACTCACACTCCTAAATATCCAACCTGTTCAGTGTATTTAATGTTACTTGTATACATATATTTTCAGGGCTGACTGCTTGGTATTGGATAGCCATTCAGAGGGCTCTTGCCTGAGGAAGACCGTTTCTGCTTTGTGAGCCTTCCCTTTCCATGTTGGTATATCTATTGACGCCATTCTGTTCAGGTTGTGCTCAGACAGCCATGCTGTTGAGACTTCCTGGATGCAGTTTCCCTGATGACTATAAGAGATACAATCTTATGTTAGACTTCTTGTTCTTCTGACTTTTACAACTTTTTACCTGGTCTTCTTGAAGCCTTAGGTACAGGGGTTGTGTTATAGGGCTATCAGTTGGGGTGGGCTATCACAGAATCACTTGTTCTCTGCACTTTGATTGATTGTGGCTTTCTGCAGTAGTATCTTATCTGTCACAAAAAAAGCTTCCTTGTGGAGGACTGAGTGGTACATTTATCCTGCTAGATGCTGGCATAAGATGTCTTGTCTATTTCCTATGGTGTGGTCTACATAAAGTTGAAAAGATGGGTTCTGGTCTTGGTGTCTCACAATGTGTTGTTGAGCTGGCAAAACTTCCTAAGACTCAGTTCTATGAACTTCCTGTTGGAGGTTACAATATAACCTTGTACAGAATTCAGTTATAGGAACCTGATGTGGAGGAGACATTTACAGCTCTTATTATCATTGTCGTTGTTGTTATATGTCTATTTAGATAACAGTCAAAGTGATTACGGGAGTCACACATATATGCACTTAGTGAGTGGTTGTTATGTCCCATGGGTGACATGTGTACACATCTGAAATCCACTTTATAGAGGAATTTATGGATTTGCTGGACTCATGCTGGTTCCTCATTAGGAACTAGATGGTCTGACCTAAAGTTATACTCTACATATTCTAATTATTCTGATATAGCCTTAAGTGATGGCACTTAGACAATGATCTCAGCTCAACAACTTTTTCTTTACCATATGACACAATACTAATATACGTTTGCTGGCCCACAGAAACACAGATTCTTTTGGGTTTTTAGTAACTGGACGTGTAAAAACTAAATTTATGGAATTAAAGTAGAACTATTTCTTAATACTCTCAGAGTGCAGATTACATGTCTTGCTGTGAGAAAAGTAGAATGTAAAATACTTGCAAAAGGGTCTGAGGAAGTGGTTCAGACTACATACCTTTCTTCCAGAGGACGTAAACGTGGTTCCCTGCTTCCATATGGGGAAGCTCATAACTATCTAGCTCCAGCTTTCTACGGCTTTTGTGGGCATCTGCACTCACATGGATATGACCCCACAGAGATAATTAAAAATAAATATGTCTTTTTTTTAAAGAAATCTTTTTTAAAACATTTTATTTATTTATTTATTTATTTATTTATTTATTTATTTAATATATAGGATGAGTACACTGTAGCTGTCTTCAGACACATCAGAAGAGGGCACCAGGCCCCATTACAGATGGTTGTGAGCCCCCATGTGGTTGCTGGGAATTGAACTCAGGACCTCTGGAAGATAAGAGCAGTCAGTGCTCTTAACCACTGAGACATCTCTCCAGCCCAAATATGTCTTTAAGAAAATAAAAGATTTGCAAAATCCAGCATCCTCCTGAAAGCTGTCATCATAGACATGCAGTAGCTTTTCAGACTTTATATTCATATATTAACCCTTTTTTCCTGTACCTCTATCAGGTGGGTAGTTTATGCTGTGTAGCAATTTTCTCAAAATTGAAATGTTCCCTCTTAGAGACAAGTTTGTTAAGACTCGGGAACTTCTAAAGGGAGGTTCATTAAGACTCAAAAAACAAACAATTCAAAAGTCTCAGGAAGTCCTGGAAACTCGCCAGGTTCATAAGATCCCACCCTCCCCAAGGTTTTATCAGCAGTAAGGAGAGCTGAGAAGAGGCTCTCCAGGTTTACCAAGGTACCTGGAAGTCATGAAAAGAGCTCTAGGTTTCCAGCTTTCCTGAGCTGTCACTCATGAAGGGGTGAGCTTTGGTCATGCAGCTGCCTTTGAGTGATTCTTGCTACTGTAAGTTGCTCCTCATCTATACTCTTGTAAGTAACCCCAATAAACTCACTGATTCACTAAATTAGATTTTATGATATCATAATATTGTAGACATTTGTGCACGTCTATCCAACTCAGGAGCAGTGCCACACAACATACGCCATTTAAATAACTATTTTCAGGAATAATGTTTTCAGAAGTGTTTATTTCATGATGAACTCTTTCTAGTAGCAATGAAGGGTCTAATGTTCTATGTAATGTATACGCTGACAAGTGGGCATGCCATAGTTGCATGTTAATATTTTAAATTTTAGTGGGAAGAACCAAAGACTCTTGGCACAATGTGCTTAGGTATGACTGGTGATATTGATTTTTAAGCCCTGTCCAAATTCCCAGAAAATGATCAGAAATGTCCCCCAGCATGATCGTATGTGGTTTGCCTCCTCCATAGGAATTTCTAATTTATGTTATGGTTCCCATCATCCTAGACTCTTCACAAAGGAATTACAAAAGCAAGGCTATCGAATAAATTTAATGCCTTATGTCTTCAATTATAGGAACAGTTCTGTGGTCTGGTAGAGAACAGTCCAGAAAATAGTCATATCTTCTGTGAACATCACCAGAGGCAGGCACTGCTTTGTGCCTGACTACTTCACAAAAGAAACAATTTTTACAAATCCATAGCCCCACACAATGGAAAATGCTCTTTCCATTTTGATATTGAATCTGTAACTGGAGCAGCAGTGGTAGAGGGGAAAGCTTGGAACAGATCGACTCATCTCCTACTGTTAATAAAATTACAACGAGAATTCAAATTCTCCTTAGGCCAGGCAAAGCAAACAAAGAAATCCTTAGAATTTCTTCCCTCTGTGGGGCTCAGACAACGGGCTGATTTTACCACCTAAATGATAGTGGTGGGACTTGAGCTGTGGATGGACTCACTAATAGTAACAAAACAAAGTTAGAAATTTGACTTTTGGAGAGGAAAAAAATGATGCTTTAAATACCCTCTAATGATATATCTACCCTTTGGGAGTTTGAGGGAGAAAAGAGATGTTTTTAGAAAATTATAACAATAAATACCCTCTCTGAAGCTTGCTTAGTTTTGTAACTGTTGTCTTATCTTGTAAAGGAAAAGATAAAAGCCGTTTATCTGGCTAGGGGTGAGCCCTGTGGTTTGGCTATTGATGAGTATGCATGAGATCCTGGGTTCATCTGCAGCATTGCAAAATGGAACAAAAAAGTAACACCCCTGTGGGTGGCTGATACAACTTCTTCTTTAGTTCCATCATGCTCTGAACTCCCACGATGATTATTATACTGTGAAATTTAATCACAGACTTCTTTTCTATCACAGAAAGAAAATTCTAGAGCTTGAAATAATTCCGCTCATCATGAAATCAAGACCTTCATTTAACAAAAAGAGCCCAAGAAATATTAGAGATTAGTGCTGTTTGGTAAAGCTTAGCAGAAAGCCAGACCCAGGATCTTATCCAAGCTGGGGACAAATCTTTGAAAGTAGGGGGAGGGGTGTCATGTCTTCTTTGAAGGGTGTGAGGTCCCTTAGTAAAAGAGCTAGCTAGACCTTAGGCCAAGACCTCCAGCATCCTCTCCGGAAGCTAGAGCAGAAGCTGGGCTCAAGGCAACTTCCAGTGAGTACAGCTGATTCACACATGCTGTCCCGGAAGCCATATTCCATGAGACTAGAACTCATAGAATCTTGACATGTCCAAAATTTCTCGAAAGATCCCACAATCAAATTAACTAATGCAAACTAAAACTCAGAAAGGGTAGAGAAACCAGGAGGACTTCAGTAAAATTTGTGCCTTAATTTGTGTAAACCATCAAAGAAGAACAGTAAAATGTTTTCATTCTCAGAGGGTATGATACTTAAACTTGATCGTCATTTTAATAGGATATGATGCCAATTAAAAGACACACCTTTGGTCTAGTCTGTAAGAGTATTTCCTGGAAAGTGCTATTCCCAAGTAGACAGAACCTTCTAGTCGTGTCACAGATACTAAGAGGTCTGAGAGAAGAGCAGATCTGCTTTTGCCTGCTTTGTTTCGTTCTTCATTTCTGAGTGCACTTACTCTGCTGCTGCCTCACGGATGCTGTTCTTCACTAATATCACAAACCAGCTTCAGCGCTGAATGTATACTGAAACTCCATGCCTTTCCTGAAATCCTCCAGGCCTTCAGCATCGGACTGGGACTGCTGAAGCATCCAACCAACAGATCAGTAACTACCCGGTTCCCAGCCTCTGTAGCATTCATAGCGATTTCTGGGCTATACGGTCTGTGATGGTTAGTATCGTCAACTCTACGGAATGTAGAACCACCTGGGAGATGGCACTCTGGGCATGCTTGTGGGGTATCGTCTTGAGTGCGTTAACTGAGTTGGGAAGACCCTTCCATTGTTGACAGTACCCCTTTATGGCTGCAAACCTTGACTGAATAAAATGAAGAAAGTTAGACGAATGCATACATCCGTGGATTTCTTCTTCTCACTTTTTCTTCAAGCTCCTGTTGCTTTGCCTTTTCTGGCCTGCTGGACTGTACCTTGAGCTGTGAACCAAGTAAGCTGTTTCTCCTTTAAGTTGCTTTCGTGAACTATTTTATCTTAGCAACGGGATAAGGACCTACGACACAGCCCATAAGCAACTCAATATGTAATATGTTTTTATAATGTTGGTTCTGCTCCTGTGGATAACACAGAGGAAAAGGAGATTAAAACTAAGCACAGACTGTGATTTCAAGTCTCCATGATAAAGAAGCAGTGGCAACGAGGATGAAGACCCTTGTTCCATCCCTTTGTGTCTGTGTAAAATCTGGACCACCTGGGGCATCCGCACTGGAGGTTCTCTAAATAAGAAACCCTCGGTGACAAGACTCGTCTGCCTGGCTGCTCACTAGCCCAACATCTCCGTCAGGCCTGCTTCCTAGACTGTGATCTGGAAGTAGCTTTACATCTCTGTAACACCTGCATTTCTCAGAATCTTTACAACGTGGGATTGATATTCAGCATTTCTTGATGCACGAGAACAGTTAAAATTGAGACTCAGACAAACTGCCTGTTGAACTCAACATTGTCAATGTGGATTAATACTGCTGGTGTTATTCCCATTTCAGGGGCATTTCAGGAGCCTTGCAAATGTGTGTTTTCCTGGAAAAAAAAAAAAGACATTGTTTTCTGCTACTTACAGTTGATGTCCCTGGCACTTACCTGTCCATTCACACCACCTACCACCTCCAGAGAAAATGCCCATCTAGAGCAGTGGTTCTAAACCTTGCTAATTGCAACCCCTTAATTATGGTTACTAATGTTGTGGTGACCCTCACCACAAAATTATTTTCACTGCTGCTTTATAACTGTAACTTTTGCTACTGTTATGAATCATAGTGTAAACATCTGTTATGTAGGGTATTTGATATTTGACCCCTGTGGAAGGGTCATTTGATTTTTATTTAATTTAATTAATTAATTAATTAATTAATTAATTTATTTTTTTGAGCTGAGGACCAAACCCAGGGCCTTGTGCTTGCTAGGCAAGCATTCTACCGCTGAGCTAAATCCCCAACCCCGTCATTCGATTTTTTTTTTTTTAAGATTTATTCATTTATTATATATAAGTACACTGTAGCTGTCTTCAGACACACCAGAAGAGGGCATTGGATCTCTTTACAGATGGTTGTGAGCCACCATGTGGTTGCTGGAAATTGAACTCAGGACCTCGGGAAGAGTAGTCGGGTGCTCTTAACCACTGAGCCATCTCTCCAGCCCCGTCATTCGATTTTTAAATCGGGTTTCCAAACATTTTCTCTCTTTAAAATTTTGTTGTTTTAATTTTTTGTGAGGCTTTGCAATTCCTATAAATCCATTTTCCGTGGCTCTAACAAAGCATCTGAGGACGGCTGGTTGGTAAAGAAGGGAGGTCCGTTTAGCACAGAGTTTGCTCTGATGAAAGAGTAGATGGAGTCAGCTGTGCTGAAGGATCTGCTGGCTTCCTTAGATGTGGTGATAATGTTAGCTCCTTCCTTCAACCTTGGAGTCACAGTCTCTCTTACTTCTGCTGTTGCACAGTGTACTCCAGAGTAGCTAAGTCATAGGATTTTAGCCTATCTCTGCCTCCCATCTCACTGTGCATGTGCCAGGATTATGGATGTGTACCACTGTCTCTAACTCTTCACGTGGGTCCAGGGAGCAGACCCAAGTCACTTGGCTTGTGTCATCTCCTTGGCTAAAGTTTAGAGCAATTTTGTTACAAAATTAAAATATCGAACATTCATTTCTCTAGGTTCCAGATATGTTTGGGAGCGTGAAGAAATGTGAAGATGTGAAGAAATACTTATGTTTTAAGAGGTATTGTGTATGTATAGATTATTGTTAACTTATATTCTTAACTCCCGAGTGAAATACAACTTGAGATACGAAGTTTAAAAAACCAAATTTTTTTTTTATCTTTATTAACTTGAGTATTTCTTATTTACATTTCGATTATTATTCCCCTTCCGGGTTTCCTGGCCAACATCCCCTAACCCTCCCCCTCCCCCTTCCACAGTATGGGGTGTCCCTCCCCACCCCCCCCCATTGCCGCCCTCCCCCAACAGTCTAGTTCACTGGGGGTTCAGTCTGGCAGGACCAAGGGCTTCCCTTCCACTGGTGCTCTTACTAGGATATTCATTGCTACCTATGAGGTCAGAGTCCAGGGTCAGTCCATGTATAGTCTTTGGGTAGTGGCTTAGTCCCTGGGAGCTCTGGTTGATTGGCGTTGTTGTTTATATGGGGTCTCGAGCCCCTTCAAGCTCTTCCAGTCCTTTCTCTGATTCCTTCAACAGGGGTCCCGTTCTCAGTTCAGTGGTTTGCTGCTGGCATTCGCCTCTGTATTTGTTGTTTTCTGGCTGTGTCTCTCAGGAGAGAGCTACATCCGGTTCCTGTCGGCCTGCACTTCTTTGCTTCATCCATCTTGTCTAATTGGGTGGCTGTATATGTATGGGCCACATGTGGGGCAGGCTCTGAATGGGTGTTCCTTCTGCCTCTAAAATTACTCAAACATGGTCCACTAAAACGGAGTAATGGGCCACACAAGATAGCTTAGCAGGTATGATGGGCTGCCTTGGCAAGCCTGACAACTTGAGTTCAATCTGTGGAGGCCATATGAAGGTCAGAGGAGTGAACTCACTCCAGAGGTGTCCTCTGACCTTTACACACACATCAGAGCATATGTGGTGTTCCCAATAATGATGATTAATTAATAAAAAATTTTTAAATTGGAAATATTTAATGATAATTCATTGGAAATAATTTTCATACAAAAAAGTGACTATTATACAGATCCCTTTTGAGGTCTTTTTAGGGTTCTTTATGGACTTAAGGTTTACATACAGTGTGGATACCATGTGTTAATTTGTACAGACTCTGATTAAGTAGCCATGTTCTGTGATAGTTCCTTAGAGATGCTGGCTCCAGTTCCCACTGCTCCACACATCTCAGACACGGAGCATCATCACCGTGGAGACACCAAATGATTGATCTGCAAGAAGCACATTTTCCACATCTGCCTTCCAAGGAGTTTTTTGGGTATTTGTTTCTTGTTTTTGGTTTGGTTTAGTTTGGTTTGGTTTGGTTCTACTGTCTGAATGGGTGAGGGGTACTTAATAATAGCTTATGTTTTTGCTAATTGGAAATTAAAAGGTTTTATATTCTTTTAAGAAATAATTCATATTTAGACACATCCTTTTGGAATGAACCTTTTTCCCCCTCATATGACCCAAAAGGCAAACAGTGTATCATTTGATTTAGAATAGGGACATCAGATAGCTGTGATTTTCCTAGCACAAAAAACATCTATATAAAAGATGGAAATGTTTGCTATTCAGTTCTTTTGTTTATCATTAAGTTAAAATTCTCAGTATTCGATTTAGCTGTTTAAAAAATAAATGTTTAACTAAATATTTTATAGACAAACCTAGTCACTATCACTTATTCAATTACTTATTAATTACTTATTACTCAGGTTACCTCTGCCAGGATTTAAATGTAAAGCTGCTTTACTATTTATCTTCTTTTGCTTATTCATATTTTAAAGTCTAGCTTTTATTTCTCAACTGGAATAGGAAAGATTTCCTCATTATAACTGTGGCAATACAATTTAAAGGAGAATAAGCTGCTATTTTAGAGAGATATCTTCAGAGGAACAAGAACCTGTTCCATGTGTTGAAGATTAAATCTCTTAAAGAGAAATATTATTTTAAACATCATCTTGAGCTAGAAATCCAGCCACTCAGTCATGTAGATGAACATGAATAAGTCACTATTTCTCAGTATAACAAAGGGAAAATCAAGCTTAAAAGGGACACTTAAAAGAATCATTTTTCAGAACTAGCCCTGGCTATGCTGTTTGGAAAATGTCCTCTTGAATACCTCTTCTTCCAGCCTGAGAGCGTTTTACCGAGCACTTTTCCACCACGCCCAGTCAGATTCCCCAGGAACAGTGGTGTAGACTGAAAACTCAAGGAACAAGGGGAAACACAGTCACCCTTCTCTCACCCCACACCAAATCACTCCCAGTTCAGAGTCAGATACGTCTTCCATCTTGACGTTCAACCATCTAGATGTTCCTGACCCCTCTCCCACATATGCTGATATAACCAAAAAGTGATTTTTTAGGCTGCTTGAGAATTTAATCTGTATGCATGCGGTAACCACTGTTAACCAATGGCAGCGTGTGCTTTGCTGGTCGCCTTTTAGTGATTATTTTAATGTCCGCAGAGTTACCTTGGAAGTGGAAAGCTGATCATGCCATTCTACTGTAGCAGTGCTGATGGATTTCCACAACTCTAGTAGTGTGGATGCTTACTGCTGTAGTTTGGGTAGGAAACATGCTCCCAAAGCCAGGTACTGACGATGATACCTGGGGGAAGATGGTGGAGCCTTTAAGGAGGACCCAGTAGGAGGAAGGCAGGTCAATGGAGGGCGGGTCTTGAAGGAATCCTGGGACCTTCTCTTTCTGGTGGTAAGCAGATCTCTTTCCATTCCAGTATATATCATGTTACTAAAAATGAGTCAAACATGCAGGGTGTAGTGGCACATGCCTTTAATTGTAGCACTGGGGAGGCAGAAGCAGCTGTACCTCCAAGTTTGAGGCCAGCCAACTCTATAGAGCGAGTTTCAGGATAGCCAGGGCTACATAGAGAAACCCTTTACCTGCCCCATACCCCCAAATTAAACAGCCTTTGCCAAAACACTCGGCACTATATATTTCAGTAAACAATGGTGGAAATTCCCACAGTCTTCTGCTTTTCGGTAATAAAATGTAGGCAATGCTATGTTATCTCTTTTAATGCTGCCTCTGGAAAACTTAGACTAGCATGAATGGAAAAGCTCTGAATTCTTAGCCTAGAATTTAAATCTGAAAAAATGCTTTGCCTACTGAGGTCAATGATTTTTTAAACTATTCCCATGATCCACCCTCTAATACAAAATCAAAGCTACTGTCCTTCATACATCACAGAGGGCTGTAAAGGTTCACTGTCCAACTTACTTTTAGAATGTCTTCTTTTCTTGTTTGACAAAAATCTTCCTTGGTATATTGGAGCTGGCTAACATTATGCTGCCTATTGCTCTATTTCTCAGAATTTTCCCAATCAGGTGTTAATCAAAGAATTCACATCTTAGAGTTAAACAAAATTTTCCAAGTGAGGGGGTTGCTTCACATTTCTTTCAGAAAGTCCATTTAGCTGCACATCACCAGACTTACCCTGCCATTCTCAGATCAGACTTTCATATGTTCACAGTGAGAGGCCAGAGGATACTAAAGCAAGATCCATTTATTACCTTTTTAGGAAGGAAGACAGCAAGAAAATGTTCAGAGTTGCAGGTTGAAAACTTATCTCCTAATTAGCTATTTAAATATTCAAGTGATAGTTTTACTGAGCTAGCTCTTATATCAAATGAACTTTACATATTGAAAATATATAATATAATATGTTTTGTCATTTGAGACAGAGTCTCATAAGGTGTAGGCTAGCCTCAAACTTGTTACGTTGCTGTGGATAACCTTGAACTCCTGACTTTTCTGTCTCCTTCTACAAAGTGCCCCCACTATGCAGCTTTGGACCATGGGTACACATATGAAATCCTCATTACAGTTAAGACATGGACTTAGCTACAACCATGGACAGCTCACACTTCCCCTTGTACTTTTTCCTGTCTTTACACACTCATATCATTGACCCATAGCGTGTTTTCTATATATTTTGAATTTCTTTCTTTACTTATTTTATTTTTATTAATATTTAGTTTTTAAATTTATATCCCAAATGCTGACCCTTCCCTGTCTTCCCCTCCCATGGTTTCTCCCTCCGTTTCTTCTCTCCTCCTCTGAGAGGGTGGGGTCCTCCCTGGGTATCCCCAGACCCTGGTGCCTCAAGTATCTGCCAGTTTAGGTGCATCCTCTCCCACTGAGGGCAGACAAGGCAGCCCTTTGGGAATTTCTTTTATAATCTATCATCTATATCTATCTTTCTATTTCTCACTATTATCTATCTATCTATCTATCTATCTATCTATCTATCTATCTATCTATCTATCTATCATCTATTTATCAATCATCTATCTAACTATTATCTATCTATGTGCATGTGCTTATGTGAGTGTTTAACCCCTGTCTGTGTGCCAGAAGCAGGTATCAGGGGTCCTCTTACATCATACTCTAACTATTCCTCTGAGTCAGTATCTCTTCTTGAAATTAAGGCTTATATCTAGGCTAGGCTGGAAGCCAGCTAGCTCTTTAGCAATCCCTCTCTCTCTCTGCCTAAAATAGGAGCTGGAGTTACAGATACTTATGGGGTCACTTGGCTTGTACCACATGTGCTGGGATCTGTGATCCAGTGTTCACTATTATGGGACAATCACTATACTATACTTTTTTATCTTTTTAAATTTAGCGGGATTATTTGGGAAATCCCATTGTTTCATGCCATTCCATTTCAATGCTGATGATTTTCCATTGGATGGACAAACCATGATTATTTGCTTGTTCAGTTGATGAATACCTGGGGTGTTTACAATTTTAATTACTAACAGTGGGACTGTTAGTAATTTGTTCACTGATAGTGGCATGAACATTTGTATTGATTATATTTTAATCCTTTAGCACCTTGGTTCTTTTCTGACCCTGGATGAACTATCTCTCTTCAGGGCTACCTAATTTCTAGAGCTAGCAAACAATACACCTGGGGGTATACCCTTCATAAATCAACCTCTCCTGAGACCCTATCACCAACTACTTCTTTTATTGAGTCATTATATCCTAGACCATTGTTATTATTTTCTTGTTACATCAAGCTTAGCGTGTTCTTTACACCCATTCCGTGACTTGATGTATTTTCCTCCACATTCTATTTGTAGATTCTGATGTTTGTAACCAAGAATGGTGGGCCAGCCATCTTTGATAGGTCACAGCCATGGGATTATTCAGGGGCTGGGCCTTAGCTTTACTTGGTTTATTTTGACTTACAATTCTGTGATGACAGCAGGGAGGCATGATGGTAGGAGCCCAAGGCTAGTCATAGCATTGCATTGTCAGCTTGGAGACAAAAGGAACTGGAAATGTGGCCAGACTATAAAACTCCAAGGACCGCCTTCAGTGATTTACTTTCTCCAAAGGATTCCACTTTCTACAGATTTCACAGTTCTTCCAAAGCAATGCCACCATCTGGACACCAAGTGTTTAGAAACGAGTTCCTGCATAATTTACTGGACTTTTTAAATGGCATGTTTTGCTTCTTTAAAAAATAATTTTAAATAAAGTAAAATTAACCTTTATGTGTACAGATATTTTGCTTGTATGTCTGTGCATCATGTATGTGCCTGGTGACCTCTGAGAAAAAAGACCTTGGATTCATGGAAGTGGAGTTACAGATGGATGTGGTTCAAAATATAAGGGCTGAACAGAGCACCTAGCCAAGTGTAGTGGTAGTGGGTCCCTGGTTCTGTGGATCTGAGGAGAGTCAAAAAGAAATGGAGAAGGCTAGAAGGAAAGGCTGAAAGAGGAAGTCATGAACAAGTAGGGGGTCCCTGGTCTACACCAAAAGGCTAAGTTCCAAGGGGATGGAGGTGGGCTGGGAGGAAGGTCTGACTAGTGTCCTTATAAGAATGGAATACATACAGGTTGGGGCCTGGGGAAATGGCTTACTTAGTAACATGCTTGCCATGCAAGTGTGAGGACCTGAGTTTGATAGCCAGCACCCACAAAAAAAAAAAAAAAAAAAAAAAAAAAAAAAAAAAAGCCAGGCATGATAAACTCATATGCCAGGGAAGGAAAAACAGGAGAATACCCAGGGATTACAATGTGAGTTTTCATTGTTGGACCTTTTCTTGCCTTAACAAGAATGAAGTTAACAAGCCAGTAAGGCATGGATGTGTGATCAGATACAAACTCACTCAGTTCAATGCTAGAGTTTTAATTATACAACACAGTGCTTAAGAGTCATTTATTTAAAGGCTGCAACTGTCAGCATTTTCCCTGCCAGGATGTCATAACTGAAGGATTTGATGATGTTATAAATACCAAAAGGTGTGTACTTTTGTGTTTCTACAAATGCTATAGATGTGAAATATTGCATTCTAGGGAATATTTTAAGCCAGATATAACAGGTTTTCTGGCATTTACTACTCATTGCTATAAATAAATTAGCTTCATTCTTGAGGTTGGTTACTGAGGTTTGCGTTCACATATGTTAAGTAGGAATGACAGCTAAGCTACAGTGAACATTTTTTTCCTACAATATATCGTCTCAGGGAATATTTTATGAAAATACCTGTTTTTAAAGTAAGTTTCAATTACGTTTCAAAAAAAAAACTAAAAGGAGGTTTTAATTGTAATCATAGAAAGATGAAAATCTTTATTCACATCAACTCTGAATCATAATGGCCAGGTATTTGATTGGTTTTCTTCCTTGATGGGCATGTTAAGATATTTAGTAGATTCACTTACTGTAAAGTATCAGTTAATATGCTCTTGATAACAACATGTCTAGAGTGCTTACCCTGTGAAGACATCTGATCCATAACCCGAAGGGTCCCTCAGCATATTAGATAAACTTAATCATCACAATGAATCCGACAGATGACATTCTTACAGACCATATTTATGACCATCTCTTGAATGTTTAGTAATGATCTAATACCATGACATGAATCCTACAGGCTAACAAATGCCAGAATACTTAGTGGCAGATAGCTGAGCATTCCCAAATCTTTTCATTAAAAGATCCTTGATCAAACCTTTCCTTAGAAGATATCCACTGACCATCAACCCAGTATTACCAGCTCAAACTTGCTTTATCAGAATGTTCTGGTAAGGCATGAGGTACTACTTTAAAAAAACTATTGGTCACTATAGAATAGATCTTAGTGAATGTGCTACTTGTGACTGTTGCAAATGCCAGTCATTCTCTCTGCCTTCATTACTAGGGGGAGGTGGATTCATGCGATGCTTCTGGCCTGCTGGAAAAGCAACCCATGCCCTTTCTGTCCCTCCATCCATTTGTTTTCCTGACTCTCTGCAGGCTCCTATAGCAGATAAAACTTTATGTTATTTTAAAATCCAAATCCAAATCAGGTGATTTCACTAATCTATTCACTGTTAAAAAGTAAGAATAAATCAATCTTCTACTATATTCTTTCAGATTATGGCTTCCTGCTAATTGAATCTACAGAAAATAGGATTTAGCACAATAATGAATACCTCAGAGTGACATTACATTTGTCCATTAATATACCCCGTGCTCAAATGTCACACGAGTTGGCTTTTGCTTTGCTTTTATTTTAGGCAGAGTCTTGTCAATTGTCACAGGCTATCCCTAGATTCACAATCCTCCTGCCTTAGCCTCCTGAATGTCAAGATTACTGGTCTTTTAACACACTCGGCTTCATACATTATTCTTTAAAATGTAGTTTTTCCAATTGTTTCAATAGTAAAAATAGTATAGAACATCCAAGGAAGTGTCTTAGTAATTTCACCACCTCTGAAACACTTTGGGAGGTTTTTTAATGTGTATGACTAGGTCAGGGGCCTCAAAGACTTTAGCCTCCCTCACTAGGTATATTTGGCTGTGGGTCTTTTATCAACTTATACCATTAGCCCAGTATTGCACTGGTTTGAAGGGAAAACATTTCTGTAGACAAAAGATCACTATCTCGTGTCATCATTTTGAAAGACAGTTTGACATTGTTTTACCCAGTAAAATGTATTTTCACCATGTGGTCTAACAATGCCATCCCTGGGAATTTACCTAAATGAGTTGCAGGCATGTCCACATAAAAACCTGAATATGAAGTTGTACTGTACCTTTATACATAGAGTCGTCCCACATTGGAAACAAGTAAGTTGTTCTTCCAAAGATGAAAAGGGGGACAAACTTAGCACTTCCATACTGGAATATTAGCATTAAAACACATGGCAAAAACCATAAATACAGATTGTTCAATGAAAAGACCAAACACACTGTGATTCTGACTAGGAGGCTCCCAAAAGGAAAAGCTGCAAAGACATCAAAACAATTAGTTGCCAAGTTGCATGTGCACAGGTAGGTGGAGCGGGACAGACATGTGAAGCTAGTGAGTTTCCTCTGCATTGTGCATTGGACATTATGCATTGCTTAGAACAAATGCAGAATGGTAGCTAGATAGAGCTACTCTGCAGCCTTTCGTACAGAATGAGTGGAGACTTCTTCAGCTGCGTCACTTCCTACGCAAAGCAGAAAAACTTCCGGCACAAGGCCAAGGGCTAACAAGTTTATCATGAGCATCTAGTTTTGAATATCAACAGTAAGATACAACATTATCTTTAATACTATCTCAAAAGTTTATAATTTAATAAGAAACGCCTTAATTTTGGAGTTTCTGTGTTGTCTGCCCAGAAAAGCAATGGATCTTCACGCTTATTTGACTCAGGATGGGACAACTGCTGAGAAGTCTAAAAAACAACCAGCCTTGGGGGTTTCTATTACTGTGATGAAACACTATGACTGAAAGCAATTTGTGGAGGAAAAGGTATATTTCACTCACATTTCATCACTGAAAGCAATTAGGGCAGGAACTCAAGCAGGGCAGGAACCTGGAGGCAGGAATTGATGCAGAAGCCACAGAGGAGTGTTGCTTACTGACTCGCTCCTCATGGCTTGCTCCGTCTGCTTTCTTCTATTACAAGGAGGACACCAGCAAAGGGGGCCACTCAGGTACGGTTTATAGCCAAACAAAAGTCTTTTTTTTTTTTTTTTTTTTTTATTAACTTGAGTATTTCTTATGTACATTTCGAGTGTTATTCCCTTTCCCGGTTTCGGGCAAACATCCCCTTCCTCCCCCCCTTCCTTATGGGTGTTCCCCTCCCCACCCTCCCCCATTGCCCCCCCCACAGTCTAGTTCACTGGGGGTTCAGTCTTAGCAGGACCCAGGGCTTCCCCTTCCACTGGTGCTCTTACTAGGATATTCATTGCTACCTATGAGGTCAGAGTCCAGGGTCAGTCCATGTATAGTCTTTAGGTAGTGGCTTAGTCCCTGGAAGCTCTGGTTGCTTGGCATTGTTGTACATATGGGGTCTCAAGCCCCTTCAAGCTCTTCCAGTTCTTTCTCTGATTCCTTCAACGGGGTCCCTGTTCTCAGTTCAGTGGTTTGCTGCTGGCATTCGCCTCTGTATTTGCTGTATTCTGGCTGTGTCTCTCAGAGCGATCTACATTTAATGAAGAATGTGAACATCTCTACCTCCAGGTGAGGCAATACTTTGTGGCTAGGAAGCCACTGGACAAAACTGCCTGTTTCATCTGCAGACTAATACTGTCCAGAAAAGGACAAATTATGCAGAATAGTTGACTGATAAACCCTGCCAAGACAGGTGATCAGCCCTTAAAAATCTGCATTTCAAGAGTCTGTCAGTTGATTTTGGGCCAGAAGGCTGAAGACTTGTGCTCACATGTTGCTAACAGGGGACTGTGCTAGTGGAGATTTGTCTCTACAACCTTCAGTTCTGGAAGCCGTGTTAGGGCTTCCTATGTGTATAGATATTTGGTCATTCCCAGATTTCTGACGGGGTTGAAGACTGATTATAGTCTCATAACCTATCAGGCTGTATAAATCTGAATATACATATTTTATTGGATAGTTATCAGATAGTATACAAGCTAGCCAAGATATAATATAGATAACATGGTTAATGAACAGAATTGATGGACTGGGTGATCAGTGTATTGTTGGTTTTATAAATTGCAGAATGGTAATAATACTTAGTTCACCTATGTATAGGGAAAAGGTTTTTTAACTGGACAAAAAGGGGGAAATGTTGTGGTTTGCCTTGGAGTTTTCTCTGAATTTGTGGAATAAAGGCAAGAGCACTAGATTTGGGCAGAGGGAGGAGTCAGGAGCAGGAGGGGGATTAGATTCAGAGGTTAGGTTGAGAGAGGAGAGTTGGGGACAGTTGAGCCAGTGGAACCTGAGCAGGAGGGGGGGAGGATGGTACAGTTAAAAGAGTGAGCAGAAGAGAAGGAAGCTAGGAGAAGAAGGGAACGGTTTAGAGACAGGATGGGGAACTGAGAAGAGTTTGAAGAGACAGGAGATGGAGAGAGAGGAGAAGCTAGGAGTCGTTGTAAGAGAAATAGAAACTAAAGCATGAAAGAGTTGATATATTTGGGAGAGTGAGTAAAGACAGTTTAGAAACACGATGGGGAACTGAGAAGAGTTAGAGGAGACAGGAGATGGAGAGAGGGGAGAAGCTAGGAGTAGTTGTAAGAGAAGGAGAAACTAAAGCTTAAAAGAGTTGATCTATTTGGGAGAGTGAGTAAAGAAAAGAGAGAGAGAGAGAGGAGAAGCAAGGAATCGTTGTGGGAGAAGGAGAAGCTGGAGACCTGGCAAATAAAAGGTGCAAGGGATAGATGGTACCGGGCTTTGTATGTTTAAGTGGGCAATTATATCCTACCAATTGGATCTAAGATTATTGTGTGGTATGCTCTTTTGTGTAAGAGTTTCAGTATAAGAAAGTGTGTGGCTGGGCAGTGTTTCCGCCAAGATATCCAGCAGATATCTGGGGAACTGAGGTGTGGAACCCCTAGCAGGGTAAAAAAAAAACACCAGTTGTATGTTTTTTTGTGTAATAGTCTCAGTATAAGAAAGTGTGTGGTTTATATAAAACAGACAGTGAGAGAGGCTTACCGCGCTCTACTTCTGGACTCTCTCTCTGCTATATATATATATATACCTCTGGAATACACATGTGTTATCATATACACACATGTCCAAACCTCAATAACAAACACGCATGCATACACTGCATACATACATACATACAAAAGAAATAAATAAAACACTGTGTCTTGCTCTTACACTGGGTATTTTTTAGAGCAACGTAAAACATGCTAATACATGCTGGGGCAACACACCACTCCACCGCTCTACCCATCATACTAAATGAATGAGTTTACCTGCTCTCAGGCTTCAACAGTGTAGAGGTACTGAGGTTGGCAAAAACTGTGAATCTCTAGCCTTGGACCCAGTCTAGTAAAACAGCTACTACCACTGAAGTGAAGGGCATTCTGCATGTTATGCTTCCTTCAGCCTCCGCTTCAGGGGCCAAGGGACACCAAATGGGGTCTCACTCGGAGACAATGTGCCTGAAGTCAGCCTCTTATTCTTCAAGCGATATTTTGGTCCCAATCATCCCACAGACTTTGCACCTTTCTCTCGGCCTTGAGATTAGCAGCTGAAGTAGCACTGCTCACCTGTGTTTCTCTGCACCAATGGATCTTATCTTATTTTGAGAGGTGCCTCTGTGATTCATGTGATGTTTGATGCTTTCATCTCTGCCAGGTCTGAGTTGACAGCTAGAGCTGAGAGCAACCTGTACATGAGTTGGCTTTAGAAGAGCAGCTTTGTGCTGGAGGCTTCCGAGGAGGAGATCCACATGCACTACCTTGAGTGTAGAATTTGTTCAGACAGGAGCACAGAGAGGGCTATGAGCTCAATCAGGAGAAACCCCTGGCCACTATTGTCAGGAAGGGAAGAGATTGGTTTTAGTTGACATTTAATTTGTATGTGTGTGTGTGTGTGTGTGTGTGTGTGTGTGTGCATGTGTGTGTGTGTTTGTGTGTGTGTGTGTGTGTGTATGTACTGAACATGGGTCCGATGTCTCATCAAAGTTTAAGGTGAAAAGAAGGAAGACCAGAGCAGACTGAAAATGTACTGATTTACCCAAAGGTCATTCATCCGCTCCATACAGTATCGAGCTTTAATACGACAGGAAGGAAAAGGGAGAAAAGAGGAAAAAGAACTTCTGGTTAGGAAGGAACAGATAGAGAGGAAAAATAAGCAAGAGGGAATGTGTAGAAGAAGGAGGTGAAGAATCTAGGGGGAGGAGGCAGGTGAGAGCAATTTTGTGTTCCTGAAACTAAGCGCCTCTGAGAAGCAGGATGGGAAGGAAGTTTATTTTGACTTAGGCTCAAAAGAGCGCGTAATTATGTCAGAGGTGTCACCACCATGATTGGAAAGAGTGTCTGTAACAAGACCTGCTGAGGACCATTATTGGTACAAGACACCCAAGACTAAGTTCTCGGCACAAAGGAGATGTAGGGCATGGAACAAGAAGCAAGACAGGAGACCAGGAAGTCAGGAAGAGAGAGACAGGTAGAGGGACAAGCGGCGCCTCGGAATGAAGGCAGGTAAAAATAAAACTCTGGTAGGAGGACACATACAATTTTGATTGGTAGGTTAATTAGGACAATAAGGGGCTTTTGATTTCTGGACCTCAATACTTTGATTGATGGACTTTGGTAATCAGCTTCAAAGGAAGGAAGTAGTCAAATAAAGGAATAGACCTTGATGTCTAGCTCTAGGGATACAATCTAAGGGTTTTTAATCAAGGCCTGCCAGAGCCATGTTTGCCATGTTCAGGGCTTCTAGAGACTTTAATGACCATGGTCAGGGAAGCCATCATTATGTCAGAGAAGGTGTCAACATACCAGGGAAGGTGTCATCATGGGCAGAGAAGTTGTCATGGATAGGGAAGGTGTCATCATGGGCAGAGAAGTTGTCATGGGTAAGGAAGGTGTCAATATGCCGGGGAAAGTGTCATCATGGGAAGAAAAATTGTCATGGATAGGGAAGGTGTCATCATGGGTCGAGAAGGTGTCATCATGGGTAGAGAAGACGTCATCATGGGTAGAGAAGACGTCATCATGGGTAAAGAAGGTGTCATCATGGGTAGAGAAGGTGTCATCATGGATAGAGAAGACGTCATCATGAGTAGGGAAGACTGGCAGAAGGATCCATCACAAGGCTTCCTGCTCACTTTGTGTCTGCTATCCAGGAAACAGAAAATGAACAGATGGCTAATGGGATCAGGTTATCAGACCTCATGATACAATCCCAATGACTCACTTCCCCTGGCATGACTCCAACTTCAAAATGTTCCACAACTTTCCAGAAGAATATCACTAGCTAGGGATCCAGTGTTAAAACACATGAGCCTATGGCGCCTATGTTTGAATCACTACACTGTGAGTAGGCATGTGAATGTATTAGGGAGGTAATAGAGAAAAAGGCTATTGGACACCCCAGAATCATCAACTCTACTCCAGTTTCTTTATAAGAAAGCCAGTCACACACACACACACATGCTCGCCCAGGTCCTGGCATTGACCTTTCACCTCATCCTCAGGGAGAGGTAGAGCAATGCAGAAATTTCCCTCAGAGCCAAGCTGTTTTGAACTACGCAATGGCATTTATGACAAAGGCTCTTGTGAATACAATGAATGCAAACTCCGCAGAATATAATATGTATTTTAATGTCTTTTCACAAATAAAATACACTCCATTTATGGAAACTTTATGTTCTGGGAAACAGCATGGTGACCAGGAACGCAAGTCTTCATGGGATAAAGGGAGGGCATCTCCCATTGGCAGGCCATCACTGAAGATGATATAATGGGTGGTAATTAACCATGAAGACAATTAACTCTGGACCTGTGTCTTAGGCCCTTGAGTTCTGAGCTCCTGCTTCTATTGTTCATGTCTGGGGTTGATGTCACAAAAAAAACTCTCCTCAGAACTGGACAGGGTTCTCCCAAATACAGGTTTACCGCATCAATCTTCCTTTCTTATCAGCAATACTTTTCCCTATCAAGACTCTTCTTGAAATGTGAATGCTGGCATCTCATTAATTTTGCTTGAATTTCTAAAGTGACATTCTAGTCAACACCTGCTCTGGGAAACGCTAATGTGAGAGGAATTTCTTGCTCTATTTTGTTGCAAGAAACGGGGTTTTGGGTGAGATGATCTTTCCTCTTCAAAGGCTGTGATTTTATCTGGTTCTGTTGTTTTTGTTTGTTTAAGACTTGAGGTATGTTGGGTAGGGATCCCTCCAGGAGCCAACGAGTCATAAATGCCTTAACACAGATTCGTTCCTTGTTCATCACCCATTACAATGAAAATGAGAAATTGGTGCACATGTGGAATGTGTGTAAGTCATTACTGAATTCAGGAGATCAAGGGCATTTAATGGCAGAGAACTGTTTCCTTTAGGATGTAAGATGAGACTATACACCAGGCCAAAGTTTGCTCAACGTGTAAACTTCATTTCTCGTTCAGCGGCTCAGTGACTATTTACTACGTAAATAGATGGATGAAAACATTCACTTAGGAAAATGAGCATTCAAAGCTATGTGTATATTTTAAATTAAGCCGTTCCCTCTCAAACAAAAGACTGTAGAGATCCTGTCACTGCTACTACAAACAATATTGCAGAAAGGATGTCCTCCCCGTGGCTTTTATACACGCAAACATAATTAAAATGCGTTTGCTTCTGAGGGCAGAGATGCTCATGTGCTCCCGTAGAGTCTTGAGAAATGAGTTGAGAGTGAAACGAAAAGATATAGAGAGGGCCTCTATTTTCCCTGATCAATTTTCTTCCTAATTCCACCATACTTCGCCTTGTTTCTCCAGATCAGTCCTTTGTTGTCATAGCGATGCACCCCTACTGTGAAAGTTCAATCATATCGTATTGGCTTTCCTTCAACTTTCAATAACTTCCCATCACCACCCACTTCTCTTACAAAGTGTTGATGCAATTTCCAATCAGTGTTGAAGAGCTCCTTAACTGCCCCACTCGGGGATGTTAATATGGGAGATGGGGACTTAGGAAAGGCGTTGGAGGGGATGTGGGGGTGGGTAAAAGTCATAGAGAAAATAGAATTTGAGACGTTATGTGTTAATAGCATGAGAAGTAAGTCTCTACCTTCTCCAGGGAGCAATCCACAAACTTCTACTTTATAAGTGACATGCTGACAGTTCTTTTTAGATGAGAGTAATGTGAGAATGAAGAGGTAGAGTCTGTATGAGATCTCAAATTACATCCTTAATATAGAAAGAGTCTTTCCAAAGCAGTAAGAAAAAAAAAGGGTAAACATTTAACTATCATTTGGATACTGTGGGAGGTTTGAATATGCTTGGTCCAGGGATTGGCACTATTAGGAGGTGAGGTCTTATTGGAGAAGGTGGCCTTGTTGGAGGAAGTGCATCACTGTTGGGATGGGCTTTGAGACCCTGCACCTATTTGCCTGGAAGACAGTCATCTCCTGGTTGCCTTTGAAAAAAGATGTAGAATCCTCCACTCCTCCAGTGCCCTGCCTGGTTGCAGGTTGCCATGCGTCCTGCCATGATGATAATGGACTGAACCTTAGAACCCATAAGCCAGACCCAACTAAATGCTGTCCTTTATAAGAGTTGCCTTGGTCATGGTGCCTGTTCACAGCAGTAGAGAGCCCTAACTAGGACAGATGCAGTTTAAGTATGTCCACCATAGGTTCAAGTATTCAAATCTAAGTGCCCCTGGTGAGGTAGCAGAAGCGGGTGGATAGATCAGCTGGAAACTTAGCAACTCCATTGTTCTGCTGGCTAGTTTTTATGTTACTAGATACAAGCTGCGAGCTCGTCTGAGAGGAAGGAGACACTTGGTTTGAGAAAATATCTCCATAAGATCAGGCTGTACCTTGTTGATTGGTGTTGTTCTTATGTCAGTCAGGGGCAGAAGAGATGGCTGACCTTTGTTTATCAAGACTTGATGCCTTGCTTGATGGATGAAGCTGTTTTATGCCTAGGACTCAAAAATCTAATCTAACTGCCTAATCCAGGCAACACAGCTCAGGAGAAGAAAGACAGAGACCTGTTGACTGCCATGCCACTTCTGGACCTGCCCTCCATCGCAGGGACAGGAGGGCCACTGAGACATCCTCTACGCCTTAATGTCACCCAGCACAGATGGAGGCCAGCCTGCAGGGAGCCATCCCTGTGTTCAAGTATGTGGTGGTCAGATGGGAGAGAAAGAGAAGTGGATCCTGTTACAGATGGTTGTGAGGCACCACCATGGCTGCTGGGAAGGGAACTCAGGTCCTCTGGAGGAACAGTCAGTGCTCTTAACTGTTAAGCCATCTCTCCAACCCCCTCTGTGATTTTACAAGGCACAAAGGATTTTCTCTCTGCTTGCAAGTGAACTACACTTCCTCAAATGTTTCTCGTGTACAGGAAATTTGGTCTTGCGTAAGGAAAACCTGCTGAGAAAAGAAAGAATCTGGTGGAAGGAAGCCTTCCAGGTGGGGCAAACTAGTCACCGCAGCCAAACAAACACTCAGAAGGTAGGACACCTAGGAAGGCAGACCCACATAGCGATGCTAAGCAGAGTGGGTGGAATATCCACTCCTTTAATGTACATGTGATGCAAGTACACAGAGGCCAGAGACTGCCCTAATTCATGGAGCTGGAATTGAGCCAGTTAGGAAAGAATCCATGTCTGGAGTTCTGCAAGGCAGGTTCCTGTACTCTTGCTTCACGACCATCTCTCCATCCCTGAGCAGTTTTAAGCCAAATTTCCTCTTGCCAGGACTTGTGGACTTCAAGACTTAAAGTGAAAATAATTCACGAGGCATATGTGAACACAAAAGTGGTTATAAGATAGTCTTTTTAGTTCTGTTCTCACACAAATAAATAGAAGTAACTTCAACAGTCTTCACCCAGGGAGCAATTATATAACGCCCTAACCGATCCACAGAGACGTGGCTAGCCAGTCACTAGAAGTCACAGGGACCCTGTTTATTTCGTTTCTTTCTTTTTTTTTTTAACAGTCATTTCCATTACACTAGGCTGAGTATCCCCCTTACAGGACTATCCACAGCCCTACAGACGGACTGATGCGTCTGCATCATGGGAAAGAGGCGCGCATGAGGAGTGCGTGGCTGGGTGGTGTCTCTTGAGGCCTGGCTGAGATCTGTTTGCCCAGTGCCCTTCTGAACTCCCCCTATCCATCCCCTCTACCCACTCCCCTTCCACCTCTATGAGGGATCCTCAACCACTCACCCTCCCACCTCACCCCTCTAGCATCCCCCCTTTATCCTGAGGCCATCAAGCCTCCACAACCAACCTCCCCCCATTGATGTCAGATAAGGCCATCCTGCTACATTTACCTGGAACCATGGATCATATGTATACTCTTTGATTGGTGCTTTAAGCTCCTGGGATCTCCGGTTGGTTGATGTTATTCTTTCTGGGGTTGCAATCCCCTTCAGCTCCTTCACTCCTATCCCCTAAGCTCTTCCATTGGTGAAGCCAGTCCAATGGTTGACTGTGAATATCTGCATCTTCACTGATCAGGGCTAGGTGGGAACCCTCTAGGGAATCAGACATACCAAGCTCCTGCCAGCAAAGCGCTTCTTAGCATCAGCAGTAGTGGGCGAGGCGAGCGTCTGCAGATGGGATGAGTGGCGCTAGTGGTAGCGGTTTCTTCGCATAGATTTTCTTGGTGAAAAACATGGATTCTTGGGGACTAAATGTGATAGCGTCTAAGACTACTGTGGACACAGCCGTGAGTAAATGTGGCAGAAGAGACCCTGTCCGTCCAGAGGCAGAGGCATGCTCCAAGAGATAATAATGCTTGTGGTGACATGTTTAGTAATTCTAGGCACAAGGGCAGCTCAAGAGGAGTTATGAGCACTGGCTGCTCCTCCAGAGATCCTGAGTTCAATTCCATGGCTTCATGATGAGTCTACAACCATATAACAGGATCTTAAGCGCCCTCTTCTGGCCATGAGCATACATGCAGGCAGAGCGCTGTATACATAATAAATAAACATAAAAAAATAAATAAATTCCTATATTTCAATAAAGAACAAGCAACTTCAGGAAAAAGAGTAGAGACATTTACTTAAAAAAAAAAAAACATACTGCAAATTTTCCTCTGTGGGTTCTAAATACAATGATATGACATATCCTTTGAAAACAAGCAGCCAAAAAGGAAGCTATTAATTATGAGCCTTAACCTGGCGCCTGCCCTCTTCACCCCCACAGCACCCCCTGGAGAATATGTTGCCAATCAGTAAATTAGTTCCTGGTTTCAGCCCCTTCACCTCTTACGGAGACCAGATGGCCAGGCACTGCTGGGCTTCATGAGCTGAGGGTTTCCTTGACCAAATCTCTTTCCCTACTTGGTCCCACGAAAGGTCCACGAACAGCTTGTCTTCCAACAAATTAAGGTGACTATTTTGGACAACCAATAGAAAGTGTTAGCTTTGGCAAGAATAGAACAACAGAAAAAAACACAAGAGTGGAACACCTAGTTAGACGTGTGTGGCAGCCTTAGAGTACAACTTCTTCTTCTGGTGATTGTCGAGGTTTGGATCTAATTATAAGGTATCCCCAAACAACACCCTTCTTATATCATGATATGTCTGCAACTTTCCTTACAGCCAACTGCCAGCCAAAGTAACTTGATTAACAAACTGATCACGTTGTTCTGATCTATATGAATTCAGAATCTAGGAGTCAAGCCGCTGGAACCTCACGGGATCGTAGCTTCCAGTGCCAATTCCACACGCCAGATCTGAATCATATTCCACCCAGCTGCTACTCTTCTCTGATTTTTCTCTTCTCCATCAAGTCAAGTTTGCCCTTGCTGGCCCCAGCCACCAGAGGAGGCAAACTCTTCAGGCGCTGACCTCTGACAGCCTCTGAAGGCTGGGCATCTCGTTCAAGCCCTCCAGCACTGAGCAGTAAAGACCAGTGTGTACCAGCATCAGGAGATAGGCAATGGGAGACCCAACATCCCATCCCTTCACTCCTTCCTGCAAATGAGCTCCTTGCAATCTCAGGTGATTCACCTCTCACAGATGTGTCTCAGCCTACCAGACAGGTGATCACGTCTGCATCATGGGGAAGGCATGCAGTAAAGTGCGTGTTGGCTACATGCAGTGTCTCTTAGAATCCACAAAGCAGAGAACAGAGTGGGCCGGCAGGCCCTTACACACAGCCAATGGTTCTAAACAGCTAAACTCAGAGCTGAATCCGGAGCAGGTTTGGCCCAGGTTAGGCAGCTTCCTGTAAGGTTAGCACCCTGTACTGCCTCCACCCAGCAATCACTAAAAATGTAAACTCTCCACCTCTAACCTCCACAACAGTCAGAATTCCTTTGTTCTGTGACTGCCTTGGACCCCTCGACCTACCCACTAAGGAAATTGCTCTGACTCGGAAGAGTCTTTATTAGCATCTAAAACAGAGCTGTAAACACAGCAGTTGCCCATCAGGTTCCAAGCATAGCACTAAAATAAAAAACAAAACCCCCCAAACAGAAAGGTCAAGAGCATTTAAAATCCCTGTTTAGAGTGAACTTTAAAGATAACATTTTCAACCTTATTTATTTATTTATGTAAAAGATTCTGTCCTCTTTTAAAAAGATTGTTATTAATTTATCTGTCTATCTATCTATCTATCTATCTATCTATCTATCCATCTATCTATCTATCTATGTGACTACACTATCCATTTCTTAAATGTAAAGAGGGCATCAAGATCCCATTAAGATGGTTGTGAGTGCGTAATAACTGTCATTGCTGGGAGCCAACGGAAAGAGCAGTCAGTGCTCTTAACCACTGAACCATCTCTCAGCCCCCACTTTCCAGCTTTACTGTATTTAGTCCATGAATGTTTTCTGGGGCTCCTAGAGTTCAGCGAAAATCAGAGAAACACTTTTCTAAGCAACTTCTGCTCCAAGTCCTGAGGCTGTTTAACTATACAATTTATGGTATATTCAAACCACTACCGGTCAGAAGGATTGTATCTGCAAAAACATAAAAGTACATGTACCTTCAAGCTGACCACTCACACAGAAGATACAGCTAGTCTCAGAGATCAACGCTTGCCACCTCCACTGGTTGTTTGACGCATTTAATTTAAAGCTCATTTATTCGTCTCCAAATGCCAGTGTTACTAAGAGGCCATTTTTCAGTATGATTGGCTGCCCAAACCCAGGAAGAAGCATCCTTGCATACAAACACTGGTCTCTCACACCAGAGGGCCAGGAAGGAGAATGGTCTGCCAAGGCATTCACAGGCCAGCCTAGGAATCAGACCTCTCAGCCTGTGTCTGCTTCGGGACTGTGGTCCCCATGGTACCAGGACGCCCATCAGGAGGTAAAGACCAGTTGGAGATCACTCAAGACACGTTCAAGTCAAACACTTAGGAAGAGCATTACCCCAAAGCCACGTGGGCTGAAGACTAGATAACAAATGAGAATTATTTTCACCGATGGTGAAATGAGCCATTCAAACTGTGATTCGATTACATTAGGGCAGGTTTATTGGGAGGCTGCTCTCGAAATAGTGAGTTCACTGGCCCTAGTGAATGAGGCCAGGGAGGTCACCATGGGAGAGAGAGGTGAGGGGAAGAGAGAAAGTGTGTGCAGAGAGAGAAGGAGAGAAAGGAGAGGAAGAGAGAGGAAAGCCGGGGAGGGGTGTGTGTGTGTGTGTGTGTGCATGTGTGTGTGGCAGGGAAGATGCTCTGGAGGAAGGGCAGCCCAGCCCTAGGCTGGAAAATTCAGGATTGGAGTGCAATGTGTGCCAGGTAGGACTGAAAGATGTTGGGGAAACATGGCGAAAGCCTGTCTGCTTTGATGTCTTGAAATGCACCTCAGTCCCTTGTCCCCAGGAGTTGGATGCAAGTGTAAGTCAAACAAAACAAAAACCAGATTTAACCATTCAGGTTTTGCTTTTTTTTTAATCTTTCCTTTCAAACCGGCAGGCTAGATGGCTCCTTGGGTAAAAAGGTGCTTAGTGCCAATCCTAAAACTCAAATCCATTCCGGCACCCTGGAGTAGAATGAGGAAGAACCAGCTTGTGTTAAGTTCAGGCCATCCTCGTGGACCTCTCGAGGGATGTAAAGGGATTATGAGTGTGTAATGCTGCAAGGCATATTAGGCGGTTTTAGCTCAAGATGTTTGGCAAATGTTGTGGCTTATTGCTCCACCCCAAAACAGACACTCTAAAGGAGCTTGCTTGTCATGGGCCCCCTGTGAGCACTCATCAATATCAGAGGAGCTGAGTCTCTGCAGCATATGAGCACACTGATAAAAGCTTTCTTGCTTTAGCTGTATTCATTACACACTGTAACGGGTTCCACCGCATTTTTAGAGGCATATTAGTTTTTTATTTTTTAATTTTTATTTATTTTTTTTCATGAGGTCTTCCATGTAGCCCTGACTGGCCCCTGGAGTTCACTATAGGCTAAACTGGTGTTGAACTCAGAGAGATCCACCTGCCTCTGCTTCCTGAGTGCTGGGATTAAAGGCATGTAACACCATACACAGCCCAAAATGTATTTCAATATCCATACAGACACTTGTTCGATAAACCCATAACTGATAATCCTGTTTTTTTCTTCCTCTCAATTTGTCCATAAATGAGATGTAGATATAGATGTATGCTGGTGATACGATACAAGATGTATTTACGTGCTCTATTTGACTTAATGGTTTCATGCAATTGGTTGTGCTGCTGAAAACATCTCTCCCTCCCTGGCAAGTAGTAAGTATGCAAACCCCTCCCTTGCCTTGACCCCTGTGGTTGTGCTCAGCTTCATGAAGATCCTGTGGAGCTGCTAGGGGTTCGGAACCTGACGCGTGTGGTGCCCAGGCTCTCCGCCCTTTTCAGAGCCTTTCCTCTTTCCCAGAAGGCTGCTCTTGGAAGGTGCCCCATCTCTCACTTCTCCACTTGTCTCCTAAATCTCACTTTCGGTTTGTTCTTCCACGTTTTCTCTTCTGTGATGTTCCCACGAATAGGAATATATTTATTTAGTTATTCTCCTTTTGCCTGTTGCGGTTTCCTTCGTGGACACAATTGTAAGACACCTCCATGGTGGGGCTCTCCTCCTGCCTGAGGAATAAAGAGAAAGTTTCCATAATTCGATTTCTCTGGTACCTTTCACACCGCAAATGTCATTTATCAGTAAAATAAAATAATACTTTTTAGTGGATACCCTCCCCATGCACATTTCCTGTATATCAACTTGGGGATGGAAGAGAAATTCCTCAACAGTTTCCTCCTTACCATACAGACACCCACAATGGCTGAATCAACACCTTATCTAAGACATGATCACCCAGGCCTAAATCTGTATTTCAGAAGCCTTTCTGAAGAATCTACCGAAGAACAAGTCTCATCACCGAGACCAATTTATCAAAATTCCGTTTGGGGCGTTATTTAGCTGATTCTAATTTGAACTCGATCAAGGGAGGCTCCAGAATAGTTGCATTAAGCAAGACAGATCAAGGCAAGTAAGAGCGAGAGATAATGTAAACCAACTGAAAGAAATGGGTTCCAAGACTCTGAACAGACTGCTACTCAAACCCCCATAAAACCTATCTCTAAACTTTAGGAAAAGGGCCTTGTTTTTTATGTGGTACTAGTAACTTAACTTGTGGTCCATGTTCAATCCCTAACAGAAGAAAGAAAGAAGAGTGTGATTGATGTTATACAGGTGAAGGCAGGTGAAGGATAGAACAAGGCCTATCATTGGACATGAAGGAAGGATGGGCCGGAGAAAAGTTTTAGAGAAGGGGGAGTGTGGGGTGAAGAGGAAGGAGCTGGGAGAACATGGTGGCAGATGTTAAGATTCTTCTCTCTTGGCGTGAATCTGAGGTTGCTCTGACTATTTTTGAGGGATGGGTGTGTACAGGATTTTGTGCTGTCTGGACAGATGAAATTACATATCTCATAGATTGGGTCAGAGATTTGTTGTATTGCTATTAACTCTTTCAAGTGGCAGAACAAACCCAAGTCCACAGTAGAGAAACCCCTTGAATAAGCGATCTACATAAACTGGCATGACAGCGGCCATGCTTGGAAGCTAGATGGGTAGAGGTGCTGCCAGCTCAGAAGTAGCCGTTAGTATGTAAGATGGGATGGAGACTTAAATGGGTGAAGCAGCTTTGACTGAGATAAAATATCCTGCAGGGGCTGGAGTTTAACAATGATGGCGCTTACCCTAGGCATAGAGCCCTGGGTTCGGTCTAACTCGAAAAAAAGACAAAAAAAAAAAAAAAAAAAAAAATATCCACAGGATGCCATGGCCCTATGGCGCGGCTAATTGATCAAAAACCATTTTACACTTAACAGGGACTGGGGAAGGTGGGAAGGATTAATCTCCTAAAAACCAGATAACTTTCTCATCATTGAACTGAATGAGTATGGAGCGAATTGGTTATTGATTAGCAAGAATGAAAACACACCGCTTCCTTCCCACTGAAGACAACATAGGTTAGAGGCGTTTCATAGAAATGAAATATTTCTTAATACTCATAGCTACCTTTTTAGCAAAAATTAAATATCTATGAACCCGCCTCAGTTTGATCAGGAATAGACTAATTCAATGTGACTTTAAAGGCAAGTCCGACTACCCTGGGCCACTTTGACTCTTGGGTGGTTTACATCTTTACCTCTAGCTACCTTTTCCTCTCAGAAAACTGAGTGAATTGAAATCCCTCTGCAATCTCTGTCCTTCTGAGGCTGACTTTGAACTCATAAATCATTCTCTGCTGGATTGTTTCCTTCCTCCTAGACCTTCATGTGGTAGCCTGCCTGGCCTTTCCTCCTGATGTCTAACTGAAGGCAAAGAAATTTAATTGTAGCCTTCAATATTAGGGTCTGAAGGTAGCTCAGTTAACAGTGTGCAAGCATGAAGAAGCAATACTATGTT